>NC_092719.1:217924068-218256698 GCF_047496885.1 Scyliorhinus torazame
TACAGAGAGAGGTCAGTACAGAGAGAGTTTAGCACACAGAGAGGTCAGTCCTGGGGAGTCTGTTCAGAGAGAGGTCAGCACAGAGAGAGGTCAGTACAGAGAGAGGTCAGCACAGAGAGAGGTCAGTCCTGGGGAGGTCAGTTCAGAGGGAGGTCAGTACAGAGAGAGGTCAGCACCCAGAGAGGTCAGTACAGAGAGAGGTCAGCACAGAGAGCGGTCAGTACAGAGAGAGGTCAATACAGAGAGAGGTCAGCACAGAGAGAGGTCAGCACAGAGAGGTCAGTACAGAGAGAGGTCAACACAGAGAGGTCAGCACAGAGAGAGGTTAGTGCAGAGAGAGGTCAGCACAGAGAGAGGTCAGTACAGAGAGAGGTCAGCACAGAGAGAGGTCAGCACAGAGAGAGGTCAGTCCTGGGGAGGTCAGTTCAGATAGAGGTCAGTACAGAGAGAGGTAAGCACAGAGAGAGGTCAGCACAGAGAGAGGTCAGCACAGGGAGAGGTCAGCACAGAGAGAGGTCAGCACAGAGAGAGGTCAGCACAGAGAGAGGTCAGCACAGAGAGAGGTCAGTACAGAGAGGGGTCAGCACAGAGAGAGGACAATACAGAGAGAGGTCAGAACAGAGAAAGGTCAGTACAGAGAGAGGTCAGCACAGAGAGAGGTCTGTACAGGGTGAGGTCAGTACAGAGAGAGGTCAGTACAGAGAGAGGTCAGTACAGGGAGATGTCAGTACAGAGAGAGGTCAGCACAGAGAGAGGTCAGCACAGAGAGAGGTCAGCACAGAGAGAGGTCAGTACAGAGAGGGGTCAGCACAGAGAGAGGACAATACAGAGAGAGGTCAGCACAGAGAAAGGTCAGTACAGAGAGACGTCAGCACAGAGAGTGGTCTGTACAGAGTGAGGTCAGTACAGAGAGAGGTCATTACAGAGAGAGGTCAGTACAGAGAGAGGTCAGCACAGAGAGAGGTCAGCACAGAGAGAGGTCAGCACAGTGAGAGGTCAGTCCTGGGGTGGTCAGTACAGAGAGAGGTCAGTACAGAGTGAGGTTAGTACAGAGAGAGGTCAGCACAGAGAGAGGTCAGTACAGAGAGAGGTCAGTACAGAGAGAGGTCAGCACAGAGACAGGTCAGTACAGAGAGAGGTCAGCACAGAGAGAGGTCAGTCCTGGGGAGGTCAGTTCAGAGGGATGTCAGTACAGAGAGAGGTCAGCACAGAGAGAGGTCAATACAGAGAGAGGTCAGCACAGAGAGAGGTCAGTACAGAGAGAGGTCAGTACAGAGAGAGGTCAGCACAGAGAGAGGTCAGCACAGAGAGAGGTCAGCACAGAGAGAGGTCAGCACAGAGAGAGGTCAGTCCTGGGGAGGTCAGTTCAGATGGAGGTCAGTTAAGAGAGAGTTCAGCACAGAGAGAGGTCAGTACAGAGAGAGGTCAGTACAGAGAGACGTCAGTACAGAGAGAGGTCAGTACAGAGAGAGGTCAGTACAGAGAGAGGTTAGCACAGAGAGAGGTCAGCACAGAGAGAGGTCAGCACAGAGAGAGGTCAGCACAGAGAGAGGTCAGGACAGAGAGAGGTCAGTCCTGGGGAGGTCAGTTCAGATGGAGGTCAGTTAAGAGAGAGGTCAGCACAGAGAGAGGTCAGTACAGAGAGAGGTCAGTACAGAGAGACGTCAGTACAGAGAGAGGTCAGTACAGAGAGAGGTCAGTACAGAGAGAGGTTAGCACAGAGAGAGGTCAGCACAGAGAGAGGTCAGCACAGAGAGAGGTCAGCACAGAGAGAGGTCAGGACAGAGAGAGGTCAGCACAAGGAGAGTTCAGTACAGAGAGAGTTCAGCACAGAGAGAGGTCAGCACAGAGAGAGGTCTGTACAGAGAGAAGTCAGTACAGAGAGAGGACAGTACAGAGAGAGGTCAGCACAGAGAGAGGTCAGTACAGAGAGAGGTCAGCTCAGAGAGAGGTCAGTACAGAGAGAGGTCAGTACAGAGAGAGGACAGTACAGAGAGAGGTCAGCACAGAGAGAGGTCAGTACAGAGAGAGGTTAGCACAGAGAGAGGTCAGTACAGAGAGAGGTCAGCAGAGAGAGGTCAGCACGGAGAGAGGTCAGAACAGAGGCAGGTCAGTGCAGAGAGATGTCAGTACAGAGAGAGTTCAGCACAGAGAGAGGTCAGCACAGAGAGGTCAGTTCAGAGGGAGGTCAGTACAGAGAGAGGTCAGCACAGAGAGAGGTCATTACAGAGAGAGGTCAGTACAGAGAGAGGTCAGTACAGAGAGAGTTTAGCACACAGAGAGGTCAGTCCTGGGGAGTCTGTTCAGAGAGAGGTCAGCACAGAGAGAGGTCAATAGAGAGAGAGGTCAGCACAGAGAGAGGTCAGTACAGAGAGAGGTCAGCACAGAGAGAGGTCAGTCCTGGGGAGGTCAGTTCAGAGGGAGGTCAGTACAGAGAGAGGTCAGCACCCAGAGAGGTCAGTACAGAGAGAGGTCAGCACAGAGAGCGGTCAGTACAGAGAGAGGTCAATACAGAGAGAGGTCAGCACAGAGAGAGGTCAGCACAGAGAGGTCAGTACAGAGAGAGGTCAACACAGAGAGGTCAGCACAGAGAGAGGTTAGTACAGAGAGAGGTCAGCACAGAGAGAGGTCAGTACAGAGAGAGGTCAGCACAGAGAGAGGTCAGCACAGAGAGAGGTCAGTCCTGGGGAGGTCAGTTCAGATAGAGGTCAGTACAGAGAGAGGTAAGCACAGAGAGAGGTCAGCACAGAGATAGGTCAGCACAGGGAGAGGTCAGCACAGAGAGAGGTCAGCACAGAGAGAGGTCAGCACAGAGAGAGGTCAGCACAGAGAGAGGTCAGTACAGAGAGGGGTCAGCACAGAGAGAGGACAATACAGAGAGAGGTCAGCACAGAGAAAGGTCAGTACAGAGAGAGGTCAGCACAGAGAGAGGTCTGTACAGAGTGAGGTCAGTACAGAGAGAGGTCAGTACAGAGAGAGGTCAGTACAGGGAGATGTCAGTACAGAGAGAGGTCAGCACAGAGAGAGGTCAGCACAGAGAGAGGTCAGCACAGAGAGAGGTCAGTACAGAGAGGGGTCAGCACAGAGAGAGGACAATACAGAGAGAGGTCAGCACAGAGAAAGGTCAGTACAGAGAGAGGTCAGCACAGAGAGAGGTCTGTACAGAGTGAGGTCAGTACAGAGAGAGGTCATTACAGAGAGAGGTCAGTACAGAGAGAGGTCAGCACAGAGAGAGGTCAGCACAGAGAGAGGTCAGCACAGTGAGAGGTCAGTCCTGGGGTGGTCAGTACAGAGAGAGGTCAGTACAGAGTGAGGTCAGTACAGAGAGAAGTCAGCACAGAGAGAGGTCAGTACAGAGAGAGGTCAGTACAGAGAGAGGTCAGCACAGAGACAGGTCAGTACAGAGAGAGGTCAGCACAGAGAGAGGTCAGTCCTGGGGAGGTCAGTTCAGAGGGATGTCAGTACAGAGAGAGGTCAGCACAGAGAGAGGTCAATACAGAGAGAGGTCAGCACAGAGAGAGGTCAGTACAGAGAGAGGTCAGTACAGAGAGAGGTCAGCACAGAGAGAGGTCAGCACAGAGAGAGGTCAGCACAGAGAGAGGTCAGCACAGAGAGAGGTCAGTCCTGGGGAGGTCAGTTCAGATGGAGGTCAGTTAAGAGAGAGGTCAGCACAGAGAGAGGTCAGTACAGAGAGAGGTCAGTACAGAGAGACGTCAGTACAGAGAGAGGTCAGTACAGAGAGAGGTCAGTACAGAGAGAGGTTAGCACAGAGAGAGGTCAGCACAGAGAGAGGTCAGCACAGAGAGAGGTCAGCACAGAGAGAGGTCAGGACAGAGAGAGGTCAGTCCTGGGGAGGTCAGTTCAGATGGAGGTCAGTTAAGAGAGAGGTCAGCACAGAGAGAGGTCAGTACAGAGAGAGGTCAGTACAGAGAGACGTCAGTACAGAGAGAGGTCAGTACAGAGAGAGGTCAGTACAGAGAGAGGTTAGCACAGAGAGTGGTCAGCACAGAGAGAGGTCAGCACAGAGAGAGGTCAGCACAGAGAGAGGTCAGGACAGAGAGAGGTCAGCACAAGGAGAGTTCAGTACAGAGAGAGTTCAGCACAGAGAGAGGTCAGCACAGAGAGAGGTCTGTACAGAGAGAAGTCAGTACAGAGAGAGGACAGTACAGAGAGAGGTCAGCACAGAGAGAGGTCAGTACAGAGAGAGGTCAGCTCAGAGAGAGGTCAGTACAGAGAGAGGTCAGTACAGAGAGAGGACAGTACAGAGAGAGGTCAGCACAGAGAGAGGTCAGTACAGAGAGAGGTTAGCACAGAGAGAGGTCAGTACAGAGAGAGGTCAGCAGAGAGAGGTCAGCACGGAGAGAGGTCAGAACAGAGGCAGGTCAGTGCAGAGAGATGTCAGTACAGAGAGAGTTCAGCACAGAGAGAGGTCAGCACAGAGAGGTCAGTTCAGAGGGAGGTCAGTACAGAGAGAGGTCAGCACAGAGAGAGGTCATTACAGAGAGAGGTCAGTACAGAGAGAGGTCAGTACAGAGAGAGTTTAGCACACAGAGAGGTCAGTCCTGGGGAGTCAGTTCAGAGAGAGGTCTGCACAAAGAGAGGTCAGCACAGAGAGAGTTCAGAAGTGAGAGAGGTCAGTACAGAGAGAGGTCAGCACAGAGAGAGGTCAGTACAGAGAGAGGTCAGCACAGAGAGACTTCAGTACAGAGAGAGGTCAGCACAGAGAGAGGTCAGTACAGAAAGAGGTCATCACAGAGAGAAGTCATCACAGAGTGAGGTGAGGACAGAGAGAGGTCAGCACAGAGAGAGGTCAGTACAGAGAGAGGTCAGCACAGAGAGAGGTCATTACAGAGAGAGGTCAGTACAGAGAGAGGTCAGTACAGAGAGAGTTTAGCACACAGAGAGGTCTGTCCTGGGGAGTCTGTTCAGAGAGAGGTCAGCACAGAGAGAGGTCAATACAGAGAGAGGTCAGCACAGAGAGAGGTCAGTACAGAGAGAGGTCAGCACAGAGAGAGGTCAGTCCTGGGGAGGTCAGTTCAGAGGGAGGTCAGTACAGAGAGAGGTCAGCACCCAGAGAGGTCAGTACAGAGAGAGGTCAGCACAGAGAGCGGTCAGTACAGAGAGAGGTCAATACAGAGAGAGGTCAGCACAGAGAGAGGTCAGCACAGAGAGGTCAGTACAGAGAGAGGTCAACACAGAGAGGTCAGCACAGAGAGAGGTTAATAGAGAGAGAGGTCAACACAGAGAGAGGTCAGTACAGAGAGAGGTCAGCACAGAGAGAGGTCAGCACAGAGAGAGGTCAGTCCTGGGGAGGTCAGTTCAGATAGAGGTCAGTACAGAGAGAGGTAAGCACAGAGAGAGGTCAGCACAGAGAGAGGTCAGCACAGAGAGAGGTCAGCACAGAGAGAGGTCAGCACAGAGAGAGGTCAGCACAGAGAGAGGTCAGCACAGAGAGAGGTCAGTACAGAGAGGGGTCAGCACAGAGAGAGGACAATACAGAGAGAGGTCAGCACAGAGAAAGGTCAGCACAGAGAGAGGTCTGCACAGAGTGAGGTCAGTACAGAGAGAGGTCAGTACAGAGAGAGGTCAGTACAGGGAGAGGTCAGTACAGAGAGAGGTCAGCACAGAGAGAGGTCATTACAGAGAGAGGTCAGTACAGAGAGAGGTCAGCACAGAGAGAGGTCAGCACTGAGAGAGGTCAGCACAGTGAGAGGTCAGTCCTGGGGTGGTCAGTACAGAGAGAGGTCAGTACAGAGTGAGGTCAGTACAGAGAGAGGTCAGCACAGAGAGAGGTCAGTACAGAGAGAGGTCAGTACAGAGAGAGGTCAGCACAGAGACAGGTCAGTACAGAGAGAGGTCAGCACAGAGAGAGGTCAGTCCTGGGGAGGTCAGTTCAGAGGGATGTCAGTACAGAGAGAGGTCAGCACAGAGAGAGGTCAATACAGAGAGAGGTCCGCACAGAGAGAGGTCAGTACAGAGAGAGGTCAGTACAGAGAGAGGTCAGCACAGAGAGAGGTCAGCACAGAGAGAGGTCAGCACAGAGAGAGGTCAGTCCTGGGGAGGTCAGTTCAGATGGAGGTCAGTTAAGAGAGAGGTCAGCACAGAGAGAGGTCAGTACAGAGAGAGGTCGGTACAGAGAGACGTCAGTACAGAGAGAGGTCAGTACAGAGAGAGGTCAGTACAGAGAGAGGTTAGCACAGAGAGGGGTCAGCACAGAGAGAGGTCAGCACAGAGAGAGGTCAGCACAGAGAGAGGTCAGGACAGAGAGAGGTCAGCACAAGGAGAGTTCAGTACAGAGAGAGTTCAGCACAGAGAGAGGTCAGCACAGAGAGAGGTCTGTACAGAGAGAGGTCAGTACAGAGAGAGGACAGTACAGAGAGAGGTCAGCACAGAGAGAGGTCAGTACAGAGAGAGGTCAGCTCAGAGAGAGGTCAGTACAGAGAGAGGTCAGTACAGAGAGAGGACAGTACAGAGAGAGGTCAGCACAGAGAGAGGTCAGTACAGAGAGAGGTTAGCACAGAGAGAGGTCAGTACAGAGAGAGGTCAGCACAGAGAGAGGTCAGCACGGAGAGAGGTCAGAACAGAGGCAGGTCAGTACAGAGAGATGTCAGTACAGAGAGAGGTCAGCAAAGAGAGAGGTCAGCACAGAGAGAGGTCCGCACAGAGAGAGGTCAGTACATAGAGAGGTCAGCACAGAGAGAGGTCAGCACAGAGAGAGGTCAATACAGAGAGAGGTCAGTACAGAGAGAGGTCAGCACCCAGTGAGGTCAGTACAGAGAGAGGTCCGCACAGAGAGAGGTCAGTACAGAGAGAGGTCAGCACAGAGAGAGGTCAGTACAGAGAGAGGTCAGCACAGAGAGAGGTCAGCACAGAGAGAGGTCAGTACAGAGAGAGGTCAGCACAGAGAGAGGTCAGCACAGAGAGAGGTCAATACAGAGAGAGGTCAGTACAGAGAGAGGTCAGTACAGAGAGAGGTCAGCACAGAGAGAGGTCAGGACAGAGAGAGGTCAGAACAGAGGCAGGTCAGCACAGAGAGAGGTCAGCACAGAGAAAGGCCAGCACAGAGAGAGGTCAGTACAGAGAGAGGTCAGCACAGAGAGAGGTCAGTACAGAGAGAGGTCAGCACAGAGAGAGGTCAGCACAGAGAGAGGTCAGCACAGAGAGAGGTCAGTCCTGGGGAGGTCAGTTCAGATGGAGGTCAGTTAAGAGAGAGGTCAGCACAGAGAGAGGTCAGTACAGAGAGAGGTCAGTACAGAGAGACGTCAGTACAGAGAGAGGTCAGTACAGAGAGAGGTTAGCACAAAGAGAGGTCAGCACAGAGAGAGGTCAGCACAGAGAGAGGTCAGCACAGAGAGAGGTCAGGACAGAGAGAGGTCAGCACAGAGAGAGTTCAGTACAGAGAGAGTTCAGCACAGAGAGAGGTCAGCACAGAGAGAGGTCTGTACAGAGAGAGGTCAGTAGAGAGAGAGGATAGTACAGAGAGAGGTCAGCACAGAGAGAGGTCAGTACAGAGAGAGGTCAGCTCAGAGAGAGGTCAGTACAGAGAGAGGTCAGTACAGAGAGAGGACAGTACAGAGAGAGGTCAGCACAGAGAGAGGTCAGTACAGAGAGAGGTTAGCACAGAGAGAGGTCAGTACAGAGAGAAGTCAGCACAGAGAGAGGTCAGCACAGAGAGAGGTCAGAACAGAGGCAGGTCAGTACAGAGAGATGTCAGTACAGAGAGAGGTCAGCAAAGAGAGAGGTCAGCACAGAAAGAGGTCAGCACAGAGAGAGGTCAAAACAGAGAGAGGTCAGCACAGAGAGAGGTCAGCACAGAGAGAGGTCAAAACAGAGAGAGGTCAGTACAGAGAGAGGTTAGCACAGAGAGAGGTCAGAACAGAGAGAGGTCAGCACAGAGAGAGGTCAGCACCCAGTGAGGTCAGTACAGAGAGAGGTCCGCACAGAGAGAGGTCAGTAAAGAGAGAGGTCAGCACAGAGAGAGGTCAGTACAGAGAGAGGTCAGCACAGAGAGAGGTCAGCACAGAGAGAGGTCAGTACAGAGAGAGGTCAGCACAGAGAGAGGTCAGCACAGAGAGAGGTCAATACAGAGAGAGGTCAGTACAGAGAGAGGTCAGTACAGAGAGAGGTCAGTGCAGAGAGAGTTCAGCACAGAGAGAGGTCAGCTCCATGAGAGGTCAGTACAGAGTGATGTCAGTACAGAGAGAGGTCAGCACAGAGAGAGGTCAGTACAGAGAGAGGTCAGTGCAGTGAGAGGTCAGCACAGTGAGAGGTCAGTACAGAGAGAGGTCAGCACAAAGAGAGGTCAGTACAGAGGGAGGTCAGCACAGAGAGAGGTTAGGACAGAGAGAGGTCAGAACAGAGGCAGGTCAGCACAGAGAGAGGTCAGCACAGAGAAAGGCCAGCACAGAGAGAGGTCAGTACAGAGAGAGGTCAGTACAGAGAGAGGTCAGTACTGAGAGAGGTCAGCACAGAGAGAGGTCAGCACAGAGAGAGGTCAGTTCAGAGAGAGGTCAGCAAAGAGAGAGGTCAGTACAGAGAGAGGTCAGCACAGAGAGAGGTCAGCACAGAGAGAGGTCAGCACAGAGAGAGCTCAGCACAGAGAGAGGTCAGCACAGAGAGAGGTCAGTACAGAGAGGGGTCAGCACAGAGAGAGGACAATACAGAGAGAGGTCAGCACAGAGAAAGGTCAGTACAGTGAGAGGTCAGCACAGAGAGAGGTCTGTACAGAGTGAGGTCAGTACAGAGAGAGGTCAGTACAGATAGAGGTCAGTACAGAGTGAGGTCAGTACAGAGAGAGGTCAGTACAGAGAGAGGTCAGTACAGAGAGAGGTCAGCACAGAGAGAGGTCAGCACAGAGAGAGGTCAATACAGAGAGAGGTCAGTACAGAGAGAGGTTAGCACAGAGAGAGGTCAGAACAGAGAGAGGTCAGCACAGAGAGAGGTCAGCACCCAGTGAGGTCAGAACAGAGAGAGGTCCGCACAGAGAGAGGTCAGTACAGAGAGAGGTCAGCACAGAGAGAGGTCAGCACAGAGAGAGGTCAGTACAGAGAGAGGTCAGCACAGAGAGAGGTCAGCACAGAGAGAGGTCAATACAGAGAGAGGTCTGTACAGAGAGAGGTCAGTACAGAGAGAGGTCAGTTCAGAGAGAGTTCAGCACAGAGAGAGGTCAGCTCAGAGAGAGGTCAGTACAGAGTGATGTCAGTACAGAGAGAGGTCAGCACAGAGAGAGGTCAGCACAGAGAGAGGTCAGCTCAGAGAGAGGTCAGTACAGAGTGATGTCAGTACAGAGAGAGGTCAGCACAAAGAGAGGTCAGTACAGAGAGAGGTCAGCACAGAGAGAGGTCAGGACAGAGAGAGGTCAGAACAGAGGCAGGTCAGCACAGAGAGAGGTCAGCACAGAGAAAGGCCAGGACAGAGAGAGGTCAGTACAGAGAGAGGTCAGCAAACAGAGAGGTCAGTACAGAGAGAGGTCAGCACAGAGAGAGGTCAGCACAGAGAGTGGTCAGCACAGAGAGAGGTCAGTCCTGGGGAGGTCAGTTCAGATGGAGGTCAGTTAAGAGAGAGGTCAGCACAGAGAGAGGTCAGTACAGAGAGAGGTCAGTACAGAGTGATGTCAGTACAGAGAGAGGTCAGCACAGAGAGAGGTCAGTACAGAGAGAGGTCAGTGCAGTGAGAGGTCAGTGCAGTGAGAGGTCAGCACAGAGAGAGGTCAGTACAGAGAGAGGTCAGCACAAAGAGAGGTCAGTACAGAGAGAGGTCAGCACAGAGAGAGGTCAGGACAGAGAGAGGTCAGAACAGAGGCAGGTCAGCACAGAGAGAGGTCAGCACAGAGAAAGGCCAGCACAGAGAGAGGTCAGTACAGAGAGAGGTCAGTACTGAGAGAGGTCAGCACAGAGAGAGGTCAGCAAAGAGAGAGGTCAGTTCAGAGAGAGGTCAGCAAAGAGAGAGGTCAGTACAGAGAGAGGTCAGCACAGAGAGAGGTCAGCACAGAGAGAGGTCAGCACAGAGAGAGGTCAGCACAGAGAGAGGTCAGCACAGAGAGAGGTCAGTACAGAGAGGGGTCAGCACAGAGAGAGGACAATACAGAGAGAGGTCAGCACAGAGAAAGGTCAGTACAGAGAGAGGTCAGCACAGAGAGAGGTCTGTACAGAGTGAGGTCAGTACAGAGAGAGGTCAGTACAGAGAGAGGTCAGTACAGAGTGAGGTCAGTACAGAGAGAGGTCAGCACAGAGAGAGGTCAGCACAGAGAGAGGTCATTACAGAGAGAGGTCAGTAGAGAGAGAGGTCAGCACAGAGAGAGGTCAGCACAGAGAGAGGTCAGCACAGTGAGAGGTCAGTCCTGGGGTGGTCAGTACAGAGAGAGGTCAGTACCGAGAGAGGTCAGTACCGAGGGTGGTCAGCACAGATAGAGGTCAGCACAGAGAGAGCTCAGTACAGAGAGAGGTCAGTACAGAGAGAGGTCAGCACAGAGACAGGTCAGTACAGAGAGAGGTCAGCACAGAGAGAGGTCAGTCCTGGGGAGGTCAGTTCAGAGGGATGTCAGTACAGAGAGATGTCAGCACAGAGAGAGGTCAATACAGAGAGAGGTCAGCACAGAGAGAGGTCAGTACAGAGAGAGGTCAGTACAGAGAGAGGTCAGCACAGAGAGAGGTCAGCACAGAGAGAGGTCAGCACAGAGAGAGGTCAGCATAGAGAGAGGTCAGTCCTGGGGAGGTCAGTTCAGATGGATGTCAGTTAAGAGAGTGGTCAGCACAGAGAGAGGTCAGTACAGAGAGAGGTCAGTACAGAGAGACGTCAGTACAGAGAGAGGTCAGTACAGAGAGAGGTTAGCACAGAGAGAGGTCAGCACAGAGAGAGGTCAGCACAGAGAGAGGTCAGCACAGAGAGAGGTCAGCACAGAGAGAGGTCAGAACAGAGAGAGGTCAGCAAAGAGAGTTGCCAGCACAGAGAGAGGTCAGTACAGAGAGAGGTCAGTACAGAGAGATGTCAGTACAGAGAGAGGTCAGCAAAGAGAGAGGCCAGCACAGAGAGAGGTCAGTACAGAGAGAGGTCAGAACAGAGAGAGTTCAGCACAGAGAGAGGTCAGTTCAGAGAGAGGTCAGCAGAGAGAGAGGTCAGTACAGAGAGAGGTCAGCACAGAGAGAGGTCTGTACAGAGTGAGGTCAGTACAGAGAGAGGTCAGTACAGAGAGAGGTCAGTACAGAGTGAGGTCAGTACAGAGAGAGGTCAGCACAGAGAGAGGTCAGCACAGAGAGAGGTCAGTACAGAGAGAGGTCATTACAGAGAGGTCAGTACAGAGTGAGGTCAGCACAGAGAGAGGTCAGCACAGAGAGAGGTCAGCACAGTGAGAGGTCAGTCCTGGGGTGGTCAGTACAGAGAGAGGTCAGTACAGAGAGAGGTCAGTACTGAGGGAGGTCAGTACCGAGGGTGGTCAGCTCAGAGAGAGGTCAGCACAGAGAGAGGTCAGTACAGAGAGAGGTCAGTACAGAGAGAGGTCAGCACAGAGACAGGTCAGTACAGAGAGAGGTCAGCACAGAGAGAGGTCAGTCCTGAGGAGGTCAGTTCAGAGGGATGTCAGTACAGAGAGAGGTCAGCACAGAGAGAGGTCAGCACAGAGAGAGGTCAGCACAGAGAGAGGTCAGCACAGAGAGACGTCAGAACAGAGAGAGGTCAGCAAAGAGAGAGGCCAGCACAGAGTGAGGTCAGTACAGAGAGAGGTCAGTACAGAGAGAGGTCAGTACAGAGTGAGGTCAGTACAGAGAGAGGTCAGCACAGAGAGAGGTCAGCACAGAGAGAGGTCAGTACAGAGAGAGGTCATTACAGAGAGAGGTCAGTACAGAGAGAGGTCAGCACAGAGAGAGGTCAGCACAGAGAGAGGTCAGCACAGTGAGAGGTCAGTCCTGGGGTGGTCAGTACAGAGAGAGGTCAGTACAGAGAGAGGGCAGTACCGAGGGAGGTCAGTACCGAGGGTGGTCAGCACAGAGAGAGGTCAGCACAGAGAGAGGTCAGTACAGAGAGAGGTCAGCAGAGAGACAGTTCAGTACAGAGAGAGGTCAGCACAGAGAGAGGTCAGCCCTGGGGAGGTCAGTTCAGAGGGATGTCAGTACAGAGAGAGGTCAGCACAGAGAGAGGTCAATACCGAGAGAGGTCAGCACAGAGAGAGGTCAGCACAGAGAGAGGTCAGTACAGAGAGCGGTCAGCACAGAGAGAGGTCAGCACAGAGAGAGGTCAGCACAGAGAGAGGTCAGTCCTGGGGAGGTCAGTTCAGATGGAGGTCAGTTAAGAGAGAGGTCAGCACAGAGAGAGGTCAGTACAGAGAGAGGTCAGTACAGAGAGACGTCAGTACAGAGAGAGGTCAGTACAGAGAGAGGTTAGCACAGAGAGAGGTTGGCACAGAGAGAGGTCAGCACAGAGAGAGGTCAGCACAGAGAGAGGTCAGAACAGAGAGAGGTCAGCAAAGAGAGAGGCCAGCACAGAGAGAGTTCAGTACAGAGAGATGTCAGTACAGAGAGAGGTCAGCAAAGAGAGAGGCCAGCACAGAGAGAGGTCAGTACAGAGAGAGGTCAGAACAGAGAGAGGTCAGCACAGAGAGATGTCAGTTCAGAGAGAGGTCAGCACAGAGAGAGGTCAGTACAGAGAGAGGTCAGCACAGAGAGAGGTCAGCACAGAGAGAGGTCAGCACAGAGAGAGGTCAGCACAGTGAGAGGTCAGCACAGAGAGAGGTCAGCACAGAGAAAGGTCAGTACAGAGAGAGGTCAGCACAGAGAGAGGTCTGTACAGAGTGAGGTCAGTACAGAGAGAGGTCAGTACAGAGAGAGGTCAGTACAGAGTGAGGTCAGTACAGAGAGAGGTCAGCACAGAGAGAGGTCAGCACAGAGAGAGGTCAGTACAGAGAGAGGTCAGCACAGTGAGAGGTCAGCACAGAGAGAGGTCAGCACAGAGAAAGGTCAGTACAGAGAGAGGTCAGCACAGAGAGAGGTCTGTACAGAGTGAGGTCAGTACAGAGAGAGGTCAGCACAGAGAGAGGTCAACACAGAGAGAGGTCAGTACAGGGAGAGGTCATTACAGAGAGAGGTCAGTACAGAGAGAGGTCAGCACAGAGAGAGGTCAGCACAGAGAGAGGTCAGCACAGTGAGAGGTCAGTCCTGGGGTGGTCAGTACAGAGAGAGGTCAGTACAGAGAGAGGTCAGTACCGAGGGAGGTCAGTACCGAGGGTGGTCAGCACAGAGAGAGGTCAGCACAGAGAGAGGTCAGTACAGAGAGAGGTCAGTACAGAGAGATGTCATCACAGAGACAGGTCAGTACAGAGAGAGGTCAGCACAGAGAGAGGTCAGTCCTGGGGAGGTCAGTTCAGAGGGATGTCAGTACAGAGAGAGGTCAGCACCGAGAGAAGTCAATACAGAGAGAGGACAGCACAGAGAGAGGTCAGTACAGAGAGAGGTCAGTACAGAGAGAGGTCACCACAGAGAGGTCTGTACAGAGTGAGGTCAGTACAGAGAGAGGTCAGCACAGAGAGAGGTCAACACAGAGAGAGGTCAGTACAGAGAGAGGTCATTACAGAGAGAGGTCAGTACAGAGAGAGGTCAGCACAGAGAGAGGTCAGCACAGAGAGAGGTCAGTACAGAGAGAGGTCAGCACAGAGAGAGGTCAGCACAGAGAGAGGTCAATACAGAGAGAGGTCAGTACAGAGAGAGGTCAGTACAGAGAGAGGTCAGTGCAGAGAGAGTTCAGCACAGAGAGAGGTCAGCTCAGAGAGAGGTCAGTACAGAGTGATGTCAGGACAGAGAGAGGTCAGCACAGAGAGAGGTCAGTACAGAGAGAGGTCAGTGCAGTGAGAGGTTAGCACAGAGAGAGGTCAGTACAGAGAGAGGTCAGCACAAAGAGAGGTCAGTACAGAGAGAGGTCAGCACAGAGAGAGGTCAGGACAGAGAGAGGTCAGAACAGAGGCAGGTCAGCACAGAGAGAGGTCAGCACAGAGAAAGGCCAGCACAGAGAGAGGTAGTACAGAGAGAGGTCAGTACTGAGAGAGGTCAGCACAGCGAGAGGTCAGCACAGAGAGAGGTCAGTTCAGAGAGAGGTCAGCAAAGAGAGAGGTCAGTACAGAGAGAGGTCAGCACAGAGAGAGGTCAGCACAGCGAGAGGTCAGCACAGAGAGAGGTCAGCACAGAGAGAGGTCAGCACAGAGAGAGGTCAGTACAGAGAGGGGTCAGCACAGAGAGAGGACAATACAGAGAGAGGTCAGCACAGAGAAAGGTCAGTACAGAGAGAGGTCAGCACAGAGAGAGGTCTGTACAGAGTGAGGTCAGTACAGAGAGAGGTCAGTACAGAGAGAGGTCAGTACAGAGTGAGGTCAGTACAGAGAGAGGTCAGCACAGAGAGAGGTCAGCACAGAGAGAGGTCATTACAGAGAGAGGTCAGTAGAGAGAGAGGTCAGCACAGAGAGAGGTCAGCACAGAGAGAGGTCAGCACAGTGAGAGGTCAGTCCTGGGGTGGTCAGTACAGAGAGAGGTCAGTACCGAGGGAGGTCAGTACCGAGGGTGGTCAGCACAGATAGAGGTCAGCACAGAGAGAGGTCAGTACAGAGAGAGGTCAGTACAGAGAGAGGTCAGCACATAGACAGGTCAGTACAGAGAGAGGTCAGCACAGAGAGAGGTCAGTCCTGGGGAGGTCAGTTCAGAGGGATGTCAGTACAGAGAGATGTCAGCACAGAGAGAGGTCAATACAGAGAGAGGTCAGCACAGAGAGAGGTCAGTACAGAGAGAGGTCAGTACAGAGAGAGGTCAGCACAGAGAGAGGTCAGCACAGAGAGAGGTCAGCACAGAGAGAGGTCAGCATAGAGAGAGGTCAGTCCTGGGGAGGTCAGTTCAGATGGAGGTCAGTTAAGAGAGAGGTCAGCAAAGAGAGAGGTCAGTACAGAGAGAGGTCAGTACAGAGAGACGTCAGTACAGAGAGAGGTCAGTACAGAGAGAGGTTAGCACAGAGAGAGGTCAGCACAGAGAGAGGTCAGCACAGAGAGAGGTCAGCACAGAGAGAGGTCAGCACAGAGAGAGGTCAGCACAGAGAGAGGTCAGCACAGAGAGAGGTCAGAACAGAGAGAGGTCAGCAAAGAGAGTGGCCAACACAGTGAGAGGTCAGTACAGAGAGAGGTCAGTACAGAGAGATGTCAGTACAGAGAGAGGTCAGCAAAGAGAGAGGCCAGCACAGAGAGAGGTCAGTACAGAGAGAGTTCAGCACAGAGAGAGGTCAGCACAGAGAGAGGTCAGCACAGAGAGAGGTCAGCACAGAGAGAGGTCAGTACAGAGAGGGGTCAGCACAGAGAGAGGTCAGCACAGAGAAAGGTCAGTACAGAGAGAGGTCAGCACAGAGAGAGGTCTGTACAGAGTGAGGTCAGTACAGAGAGAGGTCAGCACAGAGAGAGGTCAGCACAGAGAGAGGTCAGTACAGAGAGAGGTCATTACAGAGAGAGGTCAGTACAGAGTGAGGTCAGCACAGAGAGAGGTCAGCACAGAGAGAGGTCAGCACAGAGAGAGGTCAGTACAGAGAGAGGTCAGTACAGAGAGAGTTCAGTACTGATGGAGGTCAGTACCGAGGGTGGTCAGCTCAGAGAGAGGTCAGCACAGAGAGAGGTCAGTACAGAGAGAGGTCAGTACAGAGAGAGGTCAGCACAGAGACAGCTCAGTACAGAGAGAGGTCAGCACAGAGAGAGGTCAGACCTGAGGAGGTCAGTTCAGAGGGATGTCAGTACAGAGAGAGGTCAGCACAGAGAGAGGTCAGCACAGAGAGAGGTCAGCACAGAGAGAGGTCAGCACAGAGAGACGTCAGAACAGAGAGAGGTCAGCAAAGAGAGAGGCCAGCACAGAGTGAGGTCAGTACAGAGAGAGGTCAGTACAGAGAGAGGTCAGTACAGAGTGAGGTCAGTACAGAGAGAGGTCAGCACAGAGAGAGGTCAGCACAGAGAGAGGTCAGTACAGGGAGAGGTCATTACAGAGAGAGGTCAGTACAGAGAGAGGTCAGCACAGAGAGAGGTCAGCACAGAGAGAGGTCAGCACAGAGAGAGGTCAGCACAGAGAGAGGTCAGCACAGTGAGAGGTCAGTCCTGGGGTGGTCAGTACAGAGAGAGGTCAGTACAGAGAGAGGGCAGTACCGAGTGAGGTCAGTTCCGAGGGTGGTCAGCACAGAGAGAGGTCAGCACAGAGAGAAGTCAGTACAGAGAGAGGTCAGTACAGAGAGAGGTCAGCACAGAGACAGTTCAGTACAGAGAGAGGTCAGCACAGAGAGAGGTCAGTCCTGGGGAGGTCAGTTCAGAGGGATGTCAGTACAGAGAGAGGTCAGCACAGAGAGAGGTCAATACAGAGAGAGGTCAGTACAGAGAGCGGTCAGCACAGAGAGAGGTCAGCACAGAGAGAGGTCAGCACAGAGAGAGGTCAGTCCTGGGGAGGTCAGTTCAGATGGAGGTCAGTTAAGAGAGAGGTCAGTACAGAGAGAGGTCAGTACAGAGAGACGTCAGTACAGAGAGAGGTCAGTACAGAGAGAGGTTAGCACAGAGAGAGGTTGGCACAGAGAGAGGTCAGCACAGAGAAAGGTCAGCACAGATAGAGGTCAGAACAGAGAGAGGTCAGCAAAGAGAGAGGCCAGCACAGAGAGAGTTCAGTACAGAGAGATGTCAGTACAGAGAGAGGTCAGCAAAGAGAGAGGCCAGCACAGAGAGAGGTCAGTACAGAGAGAGGTCAGAACAGAGAGAGGTCAGCACAGAGAGAGGTCAGTTCAGAGAGGGGTCAGCACAGAGAGAGGTCAGTACAGAGAGAGGTCAGCACAGAGAGAGGTCAGCACAGAGAGAGGTCAGCACAGAGAGAGGTCAGCACAGTGAGAGGTCAGCACAGAGAGAGGTCAGCACAGAGAAAGGTCAGTACAGAGAGAGGTCAGCACAGAGAGAGGTCTGTACAGAGTGAGGTCAGTACAGAGAGAGGTCAGTACAGAGAGAGGTCAGTACAGAGTGAGGTCAGTACAGAGAGAGGTCAGCACAGAGAGAGGTCAGCACAGAGAGAGGTCAGTACAGAGAGAGGTCAGCACAGTGAGAGGTCAGCACAGAGAGAGGTCAGCACAGAGAAAGGTCAGTACAGAGAGAGGTCAGCACAGAGAGAGGTCTGTACAGAGTGAGGTCAGTACAGAGAGAGGTCAGCACAGAGAGAGGTCAACACAGAGAGAGGTCAGTACAGGGAGAGGTCATTACAGAGAGAGGTCAGTACAGAGAAAGTCAGCACAGAGAGAGGCCAGCACAGAAAGAGGTCAGCACAGTGAGAGGTCAGTCCTGGGGTGGTCAGTACAGAGAGAGGTCAGTACAGAGAGAGGTCAGTACCGAGGGAGGTCAGTACCGAGGGTGGTCAGCACAGAGAGAGGTCAGCACAGAGAGAGGTCAGTACAGAGAGAGGTCAGTACAGAGAGAGGTCAGCACAGAGACAGGTCAGTACAGAGAGAGGTCAGCACAGAGAGAGGTCAGTCCTGGGGAGGTCAGTTCAGAGGGATGTCAGTACAGAGAGAGGTCAGCACAGAGAGAGGTCAATACAGAGAGAGGACAGCACAGAGAGAGGTCAGTACAGAGAGAGGTCAGTACAGAGAGAGGTCACCACAGAGAGAGGTCTGTACAGAGTGAGGTCAGTACAGAGACAGGTCAGCACAGAGAGAGGTCAACACAGAGAGAGGTCAGTACAGAGAGAGGTCATTACAGAGAGAGGTCAGTACAGAGAGAGGTCAGCACAGAGAGAGGTCAGTCCTGGGGTGGTCAGTACCGAGAGAGGTCAGTACAGAGAGAGGTCAGTACCGAGGGAGGTCAGTACCGAGTGTGGTCAGCACAGAGAGAGGTCAGCACAGAGAGAGGTCAGTCCTGGGGAGGTCAGTTCAGATGGAGGTCAGTTAAGAGAGAGGTCAGCACAGAGAGAGGTCAGTCCAGAGAGAGGTCAGTACAGAGAGACGTCAGTACAGAGAGAGGTCAGTACAGAGAGAGGTTACCACAGAGAGAGGTCAGCACAAAGAGAGGTCAGCACAGAGAGATGTCAGCACAGTGAGAGGTCAGAACAGAGAGAGGTCAGCAAAGAGAGAGGCCAGCACAGAGAGAGGTCAGTACAGAGAGATGTCAGTACAGAGAGAGATCAGCAAAGAGAGAGGCCAGCACAGAGAGAGGTCAGTACAGAGAGAGGTCAGAACAGAGAGAGGTCAGCACAGAGAGAGGTCAGCACAGTGAGAGGTCAGCACAGAGAGAGGTCAGCACAGAGAAAGGTCAGTACAGAGAGAGGTCAGCACAGCGAGAGGTCTGTACAGAGTGAGGTCAGTACAGAGAGAGGTCAGTACAGAGAGAGGTCAGTACAGAGTGAGGTCAGTACAGAGAGAGGTCAGCACAGAGAGAGGTCAGCACAGAGAGAGGTCAGCACAGTGAGAGGTTAGCACAGAGAGAGGTCAGCACAGAGAAAGGTCAGTACAGAGAGAGGTCAGCACAGAGAGAGGTCTGTACAGAGTGAGGTCAGTACAGAGAGAGGTCAGCACAGAGAGAGGTCAACACAGAGAGAGGTCAGTACAGGGAGAGGTCATTACAGAGAGAGGTCAGTACAGAGAGAGGTCAGCACAGAGAGAGGTCAGCACAGAAAGAGGTCAGCACAGTGAGAGGTCAGTCCTGGGGTGGTCAGTACAGAGAGAGGTCAGTACAGAGAGAGGTCAGTACCGAGGGAGGTCAGTACCGAGGGTGGTCAGCACAGAGAGAGGTCAATACAGAGAGAGGTCAGTACAGAGAGCGGTCAGCACAGAGAGAGGTCAGCACAGAGAGAGGTCAGCACAGAGAGAGGTCAGCACAGAGAGACGTCAGAACAGAGAGAGGTCAGCAAAGAGAGAGGCCAGCACAGAGTGAGGTCAGTACAGAGAGAGGTCAGTACAGAGAGAGGTCAGTACAGAGTGAGGTCAGTACAGAGAGAGGTCAGCACAGAGAGAGGTCAGCACAGAGAGAGGTCAGTACAGGGAGAGGTCATTACAGAGAGAGGTCAGTACAGAGAGAGGTCAGCACAGAGAGAGGTCAGCACAGAGAGAGGTCAGCACAGAGAGAGGTCAGCACAGAGAGAGGTCAGCACAGTGAGAGGTCAGTCCTGGGGTGGTCAGTACAGAGAGAGGTCAGTACAGAGAGAGGGCAGTACCGAGGGAGGTCAGTTCCGAGGGTGGTCAGCACAGAGAGAGGTCAGCACAGAGAGAAGTCAGTACAGAGAGAGGTCAGTACAGAGAGAGGTCAGCACAGAGACAGTTCAGTACAGAGAGAGGTCAGCACAGAAAGAGGTCAGTCCTGGGGAGGTCAGTTCAGAGGGATGTCAGTACAGAGAGAGGTCAGCACAGAGAGAGGTCAATACAGAGAGAGGTCAGTACAGAGAGCGGTCAGCACAGAGAGAGGTCAGCGCAGAGAGAGGTCAGCACAGAGAGAGGTCAGTCCTGGGGAGGTCAGTTCAGATGGAGGTCAGTTAAGAGAGAGGTCAGTACAGAGAGAGGTCAGTACAGAGAGACGTCAGTACAGAGAGAGGTCAGTACAGAGAGAGGTTAGCACAGAGAGAGGTTGGCACAGAGAGAGGTCAGCACAGAGAAAGGTCAGCACAGATAGAGGTCAGAACAGAGAGAGGTCAGCAAAGAGAGAGGCCAGCACAGAGAGAGTTCAGTACAGAGAGATGTCAGTACAGAGAGAGGTCAGCAAAGAGAGAGGCCAGCACAGAGAGAGGTCAGTACAGAGAGAGGTCAGAACAGAGAGAGGTCAGCACAGAGAGAGGTCAGTTCAGAGAGGGGTCAGCACAGAGAGAGGTCAGTACAGAGAGAGGTCAGCACAGAGAGAGGTCAGCACAGAGAGAGGTCAGCACAGAGAGAGGTCAGCACAGTGAGAGGTCAGCACAGAGAGAGGTCAGCACAGAGAAAGGTCAGTACAGAGAGAGGTCAGCACAGAGAGAGGTCTGTACAGAGTGAGGTCAGTACAGAGAGAGGTCAGTACAGAGAGAGGTCAGTACAGAGTGAGGTCAGTACAGAGAGAGGTCAGCACAGAGAGAGGTCAGCACAGAGAGAGGTCAGTACAGAGAGAGGTCAGCACAGTGAGAGGTCAGCACAGAGAGAGGTCAGCACAGAGAAAGGTCAGTACAGAGAGAGGTCAGCACAGAGAGAGGTCTGTACAGAGTGAGGTCAGTACAGAGAGAGGTCAGCACAGAGAGAGGTCAACACAGAGAGAGGTCAGTACAGGGAGAGGTCATTACAGAGAGAGGTCAGTACAGAGAAAGGTCAGCACAGAGAGAGGCCAGCACAGAAAGAGGTCAGCACAGTGAGAGGTCAGTCCTGGGGTGGTCAGTACAGAGAGAGGTCAGTACAGAAAGAGGTCAGTACCGAGGGAGGTCAGTACCGAGGGTGGTCAGCACAGAGAGAGGTCAGCACAGAGAGAGGTCAGTACAGAGAGAGGTCAGTACAGAGAGAGGTCAGCACAGAGACAGGTCAGTACAGAGAGAGGTCAGCACAGAGAGAGGTCAGTCCTGGGGAGGTCAGTTCAGAGGGATGTCAGTACAGAGAGAGGTCAGCACAGAGAGAGGTCAATACAGAGAGAGGACAGCACAGAGAGAGGTCAGTACAGAGAGAGGTCAGTACAGAGAGAGGTCACCACAGAGAGAGGTCAGCACAGTGAGAGGTCAGCACAGAGAGAGGTCAGCACAGAGAAAGGTCAGTACAGAGAGAGGTCAGCACAGAGAGAGGTCTGTACAGAGTGAGGTCAGTACAGAGAGAGGTCAGTACAGAGAGAGGTCAGTACAGAGTGAGGTCAGTACAGAGAGAGGTCAGCACAGAGAGAGGTCAGCACAGAGAGAGGTCAGTACAGAGAGAGGTCAGCACAGTGAGAGGTCAGCACAGAGAGAGGTCAGCACAGAGAAAGGTCAGTACAGAGAGAGGTCAGCACAGAGAGAGGTCTGTACAGAGTGAGGTCAGTACAGAGAGAGGTCAGCACAGAGAGAGGTCAACACAGAGAGAGGTCAGTACAGGGAGAGGTCATTACAGAGAGAGGTCAGTACAGAGAAAGGTCAGCACAGAGAGAGGCCAGCACAGAAAGAGGTCAGCACAGTGAGAGGTCAGTCCTGGGGTGGTCAGTACAGAGAGAGGTCAGTACAGAGAGAGGTCAGTACCGAGGGAGGTCAGTACCGAGGGTGGTCAGCACAGAGAGAGGTCAGCACAGAGAGAGGTCAGTACAGAGAGAGGTCAGTACAGAGAGAGGTCAGCACAGAGACAGGTCAGTACAGAGAGAGGTCAGCACAGAGAGAGGTCAGTCCTGGGGAGGTCAGTTCAGAGGGATGTCAGTACAGAGAGAGGTCAGCACAGAGAGAGGTCAATACAGAGAGAGGACAGCACAGAGAGAGGTCAGTACAGAGAGAGGTCAGTACAGAGAGAGGTCACCACAGAGAGAGGTCTGTACAGAGTGAGGTCAGTACAGAGACAGGTCAGCACAGAGAGAGGTCAACACAGAGAGAGGTCAGTACAGAGAGAGGTCATTACAGAGAGAGGTCAGTACAGAGAGAGGTCAGCACAGAGAGAGGTCAGTCCTGGGGTGGTCAGTACCGAGAGAGGTCAGTACAGAGAGAGGTCAGTACCGAGGGAGGTCAGTACCGAGTGTGGTCAGCACAGAGAGAGGTCAGCACAGAGAGAGGTCAGTCCTGGGGAGGTCAGTTCAGATGGAGGTCAGTTAAGAGAGAGGTCAGCACAGAGAGAGGTCAGTCCAGAGAGAGGTCAGTACAGAGAGACGTCAGTACAGAGAGAGGTCAGTACAGAGAGAGGTTACCACAGAGAGAGGTCAGCACAAAGAGAGGTCAGCACAGAGAGATGTCAGCACAGTGAGAGGTCAGAACAGAGAGAGGTCAGCAAAGAGAGAGGCCAGCACAGAGAGAGGTCAGTACAGAGAGATGTCAGTACAGAGAGAGATCAGCAAAGAGAGAGGCCAGCACAGAGAGAGGTCAGTACAGAGAGAGGTCAGAACAGAGAGAGGTCAGCACAGAGAGAGGTCAGCACAGTGAGAGGTCAGCACAGAGAGAGGTCAGCACAGAGAAAGGTCAGTACAGAGAGAGGTCAGCACAGCGAGAGGTCTGTACAGAGTGAGGTCAGTACAGAGAGAGGTCAGTACAGAGAGAGGTCAGTACAGAGTGAGGTCAGTACAGAGAGAGGTCAGCACAGAGAGAGGTCAGCACAGAGAGAGGTCAGCACAGTGAGAGGTTAGCACAGAGAGAGGTCAGCACAGAGAAAGGTCAGTACAGAGAGAGGTCAGCACAGAGAGAGGTCTGTACAGAGTGAGGTCAGTACAGAGAGAGGTCAGCACAGAGAGAGGTCAACACAGAGAGAGGTCAGTACAGGGAGAGGTCATTACAGAGAGAGGTCAGTACAGAGAGAGGTCAGCACAGAGAGAGGTCAGCACAGAAAGAGGTCAGCACAGTGAGAGGTCAGTCCTGGGGTGGTCAGTACAGAGAGAGGTCAGTACAGAGAGAGGTCAGTACCGAGGAAGGTCAGTACCGAGGGTGGTCAGCACAGAGAGAGGTCAATACAGAGAGAGGTCAGTACAGAGAGCGGTCAGCACAGAGAGAGGTCAGCACAGAGAGAGGTCAGCACAGAGAGAGGTCAGCACAGAGAGACGTCAGAACAGAGAGAGGTCAGCAAAGAGAGAGGCCAGCACAGAGTGAGGTCAGTACAGAGAGAGGTCAGTACAGAGAGAGGTCAGTACAGAGTGAGGTCAGTACAGAGAGAGGTCAGCACAGAGAGAGGTCAGCACAGAGAGAGGTCAGTACAGGGAGAGGTCATTACAGAGAGAGGTCAGTACAGAGAGAGGTCAGCACAGAGAGAGGTCAGCACAGAGAGAGGTCAGCACAGAGAGAGGTCAGCACAGAGAGAGGTCAGCACAGTGAGAGGTCAGTCCTGGGGTGGTCAGTACAGAGAGAGGTCAGTACAGAGAGAGGGCAGTACCGAGGGAGGTCAGTTCCGAGGGTGGTCAGCACAGAGAGAGGTCAGCACAGAGAGAAGTCAGTACAGAGAGAGGTCAGTACAGAGAGAGGTCAGCACAGAGACAGTTCAGTACAGAGAGAGGTCAGCACAGAGAGAGGTCAGTCCTGGGGAGGTCAGTTCAGAGGGATGTCAGTACAGAGAGAGGTCAGCACAGAGAGAGGTCAATACAGAGAGAGGTCAGTACAGAGAGCGGTCAGCACAGAGAGAGGTCAGCACAGAGAGAGGTCAGCACAGAGAGAGGTCAGTCCTGGGGAGGTCAGTTCAGATGGAGGTCAGTTAAGAGAGAGGTCAGTACAGAGAGAGGTCAGTACAGAGAGACGTCAGTACAGAGAGAGGTCAGTACAGAGAGAGGTTAGCACAGAGAGAGGTTGGCACAGAGAGAGGTCAGCACAGAGAAAGGTCAGCACAGATAGAGGTCAGAACAGAGAGAGGTCAGCAAAGAGAGAGGCCAGCACAGAGAGAGTTCAGTACAGAGAGATGTCAGTACAGAGAGAGGTCAGCAAAGAGAGAGGCCAGCACAGAGAGAGGTCAGTACAGAGAGAGGTCAGAACAGAGAGAGGTCAGCACAGAGAGAGGTCAGTTCAGAGAGGGGTCAGCACAGAGAGAGGTCAGTACAGAGAGAGGTCAGCACAGAGAGAGGTCAGCACAGAGAGAGGTCAGCACAGAGAGAGGTCAGCACAGTGAGAGGTCAGCACAGAGAGAGGTCAGCACAGAGAAAGGTCAGTACAGAGAGAGGTCAGCACAGAGAGAGGTCTGTACAGAGTGAGGTCAGTACAGAGAGAGGTCAGTACAGAGAGAGGTCAGTACAGAGTGAGGTCAGTACAGAGAGAGGTCAGCACAGAGAGAGGTCAGCACAGAGAGAGGTCAGTACAGAGAGAGGTCAGCACAGTGAGAGGTCAGCACAGAGAGAGGTCAGCACAGAGAAAGGTCAGTACAGAGAGAGGTCAGCACAGAGAGAGGTCTGTACAGAGTGAGGTCAGTACAGAGAGAGGTCAGCACAGAGAGAGGTCAACACAGAGAGAGGTCAGTACAGGGAGAGGTCATTACAGAGAGAGGTCAGTACAGAGAAAGGTCAGCACAGAGAGAGGCCAGCACAGAAAGAGGTCAGCACAGTGAGAGGTCAGTCCTGGGGTGGTCAGTACAGAGAGAGGTCAGTACAGAGAGAGGTCAGTACCGAGGGAGGTCAGTACCGAGGGTGGTCAGCACAGAGAGAGGTCAGCACAGAGAGAGGTCAGTACAGAGAGAGGTCAGTACAGAGAGAGGTCAGCACAGAGACAGGTCAGTACAGAGAGAGGTCAGCACAGAGAGAGGTCAGTCCTGGGGAGGTCAGTTCAGAGGGATGTCAGTACAGAGAGAGGTCAGCACAGAGAGAGGTCAATACAGAGAGAGGACAGCACAGAGAGAGGTCAGTACAGAGAGAGGTCAGTACAGAGAGAGGTCACCACAGAGAGAGGTCTGTACAGAGAGAGGTCATTACAGAGAGAGGTCAGTACAGAGAGAGGTCAGCACAGAGAGAGGTCAGTCCTGGGGTGGTCAGTACCGAGAGAGGTCAGTACAGAGAGAGGTCAGTACCGAGGGAGGTCAGTACCGAGTGTGGTCAGCACAGAGAGAGGTCAGCACAGAGAGAGGTCAGTCCTGGGGAGGTCAGTTCAGATGGAGGTCAGTTAAGAGAGAGGTCAGCACAGAGAGAGGTCAGTCCAGAGA
Organism: Scyliorhinus torazame; assembly: GCF_047496885.1. Lineage (NCBI taxonomy): Eukaryota > Metazoa > Chordata > Chondrichthyes > Carcharhiniformes > Scyliorhinidae > Scyliorhinus > Scyliorhinus torazame. Next base: position 217,948,801 of record NC_092719.1, read on the forward strand.
GAGGTCAGTACAGAGAGACGTCAGTACAGAGAGAGGTCAGTACAGAGAGAGGTTACCACAGAGAGAGGTCAGCACAAAGAGAGGTCAGCACAGAGAGATGTCAGCACAGTGAGACGTCAGAACAGAGAGAGGTCAGCAAAGAGAGAGGCCAGCACAGAGAGAGGTCAGTACAGAGAGATGTCAGTACAGAGAGAGATCAGCAAAGAGAGAGGCCAGCACAGAGAGAGGTCAGTACAGAGAGAGGTCAGAACAGAGAGAGGTCAGCACAGAGAGAGGTCAGCACAGTGAGAGGTCAGCACAGAGAGAGGTTAGCACAGAGAAAGGTCAGTACAGAGAGAGGTCAGCACAGCGAGAGGTCTGTACAGAGTGAGGTCAGTACAGAGAGAGGTCAGTACAGAGAGAGGTCAGTACAGAGTGAGGTCAGTACAGAGAGAGGTCAGCACAGAGAGAGGTCAGCACAGAGAGAGGTCAGCACAATGAGAGGTTAGCACAGAGAGAGGTCAGCACAGAGAAAGGTCAGTACAGAGAGAGGTCAGCACAGAGAGAGGTCTGTACAGAGTGAGGTCAGTACAGAGAGAGGTCAGCACAGAGAGAGGTCAACACAGAGAGAGGTCAGTACAGGGAGAGGTCATTACAGAGAGAGGTCAGTACAGAGAGAGGTCAGCACAGAGAGAGGTCAGCACAGAAAGAGGTCAGCACAGTGAGAGGTCAGTCCTGGGGTGGTCAGTACAGAGAGAGGTCAGTACAGAGAGAGGTCAGTACCGAGGGAGGTCAGTACCGAGGGTGGTCAGCACAGAGAGAGGTCAATACAGAGAGAGGTCAGTACAGAGAGCGGTCAGCACAGAGAGAGGTCAGCACAGAGAGAGGTCAGCACAGAGAGAGGTCAGTCCTGGGGAGGTCAGTTCAGATGGAGGTCAGTTAAGAGAGAGGTCAGCATAGAGAGAGGTCAGTACAGAGAGAGGTCAGCACAGAGAGAGGTCAGTCCTGGGGAGGTCAGTTCAGAGGGATGTCAGTACAGAGAGAGGTCAGCACAGAGAGAGGTCAATACAGAGAGAGGACAGCACAGAGAGAGGTCAGTCCTGGGGAGGTCAGTTCAGATGGAGGTCAGTTAAGAGAGAGGTCAGCATAGAGAGAGGTCAGTACAGAGAGAGGTCAGTACAGAGAGACGTCAGTACAGAGAGAGGTCAGTACAGAGAGAGGTTAGCACAGAGAGAAGTTGGCACAGAGAGAGGTCAGCACAGAGAAAGGTCAGCACAGATAGAGGTCAGAACAGAGAGAGGTCAGCAAAGAGAGAGGCCAGCACAGAGAGAGTTCAGTACAGAGAGATGTCAGTACAGAGAGAGGTCAGCAAAGAGAGAGGCCAGCACAGAGAGAGGTCAGTACAGAGAGAGGTCAGAACAGAGAGAGGTCAGCACAGAGAGAGGTCATTTCAGAGAGAGGTCAGCACAGAGAGAGGTCAGTACAGAGAGAGGTCAGCACAGAGAGAGGTCAGCACAGAGAGAGGTCAGCACAGAGAGAGGTCAGCACAGTGAGAGGTCAGCACAGAGAGAGGTCAGCACAGAGAAAGGTCAGTACAGAGAGAGGTCAGCACAGAGAGAGGTCTGTACAGAGTGAGGTCAGTACAGAGAGAGGTCAGTACAGAGAGAGGTCAGTACAGAGTGAGGTCAGTACAGAGAGAGGTCAGCACAGAGAGAGGTCAGCACAGAGAGAGGTCAGTACAGAGAGAGGTCAGCACAGTGAGAGGTCAGCACAGAGAGAGGTCTGCACAGAGAAAGGTCAGTACAGAGAGAGGTCAGCACAGAGAGAGGTCTGTACAGAGTGAGGTCAGTACAGAGAGAGGTCAGCACAGAGAGAGGTCAACACAGAGAGAGGTCAGTACAGGGAGAGGTCATTACAGAGAGAGGTCAGTACAGAGAGAGGTCAGCACAGAGAGAGGTCAGCACAGAAAGAGGTCAGCACAGTGAGAGGTCAGTCCTGGGGTGCTCAGTACAGAGAGAGGTCAGTACAGAGAGAGGTCAGTACCGAGGGAGGTCAGTACCGAGGGTGGTCAGCACAGAGAGAGGTCAGCACAGAGAGAGGTCAGTACAGAGAGAGGTCAGTACAGAGAGAGGTCAGCACAGAGACAGGTCAGTACAGAGAGAGGTCAGCACAGAGAGAGGTCAGTCCTGGGGAGGTCAGTTCAGAGGGATGTCAGTACAGAGAGAGGTCAGCACAGAGAGAGGTCAATACAGAGAGAGGACAGCACAGAGAGAGGTCAGTACAGAGAGAGGTCAGTACAGAGAGAGGTCACCACAGAGAGAGGTCTGTACAGAGTGAGGTCAGTACAGAGACAGGTCAGCACAGAGAGAGGTCAACACAGAGAGAGGTCAGTACAGAGAGAGGTCATTACAGAGAGAGGTCAGTACAGAGAGAGGTCAGCACAGAGAGAGGTCAGTCCTGGGGTGGTCAGTACCGAGAGAGGTCAGTACAGAGAGAGGTCAGTACCGAGGGAGGTCAGTACCGAGTGTGGTCAGCACAGAGAGAGGTCAGCACAGAGAGAGGTCAGTCCTGTGGAGGTCAGTTCAGATGGATGTCAGTACAGAGAGAGGTCAGCAAAGAGAGAGGCCAGCACAGAGAGAGGTCAGTACAGAGAGAGTTCAGCACAGAGAGAGGTCAGCACAGAGAGAGGTCAGCACAGAGAGAGGTCAGCACAGAGAGAGGTCAGCACAGAGAGAGGTCAGTACAGAGAGGGGTCAGCACAGAGAGAGGTCAGCACAGAGAAAGGTCAGTACAGAGAGAGGTCAGCACAGAGAGAGGTCTGTACAGAGTGAGGTCAGTACAGAGAGAGGTCAGCACAGAGAGAGGTCAGCACAGAGAGAGGTCAGTACAGAGAGAGGTCATTACAGAGAGAGGTCAGTACAGAGTGAGGTCAGCACAGAGAGAGGTCAGCACAGAGAGAGGTCAGCACAGAGAGAGGTCAGTACAGAGAGAGGTCAGTACAGAGAGAGGTCAGTACAGAGAGAGTTCAGTACTGATGGAGGTCAGTACCGAGGGTGGTCAGCTCAGAGAGAGGTCAGCACAGAGAGAGGTCAGTACAGAGAGAGGTCAGTACAGAGAGAGGTCAGCACAGAGACAGCTCAGTACAGAGAGAGGTCAGCACAGAGAGAGGTCAGTCCTGAGGAGGTCAGTTCAGAGGGATGTCAGTACAGAGAGAGGTCAGCACAGAGAGAGGTCAGCACAGAGAGAGGTCAGCACAGAGAGAGGTCAGCACAGAGAGACGTCAGAACAGAGAGAGGTCAGCAAAGAGAGAGGCCAGCACAGAGTGAGGTCAGTACAGAGAGAGGTCAGTACAGAGAGAGGTCAGTACAGAGTGAGGTCAGTACAGAGAGAGGTCAGCACAGAGAGAGGTCAGCACAGAGAGAGGTCAGTACAGGGAGAGGTCATTACAGAGAGAGGTCAGTACAGAGAGAGGTCAGCACAGAGAGAGGTCAGCACAGAGAGAGGTCAGCACAGAGAGAGGTCAGCACAGAGAGAGGTCAGCACAGTGAGAGGTCAGTCCTGGGGTGGTCAGTACAGAGAGAGGTCAGTACAGAGAGAGGGCAGTACCGAGGGAGGTCAGTCCCGAGGGTGGTCAGCACAGAGAGAGGTCAGCACAGAGAGAAGTCAGTACAGAGAGAGGTCAGTACAGAGAGAGGTCAGCACAGAGACAGTTCAGTACAGAGAGAGGTCAGCACAGAGAGAGGTCAGTCCTGGGGAGGTCAGTTCAGAGGGATGTCAGTACAGAGAGAGGTCAGCACAGAGAGAGGTCAATACAGAGAGAGGTCAGTACAGAGAGCGGTCAGCACAGAGAGAGGTCAGCACAGAGAGAGGTCAGCACAGAGAGAGGTCAGTCCTGGGGAGGTCAGTTCAGATGGAGGTCAGTTAAGAGAGAGGTCAGCATAGAGAGAGGTCAGTACAGAGAGAGGTCAGTACAGAGAGACGTCAGTACAGAGAGAGGTCAGTACAGAGAGAGGTTAGCACAGAGAGAGGTTGGCACAGAGAGAGGTCAGCACAGAGAAAGGTCAGCACAGATAGAGGTCAGAACAGAGAGAGTTCAGCAAAGAGAGAGGCCAGCACAGAGAGAGTTCAGTACAGAGAGATGTCAGTACAGAGAGAGGTCAGCAAAGAGAGAGGCCAGCACAGAGAGAGGTCAGTACAGAGAGAGGTCAGAACAGAGAGAGGTCAGCACAGAGAGAGGTCAGTTCAGAGAGAGGTCAGCACAGAGAGAGGTCAGTACAGAGAGAGGTCAGCACAGAGAGAGGTCAGCACAGAGAGAGGTCAGCACAGTGAGAGGTCAGCACAGAGAGAGGTCAGCACAGAGAAAGGTCAGTACAGAGAGAGGTCAGCACAGAGAGAGGTCTGTACAGAGTGAGGTCAGTACAGAGAGAGGTCAGTACAGAGAGAGGTCAGTACAGAGTGAGGTCAGTACAGAGAGAGGTCAGCACAGAGAGAGGTCAGCACAGAGAGAGGTCAGTACAGAGAGAGGTCAGCACAGTGAGAGGTCAGCACAGAGAGAGGTCAGCACAGAGAAAGGTCAGTACAGAGAGAGGTCAGCACAGAGAGAGGTCTGTACAGAGTGAGGTCAGTACAGAGAGAGGTCAGCACAGAGAGAGGTCAACACAGAGAGAGGTCAGTACAGGGAGAGGTCATTACAGAGAGAGGTCAGTACAGAGAGAGGTCAGCACAGAGAGAGGTCAGCACAGAAAGAGGTCAGCACAGTGAGAGGTCAGTCCTGGGGTGGTCAGTACAGAGAGAGGTCAGTACAGAGAGAGGTCAGTACCGAGGGAGGTCAGTACCGAGGGTGGTCAGCACAGAGAGAGGTCAGCACAGAGAGAGGTCAGTACAGAGAGAGGTCAGTACAGAGAGAGGTCAGCACAGAGACAGGTCAGTACAGAGAGAGGTCAGCACAGAGAGAGGTCAGTCCTGGGGAGGTCAGTTCAGAGGGATGTCAGTACAGAGAGAGGTCAGCACAGATAGAGGTCAATACAGAGAGAGGACAGCATAGAGAGAGGTCAGTACAGAGAGAGGTCAGTACAGAGAGAGGTCACCACAGAGAGAGGTCTGTACAGAGTGAGGTCAGTACAGAGACAGGTCAGCACAGAGAGAGGTCAACACAGAGAGAGGTCAGTACAGAGAGAGGTCATTACAGAGAGAGGTCAGTACAGAGAGAGGTCAGCACAGAGAGAGGTCAGTCCTGGGGTGGTCAGTACCGAGAGAGGTCAGTACAGAGAGAGGTCAGTACCGAGGGAGGTCAGTACCGAGTGTGGTCAGCACAGAGAGAGGTCAGCACAGAGAGAGGTCAGTCCTGGGGAGGTCAGTTCAGATGGAGGTCAGTTAAGAGAGAGGTCAGCACAGAGAGAGGTCAGTCCAGAGAGAGGTCAGTACAGAGAGACGTCAGTACAGAGAGAGGTCAGTACAGAGAGAGGTTACCACAGAGAGAGGTCAGCACAAAGAGAGGTCAGCACAGAGAGATGTCAGCACAGTGAGAGGTCAGAACAGAGAGAGGTCAGCAAAGAGAGAGGCCAGCACAGAGAGAGGTCAGTACAGAGAGATGTCAGTACAGAGAGAGATCAGCAAAGAGAGAGGCCAGCATAGAGAGAGGTCAGTACAGAGAGAGGTCAGAACAGAGAGAGGTCAGCACAGAGAGAGGTCAGCACAGTGAGAGGTCAGCACAGAGAGAGGTCAGCACAGAGAAAGGACAGTACAGAGAGAGGTCAGCACAGAGAGAGGTCAATACAGAGAGAGGTCAGTACAGAGAGCGGTCAGCACAGAGAGAGGTCAGCACAGAGAGAGGTCAGCACAGAGAGAGGTCAGTCCTGGGGAGGTCAGTTCAGATGGAGGTCAGTTAAGAGAGAGGTCAGCATAGAGAGAGGTCAGTACAGAGAGAGGTCAGCACAGAGAGAGGTCAGTCCTGGGGAGGTCAGTTCTGAGGGATGTCAGTACAGAGAGAGGTCAGCACAGAGAGAGCTCAATACAGAGAGAGGACAGCACAGAGAGAGGTCAGTCCTGGGGAGGTCAGTTCAGATGGAGGTCAGTTAAGAGAGAGGTCAGCATAGAGAGAGGTCAGTACAGAGAGAGGTCAGTACAGAGAGACGTCAGTACAGAGAGAGGTCAGTACAGAGAGAGGTTAGCACAGAGAGAGGTTGGCACAGAGAGAGGTCAGCACAGAGAAAGGTCAGCACAGATAGAGGTCAGAACAGAGAGAGGTCAGCAAAGAGAGAGGCCAGCACAGAGAGAGTTCAGTACAGAGAGATGTCAGTACAGAGAGAGGTCAGCAAAGAGAGAGGCCAGCACAGAGAGAGGTCAGTACAGAGAGAGGTCAGAACAGAGAGAGGTCAGCACAGAGAGAGGTCAGTTCAGAGAGAGGTCAGCACAGAGAGAGGTCAGTACAGAGAGAGGTCAGCACAGAGAGAGGTCAGCACAGAGAGAGGTCAGCACAGAGAGAGGTCAGCACAGTGAGAGGTCAGCACAGAGAGAGGTCAGCACAGAGAAAGGTCAGTACAGAGAGAGGTCAGCACAGAGAGAGGTCTGTACAGAGTGAGGTCAGTACAGAGAGAGGTCAGTACAGAGAGAGGTCAGTACAGAGTGAGGTCAGTACAGAGAGAGGTCAGCACAGAGAGAGGTCAGCACAGAGAGAGGTCAGTACAGAGAGAGGTCAGCACAGTGAGAGGTCAGCACAGAGAGAGGTCAGCACAGAGAAAGGTCAGTACAGAGAGAGGTCAGCACAGAGAGAGGTCTGTACAGAGTGAGGTCAGTACAGAGAGAGGTCAGCACAGAGAGAGGTCAACACAGAGAGAGGTCAGTACAGGGAGAGGTCATTACAGAGAGAGGTCAGTACAGAGAGAGGTCAGCACAGAGAGAGGTCAGCACAGAAAGAGGTCAGCACAGTGAGAGGTCAGTCCTGGGGTGGTCAGTACAGAGAGAGGTCAGTACAGAGAGAGGTCAGTACCGAGGGAGGTCAGTACCGAGGGTGGTCAGCACAGAGAGAGGTCAGCACAGAGAGAGGTCAGTACAGAGAGAGGTCAGTACAGAGAGAGGTCAGCACAGAGACAGGTCAGTACAGAGAGAGGTCAGCACAGAGAGAGGTCAGTCCTGGGGAGGTCAGATCAGAGGGATGTCAGTACAGAGAGAGGTCAGCACAGAGAGAGGTCAATACAGAGAGAGGACAGCACAGAGAGAGGTCAGTACAGAGAGAGGTCAGTACAGAGAGAGGTCACCACAGAGAGAGGTCTGTACAGAGTGAGGTCAGTACAGAGACAGGTCAGCACAGAGAGAGGTCAACACAGAGTGAGGTCAGTACAGAGAGAGGTCATTACAGAGAGAGGTCAGTACAGAGAGAGGTCAGCACAGAGAGAGGTCAGTCCTGGGGTGGTCAGTACCGAGAGAGGTCAGTACAGAGAGAGGTCAGTACCGAGGGAGGTCAGTACCGAGTGTGGTCAGCACAGAGAGAGGTCAGCACAGAGAGAGGTCAGTCCTGGGGAGGTCAGTTCAGATGGAGGTCAGTTAAGAGAGAGGTCAGCACAGAGAGAGGTCAGTCCAGAGAGAGGTCAGTACAGAGAGACGTCAGTACAGAGAGAGGTCAGTACAGAGAGAGGTTACCACAGAGAGAGGTCAGCACAAAGAGAGGTCAGCACAGAGAGATGTCAGCACAGTGAGAGGTCAGAACAGAGAGAGGTCAGCAAAGAGAGAGGCCAGCACAGAGAGAGGTCAGTGCAGAGAGATGTCAGTACAGAGAGAGATCAGCAAAGAGAGAGGCCAGCATAGAGAGAGGTCAGTACAGAGAGAGGTCAGAACAGAGAGAGGTCAGCACAGAGAGAGGTCAGCACAGTGAGAGGTCAGCACAGAGAGAGGTCAGCACAGAGAAAGGTCAGTACAGAGAGAGGTCAGCACAGCGAGAGGTCTGTACAGAGTGAGGTCAGTACAGAGAGAGGTCAGTACAGAGAGAGGTCAGTACAGAGTGAGGTCAGTACAGAGAGAGGTCAGCACAGAGAGAGGTCAGCACAGAGAGAGGTCAGTACAGAGAGAGGTCAGCACAGTGAGAGGTTAGCACAAAGAGAGGTCAGCACAGAGAAAGGTCAGTACAGAGAGAGGTCAGCACAGAGAGAGGTCTGTACAGAGTGAGGTCAGTACAGAGAGAGGTCAGCACAGAGAGAGGTCAACACAGAGAGAGGTCAGTACAGGGAGAGGTCATTACAGAGAGAGGTCAGTACAGAGAGAGGTCAGCACAGAGAGAGGTCAGCACAGAAAGAGGTCAGCACAGTGAGAGGTCAGTCCTGGGGTGGTCAGTACAGAGAGAGGTCAGTACAGAGAGAGGTCAGTACCGAGGGAGGTCAGTACCGAGGGTGGTCAGCACAGAGAGAGGTCAGCACAGAGAGAGGTCAGTACAGAGAGAGGTCAGTACAGAGAGAGGTCAGCACAGAGACAGGTCAGTACAGAGAGAGGTCAGCACAGAGAGAGGTCAGTCCTGGGGAGGTCAGTTCAGAGGGATGTCAGTACAGAGAGAGGTCAGCACAGAGAGAGGTCAATACAGAGAGAGGACAGCACAGAGAGAGGTCAGTACAGAGAGAGGTCAGTACAGAGAGAGGTCACCACAGAGAGAGGTCTGTACAGAGTGAGGTCAGTACAGAGACAGGTCAGCACAGAGAGAGGTCAACACAGAGAGAGGTCAGTACAGAGAGAGGTCATTACAGAGAGAGGTCAGTACAGAGAGAGGTCAGCACAGAGAGAGGTCAGTCCTGGGGTGGTCAGTACCGAGAGAGGTCAGTACAGAGAGAGGTCAGTACCGAGGGAGGTCAGTACCGAGTGTGGTCAGCACAGAGAGAGGTCAGCACAGAGAGAGGTCAGTACAGAGAGAGGTCAGTACAGAGAGAGGTCAGCACAGAGACAGGTCAGTACAGAGAGAGGTCAGCACAGAGAGAGGTCAGTCCTGGGGAGGTCAGTTCAGAGGGATGTCAGTACAGAGAGAGGTCAGCACAGAGAGAGGTCAATACAGAGTGAGGTCAGCACAGAGAGAGGTCAGTACAGAGAGAGGTCAGTACAGAGAGAGGTCAGCACAGAGAGAGGTCAGCACAGAGAGAAGTCAGCACAGAGAGAGGTCAGCACAGAGAGAGGTCAGTCCTGGGGAGGTCAGTTCAGATGGAGGTCAGTTAAGAGAGAGGTCAGCACAGAGAGAGGTCAGCACAGAGAGAGGTCAGCACAGAGAGAGGTCAGCACAGAGAGAGGTCAATACAGAGTGAGGTCAGCACAGAGAGAGGTCAGTACAGAGAGAGGTCAGTACAGAGAGAGGTCAGCACTTAGAGAGGTCAGCACAGAGAGAGGTCAGCACAGAGAGAGGTCAGCACAGAGAGAGGTCAGTCCAGAGAGAGGTCAGTACAGAGAGACGTCAGTACAGAGAGAGGTCAGTACAGAGAGAGGTTAGCACAGAGAGAGGTCAGCGCAAAGAGAGGTCAGCACAGAGAGAGGTCAGCACAGTGAGAGGTCAGAACAGAGAGAGGTCAGCAAAGAGAGAGGCCAGCACAGAGAGAGGTCAGTACAGAGAGATGTCAGTACAGAGAGAGATCAGCAAAGAGAGAGGCCAGCACAGAGAGAGGTCAGTACAGAGAGAGGTCAGAACAGAGAGAGGTCAGCACAGAGAGAGGTCAGTCATGGGGAGGTCAGTACAGAGAGAGGTCAGCACCCCGTGAGGTCAGTACAGAGAGAGGTCAGTACAGAGAGAGGTCAGCACAGAGAGAGGTCAGTACAGAGTGAGGTCAGCACAGAGAGAGGTCAGTACAGAGTGAGGTCAGCACAGAGAGAGGTCAGCACAGAGAGAAGTCAGCTCAGAGAGAGGTCAGTACAGAGAGAGGTCAGCACAGAGAGGTCAGCTCAGAGAGAGGTCAGTACAGAGAGAGGTCAGCACAGAGAGAGGTCAGCACAGAGAGAGGTCAGCACAGAGAGAGGTCAGCACAGAGAGAGGTCAGCACAGAGAGAGGTCAGCACAGAGAGAGGTCAGCACAGAGAGAGGTCAGTACAGAGAGAGGTCAGTACAGAGAGAGGTCAGCACAGAGAGAGGTCAGCACAGAGAGAGGTCAGCACAGAGAGAGGTCAACACAGAGACAGGTCAGTACAGAGAGAGGTCAGTACAGAGAGAGGTCAGTACAGAGAGAGGTCAGTACAGAGAGAGGTCAGCACAGAGAGAGGTCAGCACAGAGAGAGGTCAGCACAGAGAGAGGTCAGCACAGAGAGAGGTCAGCACAGAGAGAGGTCAGCACAGAGAGAGGTCAGCACAGAGAGAGGTCAGTACAGAGAGAGGTCAGTACAGAGAGAGGTCAGCACAGAGAGAGGTCATTACAGAGAGAGGTCAGTACAGAGAGAGGTCAGCAGAGAGAGAGGTCAGCACAGAGAGAGGTCAGCACACTGAGAGGTCAGTCCTGGGGTGGTCAGTACAGAAAGAGGTCAGTACAGAGTGAGGTCAGTACAGAGAGAGGTCAGCACAGAGAGAGGTCAGTACAGAGAGAGGTCAGTACAGAGAGAGTTCAGCACAGAGACAGGTCAGTACAGAGAGAGGTCAGCACAGAGAGAGGTCAGTCCTGGGGAGGTCAGTTCAGAGGGATGACAGTACAGAGAGAGGTCAGCACAGAGAGAGATCAGTACAGAGTGAGGTCAGCACAGAGAGAGGTCAGCACAGAGAGAGGTCAGCACAGAGAGAGGTCAGCACAGAGAGAGGTCAGTCCTGGGGAGGTCAGTTCAGATGGAGGTCAGTTAAGAGAGAGGTCAGCACAGAGAGAGGTCAGTACAGAGAGAGGTCAGTACAGAGAGACGTCAGTACAGAGAGAGGTCAGTACAGAGAGAGGTTAGCACAGAGAGAGGTCAGCACAGAGAGAGTTCAGTACAGAGAGAGGTCAGTACTGAGAGAGGTCAGGACAGAGAGAGGTCAGCACAGAGAGAGTTCAGTACAGAGAGAGTTCAGCACAGAGAGAGGTCAGCACAGAGAGAGGTCTGTACAGAGAGAGGTCAGTACAGAGAGAGGACAGTACAGAGAGAGGTCAGCACAGAGAGAGGTCAGTACAGAGAGAGGTTAGCACAGAGAGAGGTCAGTACAGAGAGAGGTCAGTACAGAGAGAGGTCAGTACAGAGAGAGGACAGTACATAGAGAGGTCAGCACAGAGAGAGGTCAGTACAGAGAGAGGTCAGCACAGAGAGAGGTCAGTACAGAGAGAGGTCAGTACAGAGAGAGTTCAGTACAGAGAGAGGTCAGTACAGAGTGAGGTCAGCACAGAGAGAGGTCAGCACAGAGAGAGGTCAGCACAGAGAGAGGTCAGCACAGAGAGAGGTCAGTCCTGGGGAGGTCAGTTCAGATGGAGGTCAGTTAAGAGAGAGGTCAACACAGAGAGAGGTCAGTACAGAGAGAGGTCAGTACAGAGAGACGTCAGTACAGAGAGACGTCAGTACAGAGAGAGGTCAGTACAGAGAGAGGTTAGCACAGAGAGAGGTCAGCACAGAGAGAGTTCAGTACAGAGAGAGGTCAGTACTGAGAGGGGTCAGGACAGAGAGAGGTCAGCACAGAGAGAGTTCAGTACAGAGAGAGTTCAGCACAGAGAGAGGTCAGCACAGAGAGAGGTCTGTACAGAGAGAGGTCAGTACAGAGAGAGGACAGTACAGAGAGAGGTCAGCACAGAGAGAGGTCAGTACAGAGAGAGGTTAGCACAGAGAGAGGTCAGTACAGAGAGAGGTCAGTACAGAGAGAGGTCAGTACAGAGAGAGGACAGTACAGAGAGAGGTCATCACAGAGAGAGGTCAGTACAGAGAGAGGTCAGTACAGAGAGAGGACAGTACAGAGAGAGGTCAGTACAGAGAGAGGTCAGCACAGAGAGAGGTCAGTACAGAGAGAGGTCAGCACAGAGAGAGGTCAGCACAGAGAGAGGTCAGTCCTGGGGAGGTCAGTTCAGAGGGATGACAGTACAGAGAGAGGTCAGCACAGAGAGAGGTCAATACAGAGAGAGGTCAGCACAGAGGAGGTCAGTACAGAGAGAGGTCAGTACAGAGTGAGGTCAGCACAGAGAGAGGTCAGCACAGAGAGAGGTCAGCACAGAGAGAGGTCAGCACAGAGAGAGGTCAGTCCTGGGGAGGTCAGTTCAGATGGAGGTCAGTTAAGAGAGAGGTCAGCACAGAGAGAGGTCAGTACAGAGAGAGGTCAGTACAGAGAGACGTCAGTACAGAGAGAGGTCAGTACAGAGAGAGGTTAGCACAGAGAGAGGTCAGCACAGAGAGAGTTCAGTACAGAGAGAGGTCAGTACTGAGAGAGGTCAGGACAGAGAGAGGTCAGCACAGAGAGAGTTCAGTACAGAGAGAGTTCAGCACAGAGAGAGGTCAGCACAGAGAGAGGTCTGTACAGAGAGAGGTCAGTACAGAGAGAGGACAGTACAGAGAGAGGTCAGCACAGAGAGAGGTCAGTACAGAGAGAGGTTAGCACAGAGAGAGGTCAGTACAGAGAGAGGTCAGTACAGAGAGAGGTCAGTACAGAGAGAGGACAGTACATAGAGAGGTCAGCACAGAGAGAGGTCAGTACAGAGAGAGGTCAGCACAGAGAGAGGTCAGTACAGAGAGAGGTCAGTACAGAGAGAGTTCAGTACAGAGAGAGGTCAGTACAGAGTGAGGTCAGTACAGAGTGAGGTCAGTACAGAGTGAGGTCAGCACAGAGAGAGGTCAGCACAGAGAGAGGTCAGTACAGAGAGAGTTCAGTACAGAGAGAGGTCAGTACAGAGTGAGGTCAGCACAGAGAGAGGTCAGCACAGAGAGAGGTCAGCACAGAGAGAGGTCAGCACAGAGAGAGGTCAGTCCTGGGGAGGTCAGTTCAGATGGAGGTCAGTTAAGAGAGAGGTCAGCACAGAGAGAGGTCAGTACAGAGAGAGGTCAGTACAGAGAGACGTCAGTACAGAGAGAGGTCAGTACAGAGAGAGGTTAGCACAGAGAGAGGTCAGCACAGAGAGAGTTCAGTACAGAGAGAGGTCAGTACTGAGAGAGGTCAGGACAGAGAGAGGTCAGCACAGAGAGAGTTCAGTACAGAGAGAGTTCAGCACAGAGAGAGGTCAGCACAGAGAGAGGTCTGTACAGAGAGAGGTCAGTACAGAGAGAGGACAGTACAGAGAGAGGTCAGCACAGAGAGAGGTCAGTACAGAGAGAGGTTAGCACAGAGAGAGGTCAGTACAGAGAGAGGTCAGTACAGAGAGAGGTCAGTACAGAGAGAGGTCAGTACAGAGAGAGGTCAGTACAGAGAGAGGTCAGCACAGAGAGAGGTCAGTACAGAGAGAGGTCAGTACAGAGAGAGTTCAGCACAGAGAGAGGTCAGCACAGAGAGAGGTCTGTTCAGAGAGAGGTCAGTACAGAGAGAGGACAGTACAGAGAGAGGTCAGCACAGAGAGAGGTCAGTACAGAGAGAGGTTAGCACAGAGAGAGGTCAGTACAGAGAGAGGTCAGTACAGAGAGAGGTCAGTACAGAGAGAGGACAGTACAGAGAGAGGTCAGCACAGAGAGAGGTCAGTACAGAGAGAGGTCAGCACAGAGAGAGGTCAGTACAGAGAGACGTCAGTACAGAGAGAGGACAGTACAGAGAGAGGTCAGTACAGAGAGAGGTCAGTACAGAGAGAGGTCAGCACAAAGAGAGAGGTCAGTACAGCGAGAGGTCAGTACAGAGAGAGGTCAGCACAGAGAGAGGTCAGCACAGAGAGAGGTCAGCACAGAGAGAGGTCAGTACAGCGAGAGGTCATTACAGAGGGAGGTCATTACAGAGGGAGGTCAGTCCTGGGGAAGTCAGTCCTGGGGAGGTCAGTACAGACAGAGGTCAGTCCTGGGGATGTCAGTCCAGACAGAGGTCAGTCCTGGGGAGGTCAGTCCTGGGGAGGTCAGTACAGACAGAGGTCAGTCCTGGGGAGGTCAGTACAGAGAGAGGTCATTACAGAGGGAGGTCAGTCCTGGGGAGGTCAGTCCTGGGGTGGTCAGTACAGACAGAGGTCAGTCCTGGGGAGGTCAGTACAGAGAGAGGTCAGTCCTGGGGAGGTCAGTACGGAGGGAGGGGTGAAATTGAGGGCATTGTGTTTTGGAAGAGATACTAAAAGGGTGGGTGTCAAAAGTCTCACCACCAGCACTCTGAGGAAGGATAGGGAGGCCTGGTGTCTTGGTCAATATTTATCCCTCACCAACATCCCCAAAATCGGTGATCTCGTCACTCGCTCATGTGGGATCTAGCTGTGTAAAGATACCTGCTATGCTTCCTACATTACAGCAGGGAGGACATTTCAGTAACTATTTAATTGGCTGAAAAGCACTTTGAGACGTGAAAGGCACTATAGAAATGCAAGGATTTATTTTACGTTCCATCTTTTCAATAACAGCCTGCAGGGAACAAACGGAATTGGAAACATTTCATTCAAACACAGCTGTCGAGGAACAATAATTGGATTTGGCTTGTTCAGTCTTTTTCATTGCTGTTTTTTCTCATAGCGTACAAGACCTGAGCTTCCGCCAGCAGCTGGTCAGAGCAGGTAATTCAGCTGAGCAAGGTGCGACGCTCAGAATCCCTTTCAAATGGTGAAATGTCCATTATAAAGGGCGAAGGGAGACATTGCCCAGGTAGCTGGAAGCAGGGTTACAGGTCAGTTGTATAGTCAAGCAGGCAGGCCTTGATACGAGGAACTCTACTGCCTTATCTTACTCTCCCAGTCACCATTGTGGACTGACGTCCAGTGGCTCCCATTCCTGACCCCTGCAATCTGAAATAATAATAATAATCTTTATTAGTGTCACAAGTAGGCTTACATTAACACTGCAATTAAGTTACTGTGAAAAGCCCCTAGTCGCCACAGGCGCCTGTTCGGGTACGCAGAGGGAGAATTCAGAATGTCAAAATTAACAGTACGGCTTTCGGGACTTGTGGGAGGAAACCGGAGCACCCGGAGGAAACCCACGCAGACTCGGGGAGAACGTGCAGACTCCGCACAGACAGTGACCCAAGCCGGGAATCGAACCTGGGACTCTGGCGCTGTGAAGCTAACCACAGTGCTAACCGCAGCGCTAACGTGCCGAAATCTTAATCATTGCACTTAAATCCTGCCACGCCCTCATTCCTCACTATCCTTGTCACCTCCTCCATCTTTACCAGCCTGAGAACTCTCCTTCTTCCAACACTCTTATGTCTTATCCATCCACCCAAATCATCCTATTCCATTCCCATCAATGCTGTGCCTCCAGCTGCCCGGGATTCACCAATGGCTTTGCTGGAAATGCTGAGTGTGTTCCCACCGGAGTTTAGAAGAGTAAGGGGGTGACATGATTGAAGTCTGTAAGATCCTGAACGGCCCAGACAAGGTGGATAAGGAAAAGATGTTTCCTGTTGTGGGCGAGCCAGAACTAGGGGGAACTGTTTAAAAATTAAGAGCCACACTTTTAGGAGGTATTGGAGCTCTCTCCCCCAGAAGGAGATGGAGGCGGGGTCACTGGATATTTTTAAGGCGGGGGTAGATAGATTCTTGTTGGGCAAGGGGACCAGAGGTTATCAGGGTCGATAGGTATGGCGGGGCAGGCTCGAAGGGCCGATTGGCCTACTTCTGCTCCTAGTTTGCATATTTGTAAACGTCTTTAATCCCCGCTTCACTCTCCTTCCTTAAAATTCACCTGTTTGGCCCCGTTCTCCGTCAGCATCCCTGGTGTCTCCTCCCTTGGCTAAACAGCCATCTCTTATCGAATTACTATTCTACAAAGTGCCTTTCGTGCATATTTCATTAACATGGATGTAAGTTGTTGTTGTGTGGCAGCATAGATAAATACGAGGACCATTGAAGCAGCCAAACTGCAACACAGAGTCATCAAGATAAAGAAAGCTAGAAGGCTTTAGCATCTGTTAACATCTATTGCCGACCATAAAAGACCAACAAACAACTGATTTCATTTTTCCTTTGAGTGTTGGCCAAGAAAGCACTCACACTGGTCCATTAGTGTGTCACTGCACTTATCTGTCACATAATGCTCCCTCCTGGCAACCAATTTGTACCTTTTCCTTCCATCCTGTTTCATTCAGCAGTGCCTGTTTAATGAGAAAGGATTCGGACTCGCGGCCTCTGGGGAACACGCAACACACTGTCTGCAATCAGCCCCACCAGTAACACTATGCCCTGTTTGCACTGGAGGCACAGCTTGATAGTCAAGCTGACGAGGAAAATGCCTCTGCTCTGCCCCCCCCACTCCCCCAAACCCCACCGCAGCCTGAAAGAGGAAATACCCAGACATCCTCGTGTGGCATTGCCTGCCTGACATCCTCGTGACAACCCAGACATCACAAACTCAGCCAGCCAGCAAACACAGCGGAAGGACAAAAAGCCAGAACTTCAGGACATCCCAAAGGGCTTTTGAAGTGTAGTTGCCGTTCTAACGGGACGAGCACAGCAGCCAATTTGAGCACAGCAAGCTCCCACAAACAGCAATATGGGAGATAATCGGATAATCTGTTTTAGTGGGGCTGGTTGAGGGATAAACATTTGCTCGGTCACCAGGAATAACTCTCCCAGTCTTCTTCACGTAGTAACGTGGTATCTTTTATGTCCATCTGCAAGGGCAGATGGGACCTCGATTTGACACCTCATCCAGAAGGTGGAGCCTCTGACATTACAACACTCAGTGCTACGCTGGGAGAATCAAATTGAATTGACGAGTGTGCTCATGTCTTGTGGCAGCTAAGTTGAACCTTCAAACTCTGACTCAGGGGTGAGAGTACAGCCCATTGCGTTACCGACACTACTAGGCCAGGATTTATTATCCATTCCTAATTTCCCTAATTAAGGTGGTGGTGAGGTGCCTTCTTAAAGTCCATGTGATGTAGGTACACCTACTGTGCTATTAGGGAGGGAATTCCAGGAATTTGATCCATGACAGTGAAGGAACACTGATATATTTTCACGTCAGGACGGTGAGTGACTTGGAGGGGAGCTTGTAGCTGGAGGTGTTCCATGTGTTAGCTGCCCTAGTCCTTCTAAGCGGTAGAGGTTGTGGGTTTGGAAGGTGCTGTCGAAGGAGCCTTAGTGAGTTCCTGCAGTTCGTCTTGTAGATGGTACACACCGGTTCACTGTATCACTTAAAGAAAATAACTCTCCCATCCTTACCAGTGCAGGCCCACTGGTGACTCCAGTCCAACTCCAGTCTGATTGGATCATCACCACCACCGGCAGTGGCAGGACAAGCCGCTTAGTTCGAGGAAAGGGCCCATTGGCAGCATTCCCATGGCAACTAAGATTGGACAGTAATTGCCGTGCTTCTTCGTAACACCATCATCCCAAAACGTTTCTCTTCACAGTCACAAATCGTGGTACCAAGATCATGATGAGAGGGTCAGTGTGTGTGAACCCGTACCCCAGTGAGAGTCAGTGTGTGTGAACCCGTACCCCAGTGAGAGTCAGTGTGTGTGGGACCCGTACCCCAGTGAGAGTCAGTGTGTGTGAACCCGTACCCCAGGGAGAGTCAGTGTGTGTGGGACACGTACCCCAGTGAGAGTCAGTGTGTGTGGGACCCGTACCTCAGTGAGAGTCAGTGTGTGTGGGACCCGTACCCCAGTGAGAGTCAGTGTGTGTGGGACCCGTACCCCAGTGAGAGTGTGGGGGACCCATACCCCAGTGAGAGTCAGAGTGTGTGGGACCCGTACCCCAGTGAGAGTCAGTGTGTGTGGGACCCGTACCCCAGTGAGAGTCAGTGTGTGTGGGACCCATACCCCAGTGAGAGTCAGTGTGTGTGGGACCCGTACCCCAGTGAGAGTCAGTGTGTGTGGGACCCGTACCCCAGTGAGAGTCAGTGTGTGTGGGACCCATACCCCAGTGAGAGTCAGTGTGTGTGGGGCCCGTACCCCAGTGAGAGTCAGTGTGTGTGTGACCCGTACCCCAGTGAGAGTCAGTGTGTGTGGAACCCGTACCCCAGTGAGGGTCAGTGTGTGTGGGACCCGTACCCCAGTGAGAGTCAGTGTGTGTGGGACCCGTACCCCAGTGAGAGTCAGTGTGTGTGAACCCGTACCCCAGTGAGAGTCAGTGTGTGTGGGACCCGTACCCCAGTGAGAGTCAGAGTGTGTGGGACCCGTACCCCAGTGAGAGTCAGTGTGTGTGGGACCCGTACCCCAGTGAGAGTCAGTGTGTGTGGGACCCGTACTCCAGTGAGAGTCAGTGTGTGTGAACCCGTACCCCAGTGAGAGTCAGTGTGTGTGAACCCGTACCCCAGTGAGAGTCAATGTGTGTGGGCCCCGTACCCCAGTGAGAGTCAGTGTGTGGGACCCGTACCCCAGTGAGAGTCAGTGTGTGTGGAACCCGTACCCCAGTGAGAGTCAGTGTGTGTGAACCCGTACCCCAGTGAGAGTCAGTGTGTGTGAACCCGTACCCCAGTGAGAGTCAATGTGTGTGGGACCCGTACCCCAGTGAGAGTCAGTGTGTGGGACCCGTACCCCAGTGAGAGTCAGTGTGTGTGGGACCCGTACCCCAGTGAGAGTCAGTGTGTGGGACCCGTACCCCAGTGAGAGTCAGTGTGTGTGAACCCGTACCCCAGTGAGAGTCAGTGTGTGTGAACCCGTACCCCAGTGAGAGTCAGTGTGTGTGGGACCCGCACCCCAGTGAGAGTCAGTGTGTGTGGGACCCGTACCCCAGTGAGAGTCAGTGTGTGTGGGACCCGTACCCCAGTGAGAGTCAGTGTGTGGGACCCGTACCCCAGTGAGAGTCAGTGTGTGTGAACCCGTACCCCAGTGAGAGTCAGTGTGTGTGGGACCCGTACCCCAGTGAGAGTCAGTGTGTGTGGGACCCGTACCCCAGTGAGAGTCAGTGTGTGTGGGACCCGTACCCCAGTGAGAGTCAGTGTGTGTGGGACCCGTACCCCAGTGAGAGTCAGTGTGTGTGGAACCCGTACCCCAGTGAGAGTCAGTGTATGTGGAACCCGTACCCCACTGAGAGTCAGTGTATGTGGAACCCGTACCCCAGTGAGAGTCAGTGTGTGTGGAACTCGTACCCCAGTGAGAGTCAGTGTGTGTGGAACCCGTACCCCAGTGAGAGTCAGTGTGTGTGGGACCCGCACCCCAGTGAGAGTCAGTGTGTGTGGGACCCTTACCCCAGCGAGAGTCAGTGTGTGTGGGACCCGTACCCCAGTGAGAGTCAGCGTGTGGGACCCGTACCCCAGTCAGAGTCAGTGTGTGTGGGACCCGTACCCCAGTGAGAGTCAGTGTGTGTGGGACCCGTACCCCAGTGAGAGTCAGTGTGTGTGGGACCCGTACCCCAGTGAGAGTCAGTGTGTGGGACCCGTACCCCAGTGAGAGTCAGTGTGTGTGGGACCCGTACCCCAGTGAGAGTCAGTGTGTGTGGGACCCCTACCCCAGTGAGAGTCAGTGTGTGTGGGACCCGTACCCCAGTGAGAGTCAGTGTGTGCGGAACCCGTACCCCAGTGAGAGTCAGTGTGTGTGGGACCCGTACCCCAGTGAGAGTCAGTGTGTGTGGGACCCGTACCCCAGTGAGAGTCAGTGTGTGTGGGACCCGTACCCCAGTGAGAGTCAGTGTGTGTGGGACCCGTACCCCAGTGAGAGTCAGTGTGTATGGGACCCGTACCCCAGTGAGAGTCAGTGTGTGTGGGACCCGTACCCCAGTGAGAGTCAGTGTGTGTGGGACCCGTACCCCAGTGAGAGTCAGTGTGTGTGAACCCGTACCCCAGTGAGAGTCAGTGTGTGTGGGACCCGTACCCCAGTGAGAGTCAGTGTGTGTGGGACCCGTACCCCAGTGAGAGTAAGTGTGTGTGGGACCCGTACCCCAGTGAGAGTCAGTGTGTGTGGGACCCGTACTCCATTGAGAGTCAGTGTGTGTGAACCCGTACCCCAGTGAGAGGCAGTGTGTGTGAACCCGTACGCCAGTGAGAGTCAGTGTGTGTGGGACCCGCACCCCAGTGAGAGTCAGTGTGTGTGGGACCCGTACCCCAGTGAGAGTCAGTGTGTGTGGGACCCGTACCCCAGTGAGAGTCAGTGTGTGGGACCCGTACCCCAGTGAGAGTCAGTGTGTGTGAACCCGTACCCCAGTGAGAGTCAGTGTGTGTGGGACCCGTACCCCAGTGAGAGTCAGTGTGTGTGGGACCCGTACCCCAGTGAGAGTCAGTGTGTGTGGGACCCGTACCCCAGTGAGAGTCAGTGTGTGTGGCACCCGTACCCCAGTGAGAGTCAGTGTGTGTGAACCCGTACCCCAGTGAGAGTCAGTGTGTGTGGGACCCGCACCCCAGTGAGAGTCAGTGTGTGTGGGACCCGTACCCCAGTGAGAGTCAGTGTGTGTGGGACCCGTACCCCAGTGAGAGTCAGTGTGTGGGACCCGTACCCCAGTGAGAGTCAGTGTGTGTGAACCCGTACCCCAGTGAGAGTCAGTGTGTGTGGGACCCGTACCCCAGTGAGAGTCAGTGTGTGTGGGACCCGTACCCCAGTGAGAGTCAGTGTGTGTGGGACCCGTACCCCAGTGAGAGTCAGTGTGTGTGGGACCCGTACCCCAGTGAGAGTCAGTGTGTGTGGGACCCGTACCCCAGTGAGAGTCAGTGTGTGTGGAACCCGTACCCCAGTGAGAGTCAGTGTATGTGGAACCCGTACCCCAGTGAGAGTCAGTGTGTGTGGGACACGTACCCCAGTGAGAGTCAGCGTGTGGGACCCGTACCCCAGTGAGAGTCAGTGTGTGTGGAACCCGTACCCCAGTGAGAGTCAGTGTGTGTGGAACCCGTACCCCAGTGAGAGTCAGTGTGTGTGGGACCCGCACCCCAGTGAGAGTCAGTGTGTGTGGGACCCTTACCCCAGCGAGAGTCAGTGTGTGTGGGACCCGTACCCCAGTGAGAGTCAGTGTGTGTGGGACCCGTACCCCAGTGAGAGTCAGTGTGTGTGGGACCCGGACCCCAGTGAGAGTTAGTGTGTGTGAGACCCGTACCCCAGTGAGAGTCAGTGTGTGTGGGACCCGTACCCCAGTGAGAGTCAGTGTGTGTGGGACCCGTACCCCAGTGAGAGTCAGTGTGTGTGGGACCCGTACCCCAGTGAGAGTCAGTGTGTGTGGGACCCGTACCCCAGCGGGAGTCAGTGTGTGTGGAACCCGTAACCCAGTGAGAGTCAGTGTGTTTGGGACCCGTACCCCAGTGAGAGTCACTGTGTGTGGAACCCGTACCCCAGTGAGAGTCAGTGTGTGTGGGACCCGTAACCCAGTGAGAGTCAGTGCGTGCGGAACTGTCCCCCAGTGAGCGTCACTGTGTGAGGAACCCGTACCCCAGTGAGAGTCAGTGTGTGTGGGACCCGTACTCCAGTGAGAGTCAGTGTGTGTGGGACCCATACCCCAGTGAGAGTCAGTGTGTGTGGAACCCGTACCCCAGTGAGAGTCAGTGTGTGTGGGACCCGTACCCCAGTGAGAGTCAGTGTGTGTGGGACCCGTACCCCAGTGAGAGTCAGTGTGTGTGGGACCCGTACCCCAGTGAGAGTGAGTGTGTGTGGAACCCGTACCCCAGTGAGAGTCAGTGTGTGTGGGACCCGTACCCCAGTGAGAGTCAGTGTGTGTGGGACCCGTACCCCAGTGAGAGTCAGTGTGTGTGGGACCCGTACCCCAGTGAGAGTCAGTGTGTGTGGGACCCGTACCCCAGTGAGACTCAGTGTGTGTGGGACCCGTACCCCAGTGAGAGGCAGTGTGTGTGGAACGCGTACCCCAGTGAGAGTCAGTGTGTGTGGGACGCGTACCCCAGTGAGAGTCAGTGTGTGTGGGACTGTACCCCAGTGAGAGTCAGAATGTGTGGGACTCGTACCCCAGTGAGAGTCAGTGTGTGTGGGACCCGTACCCCAGTGAGAGTCAGTGTGTGTGGGACCCGTAACCCAGTGAGAGTCAGTGTGTGTGGAATACATACCCCAGTGAGAGTCAGTGTGTGGGACCGGTACCCCAGTGAGAGTCAGTGTGTGTGGCACCCGTACCCCAGTGAGAGTCACTGTGTGGAACCCGTACCCCAGTAGGATTAATGTGTGTGGGACCCGTAACCCAGTGAGAATCAGTTTGTGTGGGACCCGTATCCCAGTGAGGGTCAGTGTGTGGGGCCCGTGCCCCTGTGAGAGTCAGTGTGTGGGACCCGTACCCCAGTGAGAATAAGTGTGTGTGTGGAACCCGTACCCCAGTGAGAGTCACTGTGTGGAACCCGTACCCCAGTGAGAGTCAGTGTGTGGGACCCGTATCCCAGTGAGAGTCACTGTGTGGAACCCGTACCCCAGTGAGAGTCAGTGTGTGTGGGACCCGTAACCCAGTGAGATTCAGTGTGTGTGGGACCCGTATCCCAGTGAGGGTCAGTGTGTGGGACCCGTACCCCAGTGAGAGTCAGTGTGTGTGGGACCCGTACCCCAGTGAGAGTCAGTGTGTGTGGGACCCGTATCCCAGTGAGAGTCACTGTGTGGAACCCGTACCCCAGTGAGAGTCAGTGTGTGTGGGACCCGTACCCCAGTGAGAGTCAGTGTGTGTGGGAACCGTACCCCAGTGAGAGTCACTGTGTGTGGAACCCGTATCCCAGTGAGAGTCAGTGTGTGTGGGACCCGTAACCCAGTGAGAGTCAGTGCGTGTGGAACTGTCCCCCAGTGAGCGTCAGTGTGTGTGGAACCCGTACCCCAGTGAGAGTCAGTGTGTGTGGAACGCGTAACCCAGTGAGAGTCAGTGCGTGTGGAACTGTCCCCCAGTGAGAGTCAGTGTGTGTGGGACCCTTACCCCAGTGAGAGTCAGTGTGTGTGGGACCCATACCCCACTGAGACAGTGTGTGTGGGACCCGTACCCCAGTCAGACTCAGTGTGTGTGGGACCCGTACCCCAGTGAGAGTCAGTGTGTGTGGGACTTTACCCCAGTGAGAGTCAGTATGTGTGGGACTCGTAACCCAGTGAGAGTCAGTGTGTGTGGGACCCGTACCCCAGTGAGAGTCAGTGTGTGTGGGACCCGTAACCCAGTGAGAGTCAGTGTGTGTGGAACACGTACCCCAGTGAGAGTCAGTGTGTGGGACCTGTACCCCAGTGAGAGTCAGTGTGTGTGGCACCCGTACCCCAGTGAGAGTCAGCGTGTGGGACCCGTACCCCTGTGAGAGTCAGTGTGTGTGGAACCCGTACCCCAGTGAGAGTCAGTGTGTGTGGGACCCGTATCCCAGTGAGAGTCACTGTGTGGAACCCGTATCCCAGTGAGAGTCAGTGTGTGTGGGACCCGTAACCCAGTGAGAGTCAGTTTGTGTGGGACCCGTATCCGAGTGAGGGTCAGTGTGTGGGACCCGTACCCCAGTGAGAGTCAGTGTGTGTGGAATACATACCCCAGTGAGAGTCAGTGTGTGGGACCCGTACCCCAGTGAGAGTCAGTGTGTGTGGCACCCGTACCCCAGTGAGAGTCAGCGTGTGGGACAAGTACCCCTGTGAGAGTCAGTGTGTGTGGAACCAGTACCCCAGTGAGAGTCAGTGTGTGTGGCACCCGTACCCCAGTGAGAGTCACTGTGTGGAACCCGTACCCCAGTAGGATTAATGTGTGTGGGACCCGTAACCCAGTGAGAATCAGTTTGTGTGGGACCCGTATCCCAGTGAGGGTCAGTGTGTGGGGCCCGTGCCCCTGTGAGAGTCAGTGTGTGGGACCCGTACCCCAGTGAGAATAAGTGTGTGTGTGGAACCCGTACCCCAGTGAGAGTCACTGTGTGGAACCCGTACCCCAGTGAGAGTCAGTGTGTGGGACCCGTATCCCAGTGAGAGTCACTGTGTGGAACCCGTACCCCAGTGAGAGTCAGTGTGTGTGGGACCCGTAACCCAGTGAGATTCAGTGTGTGTGGGACCCGTATCCCAGTGAGGGTCAGTGTGTGGGACCCGTACCCCAGTGAGAGTCAGTGTGTGTGGGACCCGTACCCCAGTGAGAGTCAGTGTGTGTGGGACCCGTATCCCAGTGAGAGTCACTGTGTGGAACCCGTACCCCAGTGAGAGTCAGTGTGTGTGGGACCCGTACCCCAGTGAGAGTCAGTGTGTGTGGGAACCGTACCCCAGTGAGAGTCACTGTGTGTGGAACCCGTATCCCAGTGAGAGTCAGTGTGTGTGGGACCCGTAACCCAGTGAGAGTCAGTGCGTGTGGAACTGTCCCCCAGTGAGCGTCAGTGTGTGTGGAACCCGTACCCCAGTGAGAGTCAGTGTGTGTGGAACGCGTAACCCAGTGAGAGTCAGTGCGTGTGGAACTGTCCCCCAGTGAGAGTCAGTGTGTGTGGGACCCTTACCCCAGTGAGAGTCAGTGTGTGTGGGACCCATACCCCACTGAGACAGTGTGTGTGGGACCCGTACCCCAGTCAGACTCAGTGTGTGTGGGACCCGTACCCCAGTGAGAGTCAGTGTGTGTGGGACTTTACCCCAGTGAGAGTCAGTATGTGTGGGACTCGTAACCCAGTGAGAGTCAGTGTGTGTGGGACCCGTACCCCAGTGAGAGTCAGTGTGTGTGGGACCCGTAACCCAGTGAGAGTCAGTGTGTGTGGAACACGTACCCCAGTGAGAGTCAGTGTGTGGGACCTGTACCCCAGTGAGAGTCAGTGTGTGTGGCACCCGTACCCCAGTGAGAGTCAGCGTGTGGGACCCGTACCCCTGTGAGAGTCAGTGTGTGTGGAACCCGTACCCCAGTGAGAGTCAGTGTGTGTGGGACCCGTATCCCAGTGAGAGTCACTGTGTGGAACCCGTATCCCAGTGAGAGTCAGTGTGTGTGGGACCCGTAACCCAGTGAGAGTCAGTTTGTGTGGGACCCGTATCCGAGTGAGGGTCAGTGTGTGGGACCCGTACCCCAGTGAGAGTCAGTGTGTGTGGAATACATACCCCAGTGAGAGTCAGTGTGTGGGACCCGTACCCCAGTGAGAGTCAGTGTGTGTGGCACCCGTACCCCAGTGAGAGTCAGCGTGTGGGACAAGTACCCCTGTGAGAGTCAGTGTGTGTGGAACCAGTACCCCAGTGAGAGTCAGTGTGTGTGGGATCCGTATCCCAGTGAGAGTCACTGTGTGGAACCCGTACCCCAGTGAGAGTCAGTGTGTGTGGGACCCGTAACCCAGTGAGAATCAGTTTGTGTGGGACCCGTATCCCAGTGAGGGTCAGTGTGTGGGGCCAGTGCCCCTGTGAGAGTCAGTGTGTGGGACCCGTACCCCAGTGAGAATAAGTGTGTGTGTGGAACCCGTACCCCAGTGAGAGTCACTGTGTGGAACCCGTACCCCAGTGAGAGTCAGTGTGTGGGACCCGTATCCCAGTGAGAGTCACTGTGTGGAACCCGTACCCCAGTGAGAGTCAGTGTGTGTGGGACCCGTAACCCAGTGAGAGTCAGTGTGTGTGGGACCCGTATCCCAGTGAGGGTCAGTGTGTGGGACCCGTACCCCAGTGAGAGTCAGTGTGTGTGGGACCCGTACCCCAGTGAGAGTCAGTGTGTGTGGGACCCGTATCCCAGTGAGAGTCACTGTGTGGAACCCGTACCCCAGTGAGAGTCAGTGTGTGTGGGACCCGTACCCCAGTGAGAGTCAGTGTGTGTGGGACCCGTACCCCAGTGAGAGTCACTGTGTGTGGAACCCGTATCCCAGTGAGAGTCAGTGTGTGTGGGACCCGTAACCCAGTGAGAGTCAGTGCGTGTGGAACTGTCCCCCAGTGAGCGTCAGTGTGTGTGGAACCCGTACCCCAGTGAGAGTCAGTGTGTGTGGAACGCGTAACCCAGTGAGAGTCAGTGCGTGTGGAACTGTCCCCCAGTGAGAGTCAGTGTGTGTGGGACCCTTACCCCAGTGAGAGTCAGTGTGTGTGGGACCCATACCCCACTGAGACAGTGTGTGTGGGACCCGTACCCCAGTCAGACTCAGTGTGTGTGGGACCCGTACCCCAGTGAGAGTCAGTGTGTGTGGGACTTTACCCCAGTGAGAGTCAGTATGTGTGGGACTCGTAACCCAGTGAGAGTCAGTGTGTGTGGGACCCGTACCCCAGTGAGAGTCAGTGTGTGTGGGACCCGTAACCCAGTGAGAGTCAGTGTGTGTGGAACACGTACCCCAGTGAGAGTCAGTGTGTGGGACCTGTACCCCAGTGAGAGTCAGTGTGTGTGGCACCCGTACCCCAGTGAGAGTCAGCGTGTGGGACCCGTACCCCTGTGAGAGTCAGTGTGTGTGGAACCCGTACCCCAGTGAGAGTCAGTGTGTGTGGGACCCGTATCCCAGTGAGAGTCACTGTGTGGAACCCGTATCCCAGTGAGAGTCAGTGTGTGTGGGACCCGTAACCCAGTGAGAGTCAGTTTGTGTGGGACCCGTATCCGAGTGAGGGTCAGTGTGTGGGACCCGTACCCCAGTGAGAGTCAGTGTGTGGGACCCGTACCCCAGTGAGAATAAGTGTGTGTGTGGAACCCGTACCCCAGTGAGAGTCAGTGTGTGTGGGACCCGTATCCCAGTGAGAGTCACTGTGTGGAACCCGTACCCCAATGAGAGTCAGTGTGTGTGGGACCCGTAACCCAGTGAGAGTCAGTGTGTGTGAGACCCGTATCCCAGTGAGGGTCAGTGTGTGGGACCCGTGCCCCAGTGAGAGTCAGTGTGTGTGGGACCCGTATCCCAGTGAGAGTCACTGTGTGGAACCCGTACCCCAGTGAGAGTCAGTGTGTGTGGGACCCGTACCCCAGTGAGAGTCAGTGTGTGTGGGACCCGTACCCCAGTGAGAGTCACTGTGTGGAACCCGTACCCCAGTGAGAGTCAGTGTGTGGGACCCGTATCCCAGTGAGAGTCACTGTGTGGAACCCGTACCCCAGTGAGAGTCAGTGTGTGTGGGACCCGTAACCCAGTGAGAGTCAGTGTGTGTGGGACCCGTATCCCAGTGACGGTCAGTGTGTGGGACCCGTACCCCAGTGAGAGTCAGTGTGTGTGGGACCCGTACCCCAGTGAGAGTCAGTGTGTGTGGGACCCGTATCCCAGTGAGAGTCACTGTGTGGAACCCGTACCCCAGTGAGAGTCAGTGTGTGTGGGACCCGTACCCCAGTGAGAGTCAGTGTGTGTGGGACCCGTACCCCAGTGAGAGTCACTGTGTGTGGAACCCGTACCCCAGTGAGAGTCAGTGTGTGTGGGACCCGTAACCCAGTGAGAGTCAGTGCGTGTGGAACTGTCCCCCAGTGAGCGTCAGTGTGTGTGGAACCCGTACCCCAGTGAGAGTCAGTGTGTGTGGAACGCGTACCGCAGTGAGAGTAAGTGTGTGTGGGACCCTTACCCCAGTGAGAGTCATTGTGTGTGGGACCCGTACTCCAGTGAGAGTCAGTGTGTGTGGGACCCATACCCCAGTGAGAGTCACTGTGTGTGGAACCCGTACCCCAGTGAGAGTCAGTGTGTGTGGGACCCGTAACCCAGTGAGAGTCAGTGCGTGTGGAACTGTCCCCCAGTGAGCGTCAGTGTGTGTGGGACCCTTACCCCAGTGAGAGTCAGTGTGTGTGGGACCCGTACCCCAGTGAGAGTCAGTGTGTGTGGGACCCGTACCCCAGTGAGACTCAGTGTGTGTGGGACCCGAACCCCAGTGAGAGTCAGTGTGTGTGGAACGCGTACCCCAGTGAGAGTCAGTGTGTGTGGGACTGTACCCCAGTGAGAGTCAGTGTGTGTGGGACTCGTACCCCAGTGAGAGTCAGTGTGTGGGACCTGTACCCCAGTGAGAGTCAGTGTGTGTGGGACCCGTAACCCAGTGAGAGTCAGTGTGTGTGGAACACGTACCCCAATGAGAGTCAGTGTGTGGGACCTGTACCCCAGTGAGAGTCAGTGTGTGTGGCACCCGTACCCCAGTGAGAGTCAGCGTGTGGGACCCGTACCCCTGTGAGAGTCAGTGTGTGTGGAACCCGTACCCCAGTGAGAGTCAGTGTGTGTGGGACCCGTATCCCAGTGAGAGTCACTGTGTGGAACCCGTACCCCAGTGAGAGTCAGTGTGTGTGGGACCCGTAACCCAGTGAGAGTCAGTGTGTGTGGGACCCGTACCCCAGTGAGAGTCACTGTGTGTGGAACCCGTACCCCAGTGAGAGTCAGTGTGTGGGACCCGTAACCCAGTTAGAGTCAGTGCGTGTGGAACTGTCCCCAGTGAGCGTCAGTGTGTGTGGGACCCGTACCCCAGTGAGAGTCAGTGTGTGTGGGACCCGTACCCCAGTGAGAGTCAGTGTGTGTGGGACCCGTACCCCAGTGAGAGTCAGTGTGTGGGACCCGTACCCCAGTGAGAGTCAGTGTGTGTGGGACCCGTACCCCAGTGAGAGTCAGTGTGTGTGGGACCCCTACCCCAGTGAGAGTCAGTGTGTGTGGGACCCGTACCCCAGTGAGAGTCAGTGTGTGCGGAACCCGTACCCCAGTGAGAGTCAGTGTGTGTGGGACCCGTACCCCAGTGAGAGTCAGTGTGTGTGGGACCCGTACCCCAGTGAGAGTCAGTGTGTGTGGGACCCGTACCCCAGTGAGAGTCAGTGTGTGTGGGACCCGTACCCCAGTGAGAGTCAGTGTGTATGGGACCCGTACCCCAGTGAGAGTCAGTGTGTGTGGGACCCGTACCCCAGTGAGAGTCAGTGTGTGTGGGACCCGTACCCCAGTGAGAGTCAGTGTGTGTGAACCCGTACCCCAGTGAGAGTCAGTGTGTGTGGGACCCGTACCCCAGTGAGAGTCAGTGTGTGTGGGACCCGTACCCCAGTGAGAGTAAGTGTGTGTGGGACCCGTACCCCAGTGAGAGTCAGTGTGTGTGGGACCCGTACTCCATTGAGAGTCAGTGTGTGTGAACCCGTACCCCAGTGAGAGGCAGTGTGTGTGAACCCGTACGCCAGTGAGAGTCAGTGTGTGTGGGACCCGCACCCCAGTGAGAGTCTGTGTGTGTGGGACCCGTACCCCAGTGAGAGTCAGTGTGTGTGGGACCCGTACCCCAGTGAGAGTCAGTGTGTGGGACCCGTACCCCAGTGAGAGTCAGTGTGTGTGAACCCGTACCCCAGTGAGAGTCAGTGTGTGTGGGACCCGTACCCCAGTGAGAGTCAGTGTGTGTGGGACCCGTACCCCAGTGAGAGTCAGTGTGTGTGGGACCCGTACCCCAGTGAGAGTCAGTGTGTGTGGCACCCGTACCCCAGTGAGAGTCAGTGTGTGTGAACCCGTACCCCAGTGAGAGTCAGTGTGTGTGGGACCCGCACCCCAGTGAGAGTCAGTGTGTGTGGGACCCGTACCCCAGTGAGAGTCAGTGTGTGTGGGACCCGTACCCCAGTGAGAGTCAGTGTGTGGGACCCGTACCCCAGTGAGAGTCAGTGTGTGTGAACCCGTACCCCAGTGAGAGTCAGTGTGTGTGGGACCCGTACCCCAGTGAGAGTCAGTGTGTGTGGGACCCGTACCCCAGTGAGAGTCAGTGTGTGTGGGACCCGTACCCCAGTGAGAGTCAGTGTGTGTGGGACCCGTACCCCAGTGAGAGTCAGTGTGTGTGGGACCCGTACCCCAGTGAGAGTCAGTGTGTGTGGAACCCGTACCCCAGTGAGAGTCAGTGTATGTGGAACCCGTACCCCAGTGAGAGTCAGTGTGTGTGGGACACGTACCCCAGTGAGAGTCAGCGTGTGGGACCCGTACCCCAGTGAGAGTCAGTGTGTGTGGAACCCGTACCCCAGTGAGAGTCAGTGTGTGTGGAACCCGTACCCCAGTGAGAGTCAGTGTGTGTGGGACCCGCACCCCAGTGAGAGTCAGTGTGTGTGGGACCCTTACCCCAGCGAGAGTCAGTGTGTGTGGGACCCGTACCCCAGTGAGAGTCAGTGTGTGTGGGACCCGTACCCCAGTGAGAGTCAGTGTGTGTGGGACCCGGACCCCAGTGAGAGTTAGTGTGTGTGAGACCCGTACCCCAGTGAGAGTCAGTGTGTGTGGGACCCGTACCCCAGTGAGAGTCAGTGTGTGTGGGACCCGTACCCCAGTGAGAGTCAGTGTGTGTGGGACCCGTACCCCAGTGAGAGTCAGTGTGTGTGGGACCCGTACCCCAGCGGGAGTCAGTGTGTGTGGAACCCGTAACCCAGTGAGAGTCAGTGTGTTTGGGACCCGTACCCCAGTGAGAGTCACTGTGTGTGGAACCCGTACCCCAGTGAGAGTCAGTGTGTGTGGGACCCGTAACCCAGTGAGAGTCAGTGCGTGTGGAACTGTCCCCCAGTGAGCGTCACTGTGTGAGGAACCCGTACCCCAGTGAGAGTCAGTGTGTGTGGGACCCGTACTCCAGTGAGAGTCAGTGTGTGTGGGACCCATACCCCAGTGAGAGTCAGTGTGTGTGGAACCCGTACCCCAGTGAGAGTCAGTGTGTGTGGGACCCGTACCCCAGTGAGAGTCAGTGTGTGTGGGACCCGTACCCCAGTGAGAGTCAGTGTGTGTGGGACCCGTACCCCAGTGAGAGTGAGTGTGTGTGGAACCCGTACCCCAGTGAGAGTCAGTGTGTGTGGGACCCGTACCCCAGTGAGAGTCAGTGTGTGTGGGACCCGTACCCCAGTGAGAGTCAGTGTGTGTGGGACCCGTACCCCAGTGAGAGTCAGTGTGTGTGGGACCCGTACCCCAGTGAGACTCAGTGTGTGTGGGACCCGTACCCCAGTGAGAGGCAGTGTGTGTGGAACGCGTACCCCAGTGAGAGTCAGTGTGTGTGGGACGCGTACCCCAGTGAGAGTCAGTGTGTGTGGGACTGTACCCCAGTGAGAGTCAGAATGTGTGGGACTCGTACCCCAGTGAGAGTCAGTGTGTGTGGGACCCGTACCCCAGTGAGAGTCAGTGTGTGTGGGACCCGTAACCCAGTGAGAGTCAGTGTGTGTGGAATACATACCCCAGTGAGAGTCAGTGTGTGGGACCCGTACCCCAGTGAGAGTCAGTGTGTGTGGCACCCGTACCCCAGTGAGAGTCACTGTGTGGAACCCGTACCCCAGTAGGATTAATGTGTGTGGGACCCGTAACCCAGTGAGAATCAGTTTGTGTGGGACCCGTATCCCAGTGAGGGTCAGTGTGTGGGGCCCGTGCCCCTGTGAGAGTCAGTGTGTGGGACCCGTACCCCAGTGAGAATAAGTGTGTGTGTGGAACCCGTACCCCAGTGAGAGTCACTGTGTGGAACCCGTACCCCAGTGAGAGTCAGTGTGTGGGACCCGTATCCCAGTGAGAGTCACTGTGTGGAACCCGTACCCCAGTGAGAGTCAGTGTGTGTGGGACCCGTAACCCAGTGAGATTCAGTGTGTGTGGGACCCGTATCCCAGTGAGGGTCAGTGTGTGGGACCCGTACCCCAGTGAGAGTCAGTGTGTGTGGGACCCGTACCCCAGTGAGAGTCAGTGTGTGTGGGACCCGTATCCCAGTGAGAGTCACTGTGTGGAACCCGTACCCCAGTGAGAGTCAGTGTGTGTGGGACCCGTACCCCAGTGAGAGTCAGTGTGTGTGGGAACCGTACCCCAGTGAGAGTCACTGTGTGTGGAACCCGTATCCCAGTGAGAGTCAGTGTGTGTGGGACCCGTAACCCAGTGAGAGTCAGTGCGTGTGGAACTGTCCCCCAGTGAGCGTCAGTGTGTGTGGAACCCGTACCCCAGTGAGAGTCAGTGTGTGTGGAACGCGTAACCCAGTGAGAGTCAGTGCGTGTGGAACTGTCCCCCAGTGAGAGTCAGTGTGTGTGGGACCCTTACCCCAGTGAGAGTCAGTGTGTGTGGGACCCATACCCCACTGAGACAGTGTGTGTGGGACCCGTACCCCAGTCAGACTCAGTGTGTGTGGGACCCGTACCCCAGTGAGAGTCAGTGTGTGTGGGACTTTACCCCAGTGAGAGTCAGTATGTGTGGGACTCGTAACCCAGTGAGAGTCAGTGTGTGTGGGACCCGTACCCCAGTGAGAGTCAGTGTGTGTGGGACCCGTAACCCAGTGAGAGTCAGTGTGTGTGGAACACGTACCCCAGTGAGAGTCAGTGTGTGGGACCTGTACCCCAGTGAGAGTCAGTGTGTGTGGCACCCGTACCCCAGTGAGAGTCAGCGTGTGGGACCCGTACCCCTGTGAGAGTCAGTGTGTGTGGAACCCGTACCCCAGTGAGAGTCAGTGTGTGTGGGACCCGTATCCCAGTGAGAGTCACTGTGTGGAACCCGTATCCCAGTGAGAGTCAGTGTGTGTGGGACCCGTAACCCAGTGAGAGTCAGTTTGTGTGGGACCCGTATCCGAGTGAGGGTCAGTGTGTGGGACCCGTACCCCAGTGAGAGTCAGTGTGTGTGGAATACATACCCCAGTGAGAGTCAGTGTGTGGGACCCGTACCCCAGTGAGAGTCAGTGTGTGTGGCACCCGTACCCCAGTGAGAGTCAGCGTGTGGGACAAGTACCCCTGTGAGAGTCAGTGTGTGTGGAACCAGTACCCCAGTGAGAATCAGTGTGTGTGGGATCCGTATCCCAGTGAGAGTCACTGTGTGGAACCCGTACCCCAGTGAGAGTCAGTGTGTGTGGGACCCGTAACCCAGTGAGAATCAGTTTGTGTGGGACCCGTATCCCAGTGAGGGTCAGTGTGTGGGGCCAGTGCCCCTGTGAGAGTCAGTGTGTGGGACCCGTACCCCAGTGAGAATAAGTGTGTGTGTGGAACCCGTACCCCAGTGAGAGTCACTGTGTGGAACCCGTACCCCAGTGAGAGTCAGTGTGTGGGACCCGTATCCCAGTGAGAGTCACTGTGTGGAACCCGTACCCCAGTGAGAGTCAGTGTGTGTGGGACCCGTAACCCAGTGAGAGTCAGTGTGTGTGGGACCCGTATCCCAGTGAGGGTCAGTGTGTGGGACCCGTACCCCAGTGAGAGTCAGTGTGTGTGGGACCCGTACCCCAGTGAGAGTCAGTGTGTGTGGGACCCGTATCCTAGTGAGAGTCACTGTGTGGAACCCGTACCCCAGTGAGAGTCAGTGTGTGTGGGACCCGTACCCCAGTGAGAGTCAGTGTGTGTGGGACCCGTACCCCAGTGAGAGTCACTGTGTGTGGAACCCGTATCCCAGTGAGAGTCAGTGTGTGTGGGACCCGTAACCCAGTGAGAGTCAGTGCGTGTGGAACTGTCCCCCAGTGAGCGTCAGTGTGTGTGGAACCCGTACCCCAGTGAGAGTCAGTGTGTGTGGAACGCGTAACCCAGTGAGAGTCAGTGCGTGTGGAACTGTCCCCCAGTGAGAGTCAGTGTGTGTGGGACCCTTACCCCAGTGAGAGTCAGTGTGTGTGGGACCCATACCCCACTGAGACAGTGTGTGTGGGACCCGTACCCCAGTCAGACTCAGTGTGTGTGGGACCCGTACCCCAGTGAGAGTCAGTGTGTGTGGGACTTTACCCCAGTGAGAGTCAGTATGTGTGGGACTCGTAACCCAGTGAGAGTCAGTGTGTGTGGGACCCGTACCCCAGTGAGAGTCAGTGTGTGTGGGACCCGTAACCCAGTGAGAGTCAGTGTGTGTGGAACACGTACCCCAGTGAGAGTCAGTGTGTGGGACCTGTACCCCAGTGAGAGTCAGTGTGTGTGGCACCCGTACCCCAGTGAGAGTCAGCGTGTGGGACCCGTACCCCTGTGAGAGTCAGTGTGTGTGGAACCCGTACCCCAGTGAGAGTCAGTGTGTGTGGGACCCGTATCCCAGTGAGAGTCACTGTGTGGAACCCGTATCCCAGTGAGAGTCAGTGTGTGTGGGACCCGTAACCCAGTGAGAGTCAGTTTGTGTGGGACCCGTATCCGAGTGAGGGTCAGTGTGTGGGACCCGTACCCCAGTGAGAGTCAGTGTGTGGGACCCGTACCCCAGTGAGAATAAGTGTGTGTGTGGAACCCGTACCCCAGTGAGAGTCAGTGTGTGTGGGACCCGTATCCCAGTGAGAGTCACTGTGTGGAACCCGTACCCCAATGAGAGTCAGTGTGTGTGGGACCCGTAACCCAGTGAGAGTCAGTGTGTGTGAGACCCGTATCCCAGTGAGGGTCAGTGTGTGGGACCCGTGCCCCAGTGAGAGTCAGTGTGTGTGGGACCCGTATCCCAGTGAGAGTCACTGTGTGGAACCCGTACCCCAGTGAGAGTCAGTGTGTGTGGGACCCGTACCCCAGTGAGAGTCAGTGTGTGTGGGACCCGTACCCCAGTGAGAGTCACTGTGTGGAACCCGTACCCCAGTGAGAGTCAGTGTGTGGGACCCGTATCCCAGTGAGAGTCACTGTGTGGAACCCGTACCCCAGTGAGAGTCAGTGTGTGTGGGACCCGTAACCCAGTGAGAGTCAGTGTGTGTGGGACCCGTATCCCAGTGACGGTCAGTGTGTGGGACCCGTACCCCAGTGAGAGTCAGTGTGTGTGGGACCCGTACCCCAGTGAGAGTCAGTGTGTGTGGTACCCGTATCCCAGTGAGAGTCACTGTGTGGAACCCGTACCCCAGTGAGAGTCAGTGTGTGTGGGACCCGTACCCCAGTGAGAGTCAGTGTGTGTGGGACCCGTACCCCAGTGAGAGTCACTGTGTGTGGAACCCGTACCCCAGTGAGAGTCAGTGTGTGTGGGACCCGTAACCCAGTGAGAGTCAGTGCGTGTGGAACTGTCCCCCAGTGAGCGTCAGTGTGTGTGGAACCCGTACCCCAGTGAGAGTCAGTGTGTGTGGAACGTGTACCGCAGTGAGAGTAAGTGTGTGTGGGACCCTTACCCCAGTGAGAGTCATTGTGTGTGGGACCCGTACTCCAGTGAGAGTCAGTGTGTGTGGGACCCATACCCCAGTGAGAGTCACTGTGTGTGGAACCCGTACCCCAGTGAGAGTCAGTGTGTGTGGGACCCGTAACCCAGTGAGAGTCAGTGCGTGTGGAACTGTCCCCCAGTGAGCGTCAGTGTGTGTGGGACCCTTACCCCAGTGAGAGTCAGTGTGTGTGGGACCCGTACCCCAGTGAGAGTCAGTGTGTGTGGGACCCGTACCCCAGTGAGACTCAGTGTGTGTGGGACCCGAACCCCAGTGAGAGTCAGTGTGTGTGGAACGCGTACCCCAGTGAGAGTCAGTGTGTGTGGGACTGTACCCCAGTGAGAGTCAGTGTGTGTGGGACTCGTACCCCAGTGAGAGTCAGTGTGTGGGACCTGTACCCCAGTGAGAGTCAGTGTGTGTGGGACCCGTAACCCAGTGAGAGTCAGTGTGTGTGGAACACGTACCCCAATGAGAGTCAGTGTGTGGGACCTGTACCCCAGTGAGAGTCAGTGTGTGTGGCACCCGTACCCCAGTGAGAGTCAGCGTGTGGGACCCGTACCCCTGTGAGAGTCAGTGTGTGTGGAACCCGTACCCCAGTGAGAGTCAGTGTGTGTGGGACCCGTATCCCAGTGAGAGTCACTGTGTGGAACCCGTACCCCAGTGAGAGTCAGTGTGTGTGGGACCCGTAACCCAGTGAGAGTCAGTGTGTGTGGGACCCGTACCCCAGTGAGAGTCACTGTGTGTGGAACCCGTACCCCAGTGAGAGTCAGTGTGTGGGACCCGTAACCCAGTTAGAGTCAGTGCGTGTGGAACTGTCCCCAGTGAGCGTCAGTGTGTGTGGGACCCGTACCCCAGTGAGAGTCAGTGTTTGTGGGACCCGTCCCCCAGTGAGGGTCAGTGTGTGGGACCCGTACCCCAGTGAGAGTCAGTGTGTGTGGGACCCGTACCCCAGTGAGAGTCAGTGTGTGTGGGACCCAGACCCCAGTGAGAGTCAGTGTGTGTGGGACCCGTACCCCAGTGAGAGTCAGTGTGTGTGGGACCCGTACCCCAGTAAGAGTCAGTGTGTGTGGGACCCGTACCCCAGTGAGAGTCAGTGTGTGTGGGACCCAGACCCCAGTGAGAGTCAGTGTGTGGGGGACCCGTATCCCAGTGAGAGTCAGTGTGTGTGGAACCCGTACCCCAGTGAGAGTCAGTGTGTGTGGGACCCGTACCCCAGTGAGAGTCAGTGTGTGGGGGACCCATATCCCAGTGAGAGTCAGTGTGTGTGAAACCCGTACCCCAGTGAGAGTCAGTGTGTGTGGGACTCGTACCCCAGTGAGAGTCAGTGTGTGTGGGACCCGTACCCCAGTGAGAGTCAGTGTGTGTGGGACCCCGACCCCAGTGAGAGTCAGTGTGGGGGGGACCCGTACCCCAGTGAGAGTCAGTGTGTGTGGAACCCGTACCCCAGTGAGAGTCAGTGTGTGTGGGACCCGTACCCCAGTGAGAGTCAGTGTCTTCAGAAAATGAACAGTTAAAAACTTGCTGCAAAAAGAGCAAGTGCCACTCAGAGAGTGTGTGTGATGCTGTAAATAAATCTGCTTTTTATATCAAACAGGTTAATAATCAAACCTGTTTCGTGTTCTTTCTGATATCAAACAAATGCCTGTTTCGCATCCAGCAAGCCCCCACCAAGGGGTCATTCCCGACCAAGGTTAGATACATAATATGCATTAGACAGGAGGCATTATCCAATAAAAACTGACCCCTGGCACATTCCCCACTTGAGTGATGATCTAGTGCCACTCTGATCCGACACAAACTTAATTTAAACATATTTGTTTGGCAACACATGAAATGTGACACTTTATAACAGAATTACAGAGGCACAATATGAACTAGCGGCAAGGCCTGATGTTTCAGGATAGTCTATAGACGTACACACAGCAATACCTCAGTTGAAATTATATGACCCATAAATCACATTGCTAATAGATCCTTCCTTCGTGACTGCTAAACACTCGTCTACCTCAGCCGAGCTCTCCATCAAACTGAGATCTTCCCAAACTTTCCTGAAAGTGCAGGATTTTTCCTTTTCAAGTTGAAAGCTAAAAGAGATGGCTAGGGAAATGTAAACGCACTAGTGATAATTTATCAAAATTCACTAGACTCTGGGGTGGTCCCAGAGGATTGGAAAGTAGCAAACGTGACACCACTGTTTAAAAAAGGAGGTCGGCAGAAAGCGGGTGATTATAGGCCGGTCAGCTTAACTTCGGTTGTAGGGAAAATGCTGGAATCGATCATTAAGGAGGAAATAGCGGGGCACCTGGAGGGAAATTGTCCCATTGGGCAGACGCAGCATGAGTTCACAAAGGATAGGTCGTGTCTGACTAATTTGGTAGAATTTTTTGAGGACGCTACCAGTGCAGTAGATAAAGGGGAGCCAATGGATGTGGTACATCTGGATTTCCAGAAAGCTTTTGACACGGTGCCACACAAAAGGTTGCTGCATAAACTAAAGATGCATGGCATTGAGGGTAAAGTGGTAGCATGGGTAGAGGATTGGTTAACTAACAGAAAGCAGAGAGTGGGGATAAATGGGTGTTTCTCTGGTTGGCAACCTGTAACTAGTGGGGTCCCTCAAGGATCAGTGTTGGGCCCGCAGTTGTTCACAATTTACATAGATGATTTGGAGTTGGGGACCAAGTGCAATGTGTCAAAGTTTGCAGACGACACTCAGATGAGTGGTAAAGCAAAAAGTGCAGAGGATACCAGAAGTCTGCAGAAGGATTTGGATAGGTTAGGTGAATGGGCTAGGGTCTGGCAGATGGAATTCAATGTTGCCAAGTGTGAGGCTATCCATTTTGGGAGGAAAACAGCAGAATGGATTATTATTTAAACGGTATGATGTTAAAACATGCTGCTGTGCAGAGGGACCTGGGTGTGCTGGTGCACGAGTCACAAAAGGTTGGTGTGCAGGTGCAACAGGTGATTAAGAAGGCTAATCGAGTTTTGTCTTTCATTGCTAGAGGGATGGAGTTCAAGACTAGGGAGGTTATGCTGCAATTGTATAAGGTGTTGGTGAGGCTGCATCTGGAGTATTGTGTTCAGTTTTGGTCTCCTTACCTGAGAAAGGACATATTGGCACTGGAGGGAGTGCAGAGGAGATTCACTAGGTTGATCCCAGAGTTGAGGGGATTAGATTATGACGAGAGGTTGAGTAGACTGGGACTGTACTCATTGGAGTTTAGAAGGATGCGGGGGGATCTTATTGAAACATATAAGATTATGAAGGGAATAGATAGGATAGATGCGGGCAGGTTGTTTCCACTGGTCAGGGAAAGCAGAACTAGGGGGCATAGCCTCAAAATAAGGGGAGGTAGATTTAGGACTGAGTTTAGGAGGAACTTCTTCACCCAAAGGGTTGTGAATCTCTGGAATTCCTTGCCCAGTGAAGCAGTTGAAGCTCCTTATTTAAACGTTTTTAAGAAAAAGATAGATACCTTTCTAAAGAATAAAGGGATTCGGGGATATGTGGTACGGGCCGGAGAGTGGAGCGGAGTCCACAAAGATCAGCCATGATCTCATTAAATGGCGGAGCAGGCTCGAGGGGCCAGGTGGCCTCCTCCTGTTCCTAGTTCTTATGTTTTTATGTTCTTATGAATCTGTTCCCTCAGAATCACAGAATTTTGACGGTGCAGGAAGGAGGCCATTCGGCCCATCACGTCTGCACCCAGCTCTCCGAACGAGCACCATGATTTAGTCCCGTTCCCCTGCCTTTTCCCTGCACAATGTTTCTATTCAAATAATCATCTAACGCCTTGTGGCAATACCAGGTATTGCAGTACCTGAGAGGTGGATGACCATTGGCTAGATCTAGGAGTCTACCATTGGCTAACGTACATAGCTCCGCCCTCCGAGGCAGGGTATAAGAACCAATGCCATCCCAGCAGCCTTCACTTTCTGTATCGCAGCTGCTGGGTACAGTTCTAGCTGATTAAAGCCTCTTAATTATGACTCACCTTGTCTCGAGAGTTATTGATTGTGCATCACGCCTTCTTAATGCCTCGATTGAACCGGCCTCCACCATACTCATAGGCCGTGCATTCCACACCCCAACCACTCGCTGGGTGAAAAATAAATTCTCACATCACATTTGCTTCTTTTCCAAATAACTTTAAATCTGTGCCTCTCGCTCTTGGCCCTTTGAGCGGGAAGAGTTTCTCCCGGTCTACTCTGTCCAGCCCCCTCATGATTTTGAACTTCTCTATCAAATCTCCTCTCAGCCTCCTTCTCTCCAAGAACAGCCCCAGCCTCTCCCATCTACCCTCATCACTGCAGTTTTTCATCCCTGGAACCCTTCCTGTGAACCTCTTCCCCACTCTCTCCGATGTGTTCACCTCCTTCCCATAGTGTGGCTCCCGGAACTTCAGAGAGGACATTTCAATTAAAAAAAGTTATTGTTAACAAATCCTTTTCCCAATAACCAGACATCTCAAAATGCTTTACAGGCAATGAAGTACTTTTTGAAGTGTTATCACCGACATAATGTCGGAAACACAGGAGCCAAATTATACACAGCAAGATCCCAAAAATCAGCACTATGATAATGACTGGATAATCTAATTTTTGTGATGTTGGTTGAGGGACATATGCATTGGTCAGGATGTCAATATACGCAGTGTGTACGAGCTCGATTTCCCATATACACACACAAAGCTAGCACATATAAACATACATTTAGACATATATACTGACCCATATACAAACACATTAGGGGCAGGCAATGGTGTAGTGGTACCAAAAATAAAATGCTGGAGAATCTCAGCAGGCCTGGCAGCATCTGTAGGGAGAGAAAAGAGCAAATATTTGACAAAGGGTCATCTGGACTCGAAACGTTGTCTCTTTTCTCTCCCTACAGACGCTGCCAGGCCTGCTGAGATTTTCCAGCATTTTCTTTTTGGTTTCATATTCCAGCATCCGCAGTAATTTGCTTTTATCCAGTGGCGTTGTGGTATTGTCGCTGGACTAGTAAACCAGAGACCCTGAGTTATCATAGAATTGACAGTGCAGAAGGAAGCCATTCGGCCCATCGAGTCTGCACCGGCTCTTGGAAAGAACACCCTACCCAAGCCCACACCTCTACCCTATCCCCGTAACCCAGTAAACCCCACCCAACACTAAAGGCAATTTTGGGCACTAAGGGCAATGTATCATGGCCAATCCACCTACCCTGCACATCTTTGGACTGTGGGAGGAAACCGGAGCACCCGGAGGAAACCCACGCAGACACGGGGAGGATGTGCAGACTCCGCACAGACAGTGACCCAAGCCGGGAATCGAACCTGGGACCCTGGAGCTGTGAAGCAATTGTGCTATCCACAAGGCTACCGTGCTGCCCACTAGCGTTATGCTCTGGGGACCCGGTTTCGAATCCCACCACTGCAGATTGTGTTATTTGGATTCGATAAACATCAAGAATTAAAAGCCTAATAAAGAGCAACCCTTTGGGCGAGATTCTCCGACCCCCCGCCTGGTCGGAGAATCGCCGGGGGCTGGCGTGAATCCCGCCCCCGCCGGTTGCCGAATTCTCCGGCACCGGAGATTCGGCGGGGGCAGGAATCGTGCTGCGCCAGTTGGCGCCCCCCCCCCCGGCGATTCTCCGGCCCGCATGGGCCGAAGTCCCGCTGCTAGGATACCTGTCCCGCCAGCGTGGATTAAACCACCTACTTTACCAGCGGGACAAGGCGGCGTGGGCGGGCTCCGGGGTCCTGGGGGGGCCGCGGGGCGATCTGGCTCCGGGGGGTGCCCCCACGGTGGCCTGGCCCGCGATCGGGGCCCACCGATCCGCGGGCGGGCCTGTGCCATGGGGGCACTCTTTTCCTTCCACCTTCGCCACGGTCTCCACCATGGCGGAGGCGGCAGAGACCCCCTCCACTGCGCATGAGCGGGGATGCCGTGAGCGGCCGCTAACGCTCCCGCGCATGCGCCGCCCGGCAATATCATTTCCGCGCTAGCTGGCGGGGCGGAAATTAGTCCGGCGCGGTCCTAGCCCCTCACGGTTAGGGTTGGGCCTCCCAAGGTGCGGAGGATTCTGCACCTTTGGGGCGGCGCGATGCCCGACTGTTTGCGCCGTTTTTGGCGCCAGTCGGCGGACATCGCACCGATACCGGAGAATTTCACCCTTTGTGTCCAAACAGATGTGTCTGTTGGGTGGGAGAGGGCTTGGGAATGAGGTTAGGTGAAGTATTCTTTCAGTAGGTGCAGGCTCGATAGGCTGAATAACCTCCTCCTGCACTGTAGGGATTTTATTCCAGGTATCTCGAACTCAGAAACCAGCTATTAGGCCCATCTAATCCATACTGGTTTTCGTGATGCACACAAGCCTCCTCCCGTTCAACTGCCGCAGACCCTTTGGGTGCGATCCCCCGCGACTAAGTGCCCACGCCGTCGTGAACACCGTCGAGGTTCACGATGGCGCGAAACGGCCACGATCTCGACCGATTCAGGGCCCGAAAATGGGCTAGGATCAGGGCCGCAAGAAACTCGGGGGGGGGGCGTGCCGCTAAAGCAGCGTCGTCAGCGCACGCCGCGTAAAAGCGGCAGCCAGTCGTCCGCCGCTTAACTGGCATCACCCGCGCATGCGTGGTTGCCGTCCTCCCCGAGGCCGCCCCGCAAGACGATGTCGGATGGATCTTGCGGGGCGGCGGAGGAAAGGAGGTCCTCCTTCAGAGAGGCCGGCCCACCGATCGGTGGGCACCGATCGCGGGCCAGACCCCTTTTGAGTCTTACCCCGGTGAAAGAACCCCCCTCGCCCCCCCACAGGCCGCTCCCCCCCAGCATTCCCGCGCTGTTCCCACCGGCAGCGACCAGGTGTGGATGGCGCCGGCGGGAAGCCGTCGCTTTGGGCAGGCCGCTCGGCCCATCCGGGCCGGAGAATAGCGGGGGTGGCGGAGAATCGCCATTTTGTGTGTCTCGGGCGGTTCACCGGACTGTGCCGCGCAGAACTAGATAGTGCCGATCTCGCCGCTTGGGTACATCGCGGGAGGGCGTCGGACCGGCGTCGCGGGGAAAAATGGCGCCTCAGGCGTTTCTCCCAAACGGCGCGGCATCGGAGAATCGCGCCCATGTGTCCATATTCCATCCACCCAATTTATTCAGCTTCCCCTAAACCTTCAATACTCTTCACCCACATTCTCCCCACTCCCTGTGGAGCGAGTCCCACATTCTCTCCCACTCCCTGTGGGAGCGAGTCCCACATTCTCCCCACTCCCTGTGGGAGCGAGTCCCACATTCACCCCACTCCCTGTGGAGCGAGTCCCACATTCTCCCCCACTCCCTGTGGGAGCGAGTCCCACATTCTCCCCACTCCCTGTGGGTGTGAGTTCCACATTCTCCCCACTCCCTGTGGGAGCGAGTCCCACATTCACCCCACTCCCTGTGGGAGCGAGTTCCACATTCCCCCCACTCTCTGTGGGAGCGAGTACCACATTCTCCCCACTCCCTGTGGGAGCGAGTCCCACATTCTCCCCACTCCCTGTGGGAGCGAGTTCCACATTCCCCCCACTCCCTGTGGGAGCGAGTCCCACATTCTCCCCACTCCCTGTGGGAGCGAGTTCCACATTCACCCCAGTCCCTGTGGGAGCGAGTCCCACATTCACCCCACTCCCTGTGGGAGCGAGTTCCACATTCTCCCCCACTCCCTGTGGGAGCGAGTTCCACATTCACCCCAGTCCCTGTGGGAGCGAGTCCAACATTCACCCCACTCCCTGTGGGAGCGAGCTCCACATTCTCCCCACTCCCGGTGGGAGCGAGTTCCACATTCCCCCCACTCCCTGTGGGAGCGAGTCCCACATTCTCCCCACTCCCTGTGAGAGCGAGACCCACATTCTCCCCGCTCCCTGTGAGAGTCCCACATTCTCCCCACTCCCGGTGGGAGCGAGTTCCACATTCTCCCCACTTCCTGTGGAGCGAGTCCCACATTCCCCCCACTCCCTGTGGGAGCGAGTTCCACAATCTCCCCACCCCCTGTGAGAGTCCCACATTCTTCCCTCTCCCTGTGGGAGTCCCACATTCTCCCCACTCCCTGTGGGAGTCCCACATTCTCCCCACTCCCGGTGGGAACGAGTTCCACATTCTCCCCACTTCCTGTGGAGCGAGTCCCACATTTTCCCACTCCTGGTGGGATGGAGTTCCACATTCTCCCCACTTCCTGTGGAGCGAGTCCCACATTCCCCCCACTCCCTGTGGGAGCGAGTTCCACATTCTCCCCACCCCCTGTGAGAGTCCCACATTCTCCCCTCTCCCTGTGGGAGTCCCACATTCTCCCCACTCCCTGTGGGAGTCCCACATTCTCCCCACTCCCGGTGGGAACGAGATCCACATTCTCCCCACCCCCTGTGAGAGTCCCACATTCTCCCCTCTCCCTGTGGGAGTCCCACATTCTCCCCACTCCCTGTGGGAGTCCCACATTCTCCCCACTCCCGGTGGGAGCGAGTTCCACATTCTCCCCACCCCCTGTGAGAGTCCCACATTCTCCCCTCTCCCTGTGGGAGTCCCACATTCTCCCCACTCCCTGTGGGAGTCCCACATTCTCCCCACTCCCGGTGGGAACGAGATCCACATTCTCCCCACTCCCTGTGGGAGCGAGTCCCACATTCTCCCCACTTCCTGTGGAGCGAGACCCACATTCTCCCCGCTCCCTGTGAGAGTCCCACATTCTCCCCACTCCCGGTGAGAGCGAGTTCCACATTCTCCCCACTTCCTGTGGAGCGAGTCCCACATTCCCCCCACTCCCTGTGGGAGCGAGTTCCACATTCTCCCCACCCCCTGTGAGAGTCCCACATTCTCCCCTCTCCCTGTGGGAGTCCCACATTCTCCCCACTCACTGTGGGAGTCCCACATTCTCCCCACTCCCGGTGGGAACGAGATCCACATTCTCCCCACTCCCTGTGGGAGCGAGTCCCACATTCTCCCCACTTCCTGTGGAGCGAGACCCACATTCTCCCCGCTCCCTGTGAGAGTCCCACATTCTCCCCACTCCCGGTGAGAGCGAGTTCCACATTCTCCCCACTTCCTGTGGAGCGAGTCCCACATTCCCCCCACTCCCTGTGGGAGCGAGTTCCACATTCTCCCCACCCCCTGTGAGAGTCCCACATTCTCCCCTCTCCCTGTGAGAGTCCCACATTCTCCCCACTCCCGGTGAGAGCGAGTTCCACATTCTCCCCACTCCCTGAGGAGCGAGTCCCACATTCCCCCCACTCCCTGTGGGAGCGAGTTCCACAATCTCCCCACCCCCTGTGAGAGCGAGTCCCACATTCTCCCCTCTCCCTGTGGGAGTCCCACATTCTCCCCACTCCCTGTGGGAGTCCCACATTCCCCCCACTCCCTGTGGGAGCGAGTTCCACATTCTCCCCACCCCCTGTGAGAGTCCCACATTCTCCCCTCTCCCTGTGAGAGTCCCACATTCTCCCCACTCCCGGTGAGAGCGAGTTCCACATTCTCCCCACTCCCTGAGGAGCGAGTCCCACATTCCCCCCACTCCCTGTGGGAGCGAGTTCCACAATCTCCCCACCCCCTGTGAGAGCGAGTCCCACATTCTCCCCTCTCCCTGTGGGAGTCCCACATTCTCCCCACTCCCTGTGGGAGTCCCACATTCTCCCCACTCCCGGTGGGAACGAGTTCCACATTCTCCCCACTCCCTGTGGAGCGAGTCCCACATTCACCCCACTCCCGGTGGGAGCGAGTTCCACATTCTCCCCACTTCCTGTGGAGCAAGTCCCACATTCTCCCCACTCCCTGTGGGAGCGAGTTCCACATTCTCCCACTCTCTGTGGGAGCGAGCCCCACAATCTCCCCACCCCCT
The DNA here is from genome assembly GCF_047496885.1 of Scyliorhinus torazame. Classification (NCBI taxonomy): domain Eukaryota; kingdom Metazoa; phylum Chordata; class Chondrichthyes; order Carcharhiniformes; family Scyliorhinidae; genus Scyliorhinus; species Scyliorhinus torazame. The sequence continues at coordinate 217,993,293 of NC_092719.1, forward strand.
GTGAGAGCGAGTCCCACATTCTCCCCACTCCCTGTGGGAGCGAGTCCCACATTCTCCCCACTCCCTGTGGGAGCGAGTTCCACATTCTCCCCACTCCCTGTGGGAGCGAGTCCCACATTCTCCCCACTCCCTGTGGGAGCGAGTTCCACATTCACCCCACTCCCGGTGGGAGCGAGACCCACATTCTCCCCACTCCCTGAGGAGCGAGTCCCACATTCTCCCCACTGCCCGTGGGAGTGAGTTCCACATTCTCCCCACTCCCTGTGGGAGCGAGTCCCACAGTCTCCCCACTCTCTGGGTAAAGAAGTATTTTCTGAATTCCCCGTTACGTTCATTAGTGACGAGTTTATTAAATTGACTTGTTACTTTTTCCACTCTCTCCAACTGGAAGCAAGCAAAACAGCGTTCCTGCAATATTCCCGGTTAGCCAATCATTCAGGCCCGCAGTTAGCGAAGATTCCAGTAAGTGGGTGTGTTGGAGCTAAACATGTCCTGTTATATTTAGTGCATTTTGATTGGTTTATCTGTCTTCATCACAGACTCTGAATGGATTAGAGATCGTTTACTCAGCTACTCAGTAATCAGAATTGACCCTCTGTCCTTCAGTGATGGTTAACCCCCAGAAAACAAAACTTTGCTTCCTCATTTAATTAGCAGGTGGGGTGACATTCTCCGACCCCCCGCCGGGTTGGAGAATCGCCGGGGGCTGGCGTGAATCCCGCCCCCGCCGGTTGCCGAAGTCTCCGGCACCGGATATTCGGCGGGGGCGGGAATCGCACCGCGCTGGTTGGCGGGCCCCCCCGCTCGATTCTTTGGCCCGCATGGGCCGAAGTCCCGCCGATAAATTGCCTGTCCCGCCGGCGTGGATTAAACCACCTACCTTACCGGCGGGACAAGGCTGCGTGGGCGGGCTCCGGGGTCCTGGGGGGGGGCGTGGGGCGATCTGGCCCCGGGGGGTGGACATCACGCCGTTTCGGGAGAATTTCGCCCCATATATTGACATTTAGTAAAAGGTTCACATGATCACATTCACGTGTATATCAACATCATTTCACTTTTCCTGCTTTTATCCCATTTCATTCCCATCATCCCTTCTGCAGCAGCCCACTCTCACTGGGAAACAGTTCCACACACACTGGCTGGGATTCGGCACCGGCTGACGGCGAAATCGGGAAACGCAATTGGGCGGAAAATCTCTTCCGATGTCAAAATTGCGGCGGCTGCTGATTTGACGCTCAATCACAATTCTCCGTCACCTCGACAGCGCCATCAATGCATTGCAGAGCGCAGGTACAGTACACACCTTTTGCATGTCATTAGTGGGCCTGACCCGGTATTCTCCGGGGCCTCCGCGATTCTCCGGGGCCTCCGCGATTCTCCGGGGCCTCCGCGATCCTCCGGGGCCTCCGCGATCCTCCGCGATTCTCCGGGGCCTCCGCGATTCTCCGGGGCCTCCGCGATTCTCCGGGGCCTCCGCGATCCTCCGGGGCCTCCGCGATCTTCCGGGGCCTCCGCGATCCTCCGGGGCCTCCGCGATCCTCCGGGGCCTCCGCGATCCTCCGCGATTCTCCGGAGCCTCCGCGATTCTCCGGGGCCTCCGGTATTCTCCAGGGCCTCCGGTATTCTCCGGGGCCTCCGGTATTCTCCGGGGCCTCCGCGATCCTCCGGGGCCTCCGCGATCCTCAGGGGCCTCCGCGATCCTCCGGGGCCTCCGCGATCCTCCGCGATTCTCCGGGGCCTCCGCGATTCTCCGGGGCCTCCGCGATCCTCCGGGGCCTCCGCGATCCTCCGGGGCCTCCGCGATCCTCCGGGGCCTCCGCGATTCTCCGGGGCCTCCGGTATTCTCCGGGGCCTCCGGTATTCTCCGGGGCCTCCGGTATTCTCCGGGGCCTCCGCGATCCTCCGGGGCCTCCGCGATCCTCTGGGGCCTCCGCGATCCTCCGGGGCCTCCGCGATCCTCCGGGGCCTCCGCGATCCTCCGCGATTCTCCAGGGTCTCCGCGATTCTCCGGGGCCTCCGCGATCCTCCGGGGCCTCCGCGATCCTCCGGGGCCTCCGCGATTCTCCGGGGCCCCCGGTATTCTGCGGGGCCTCCGCGATTCTCCGGGGCCTCCGCGATCCTCCGCGATTCTCCGGGGCCTCCGCGATTCTCCGGGGCCTCCGCGATCCTCCGGGGCCTCCGCGATCCTCCGGGGCCTCCGCGATTCTCCGGGGCCTCCGCGATTCTCCGGGGCCCCCGGTATTCTGCGGGGCCTCCGCGATTCTCCGGGGCCTCCGGTATTCTCCGGGGCCTCCGGTATTCTCCGGGGCCTCCGGTATTCTCCGGGGCCTCCGCGATCCTCCGGGGCCTCCGCGATCCTCCGGGGCCTCCGCGATCCTCCGGTATTCTCCGGGGCCTCCGGTATTCTCCGGGGCCTCCGCGATCCTCCGGGGCCTCCGCGATCCTCCGGGGCCTCCGCGATCCTCCGGGGCCTCCGCGATTCTCCGGGGCCTCCGGTATTCTCCGGGGCCTCCGGTATTCTCCGGGGCCTCCGGTATTCTCCGGGGCCTCCGCGATCCTCCGGGGCCTCCGCGATCCTCTGGGGCCTCCGCGATCCTCCGGGGCCTCCGCGATCCTCCGGGGCCTCCGCGATCCTCCGCGATTCTCCAGGGTCTCCGCGATTCTCCGGGGCCTCCGCGATCCTCCGGGGCCTCCGCGATCCTCCGGGGCCTCCGCGATTCTCCGGGGCCCCCGGTATTCTGCGGGGCCTCCGCGATTCTCCGGGGCCTCCGCGATCCTCCGGGGCCTCCGCGATTCTCCGGGGCCTCCGGTATTCTCCGGGGCCTCCGGTATTCTCCGGGGCCTCCGGTATTCTCCGGGGCCTCCGCGATCCTCCGGGGCCTCCGCGATCCTCTGGGGCCTCCGCGATCCTCCGGGGCCTCCGCGATCCTCCGGGGCCTCCGCGATCCTCCGCGATTCTCCAGGGTCTCCGCGATTCTCCGGGGCCTCCGCGATCCTCCGGGGCCTCCGCGATCCTCCGGGGCCTCCGCGATTCTCCGGGGCCCCCGGTATTCTGCGGGGCCTCCGCGATTCTCCGGGGCCTCCGCGATCCTCCGGGGCCTCCGCGATTCTCCGGGGCCTCCGGTATTCTCCGGGGCCTCCGGTATTCTCCGGGGCCTCCGGTATTCTCCGGGGCCTCCGCGATCCTCCGGGGCCTCCGCGATCCTCCGGGGCCTCCGCGATCCTCCGCGATTCTCCAGGGTCTCCGCGATTCTCCGGGGCCTCCGCGATCCTCCGGGGCCTCCGCGATCCTCCGGGGCCTCCGCGATTCTCCGGGGCCCCCGGTATTCTGCGGGGCCTCCGCGATTCTCCGGGGCCTCCGCGATCCTCCGCGATTCTCCGGGGCCTCCGCGATTCTCCGGGGCCTCCGCGATCCTCCGGGGCCTCCGCGATCCTCCGGGGCCTCCGCGATTCTCCGGGGCCTCCGCGATTCTCCGGGGCCCCCGGTATTCTGCGGGGCCTCCGCGATTCTCCGGGGCCTCCGGTATTCTCCGGGGCCTCCGGTATTCTCCGGGGCCTCCGGTATTCTCCGGGGCCTCCGCGATCCTCCGGGGCCTCCGCGATCCTCTGGGGCCTCCGCGATCCTCCGGGGCCTCAGCGATCCTCCGGGGCCTCCGCGATCCTCCGCGATTCTCCAGGGTCTCCGCGATTCTCCGGGGCCTCCGCGATCCTCCGGGGCCTCCGCGATCCTCCGGGGCCTCCGCGATTCTCCGGGGCCCCCGGTATTCTGCGGGGCCTCCGCGATTCTCCGGGGCCTCCGCGATCCTCCGGGGCCTCCGCGATTCTCCGGGGCCTCCGGTATTCTCCGGGGCCTCCGGTATTCTCCGGGGCCTCCGGTATTCTCCGGGGCCTCCGCGATCCTCCGGGGCCTCCGCGATCCTCTGGGGCCTCCGCGATCCTCCGGGGCCTCCGCGATCCTCCGGGGCCTCCGCGATCCTCCACGATTCTCCAGGGTCTCCGCGATTCTCCGGGGCCTCCGCGATCCTCCGGGGCCTCCGCGATCCTCCGGGGCCTCCGCGATTCTCCGGGGCCCCCGGTATTCTGCGGGGCCTCCGCGATTCTCCGGGGCCTCCGCGATCCTCCGGGGCCTCCGCGATTCTCCGGGGCCTCCGGTATTCTCCGGGGCCTCCGGTATTCTCCGGGGCCTCCGGTATTCTCCGGGGCCTCCGCGATCCTCCGGGGCCTCCGCGATCCTCTGGGGCCTCCGCGATCCTCCGGGGCCTCCGCGATCCTCCGGGGCCTCCGCGATTCTCCAGGGCCTCCGGTATTCTCCGGGGCCTCCGGTATTCTCCGGGGCCTCCGGTATTCTCCGGGGCCTCCGCGATCCTCCGGGGCCTCCGCGATCCTCTGGGGCCTCCGCGATCCTCCGGGGCCTCCGCGATCCTCCGGGGCCTCCGCGATCCTCCGCGATTCTCCAGGGTCTCCGCGATTCTCCGGGGCCTCCGCGATCCTCCGGGGCCTCCGCGATCCTCCGGGGCCTCCGCGATTCTCCGGGGCCCCCGGTATTCTGCGGGGCCTCCGCGATTCTCCGGGGCCTCCGCGATCCTCCGCGATTCTCCGGGGCCTCCGCGATTCTCCGGGGCCTCCGCGATCCTCCGGGGCCTCCGCGATCCTCCGGGGCCTCCGCGATTCTCCGGGGCCTCCGGGATTCTCCGGGGCCCCCGGTATTCTGCGGGGCCTCCGCGATTCTCCGGGGCCTCCGGTATTCTCCGGGGCCTCCGGTATTCTCCGGGGCCTCCGCGATCCTCCGGGGCCTCCGCGATCCTCCGGGGCCTCCGCGATCCTCCGGTATTCTCCGGGGCCTCCGGTATTCTCCGGGGCCTCCGCGATCCTCCGGGGCCTCCGCGATCCTCCGGGGCCTCCGCGATCCTCCGGGGCCTCCGCGATTCTCCGGGGCCTCCGGTATTCTCCGGGGCCTCCGGTATTCTCCGGGGCCTCCGGTATTCTCCGGGGCCTCCGCGATCCTCCGGGGCCTCCGCGATCCTCTGGGGCCTCCGCGATCCTCCGGGGCCTCCGCGATCCTCCGGGGCCTCCGCGATCCTCCGCGATTCTCCAGGGTCTCCGCGATTCTCCAGGGCCTCCGCGATCCTCCGGGGCCTCCGCGATCCTCCGGGGCCTCCGCGATTCTCCGGGGCCCCCGGTATTCTGCGGGGCCTCCGCGATTCTCCGGGGCCTCCGCGATCCTCCGGGGCCTCCGCGATTCTCCGGGGCCTCCGGTATTCTCCGGGGCCTCCGGTATTCTCCGGGGCCTCCGGTATTCTCCGGGGCCTCCGCGATCCTCCGGGGCCTCCGCGATCCTCCGGGGCCTCCGCGATCCTCCGGGGCCTCCGCGATCCTCCGGGGCCTCCGTGATCCTCCGCGATTCTCCAGGGTCTCCGCGATTCTCCGGGGCCTCCGCGATCCTCCGGGGCCTCCGCGATCCTCCGGGGCCTCCGCGATTCTCCGGGGCCCCCGGTATTCTGCGGGGCCTCCGCGATTCTCCGGGGCCTCCGCGATCCTCCGGGGCCTCCGCGATTCTCCGGGGCCTCCGCGATTCTCCGGGGCCCCCGGTATTCTGCGGGGCCTCCGCGATTCTCCGGGGCCTCCGGTATTCTCCGGGGCCTCCGGTATTCTCCGGGGCCTCCGCGATCCTCCGGGGCATCCGCGATCCTCCGCGATTCTCCAGGGCCTCCGCGATTCTCCGGGGCCTCCGCGATCCTCCGGGGCCTCCGCGATCCTCCGGGGCCTCCGCGATTCTCCGGGGCCTCCGCGATTCTCCGGGGCCTCCGCGATCCTCCGGGGCCTCCGCGATCCTCCGGGGCCTCCGCGATTCTCCGGGGCCTCCGCGATTCTCCGGGGCCTCCGCGATTCTCCAGGGCCCCCGGTATTCTCCGGGGCCTCCGCGATTCTCCGGGGCCTCCGCGATTCTCCGGGGCCTCCGCGATTCTCCGGCTCCCATGGGCCGAGTTCCCGACGGACGGGAGGACATGGTGAGGAGTGACTGTGGGTGACCGGGCTGGACACTGGCCAGGCTGCCTGGGTGGGGGGGGGGGCTGGATGAGGAGAGGGGTGGGGAACAGGCTGAGGAGTAGAAGGTGCCAAGGAAGCGCCGCATGAGGTCACATGTGCACTGGCACCGCCTGTCATTCGAGGAGCTGCCGGAGCGGGCAGGCCATCAGAGACTCCGGTTGGGCAGAGAGACAGTCTGACGTATCTGCCAGGTGATGCCTCACCCAGGAGCCAAACCCACAGCCAGGCAGGCATCTCGAATATGTCAGGAATCGTCAAGTGTGCGGGGATTAAGGCGACGTGCATGCTGCCCGGGTACCGGGCGCAGAGGTGAATGATGCCCATCTGCTGGTCACATTTCAGCTGCACATAGTGGCTTGTTTAGCACAGTGGGCTAAACAGCTGGCTTGTATTGCAGAACCGGCCTCCCGAACAGGCACCGGAATGGGGCGACTAGGGGCTTTTCACAGTAACTTCAATGAAGTCTACTTGTGACAATAAGCGATTATTATTATTATATTATTATTACATTCAGCGAATGGTAACCCCAATCGGTTGGTGGAGAGTATCATCAGCATCTGGTTTAGCTCACTGGGCTAAATCGCTGGCTTTGAAAGCAGACCAAGGCAGGCCAGCAGCACGGTTCAATTCCCGTACCAGCCTCCTTGAACAGGCACCGGAATGTGGCGACTAGGGGCTTTTCACAGTAACTTCATTGAAGCCTACTTGTGACAATAAGTGATTTTCATTTCATTTCATCAGCAGAGTATCATCAGGGGATATGCACCCCATCGATCACCAGGGCATCCTGTCTATGGCGGCGAACCCCCTCACTGGGGTACAGGTCCCACACACACTGACTCTCACTGGGGTACGGGACCCACACACACTGACCCTCACTGGGGAACGGGTCCCACACACACTGACTCTCACTGGGGTACGGGTTCCACACACACTGACTCTCACTGGGGTATGGATCCCACACACACTGACTCTCACTGGGGTACGGGTCACACACACACACTGACTCTCACTGGGGTACGGGTTCCACACACACTGACTCTCACTGGGGTACGGGTCACACACACACACTGACTCTCACTGGGGTACGGGATCCACACACACTGACTCTCACTGGGGTACGGGTCCCACACACACTGACTCTCACTGGGGTACGGGTCCCACACACACTGACTCTCACTGGGGTACGGGATCCACACACACTGACTCTCACTGGGGTACGGGTCCCACACACACTGACTCTCACTGGGGTACGGGTCCCACACACACTTGACTCTCACTGGGGTATGGGTCCCACACACACTGACTCTCACTGGGTATGGGTCCCACACACACTGACTCTCACTGGGTACGGGTCCCACACACACTGACTCTCACTGGGGTAGGGGTCCACGCACACTGACTCTCACTGGGGTATGGATCCCACACACACTGACTCTCACTGGGGTACGGGTCCCACACACACTGACTCTCACTGGGGTAGGGGTCCCACACACACTGACTCTCACTGGGGTACGGGTCCCACACACACTGACTCTCACTGGGGTGTGGGTCCCACACACACTGACTCTCACTGGGGTACGGGTTCCACACACACTGACTCTCACTGGGGTACGGGTCCCACACACACTGACTCTCACTGGGGTACAGTTCCGTACACACTGACTCTCACTGGGGTACGGGTTCCACACACACTGACTCTCACTGGGGTGTGTGTCCCACACACACTGATTCTCACTGGGGTACGGGTCCCACACACACTGACTCTCACTGGGGTACGGGTCCCACACACACTGACCCTCACTGGTGTACGGGTCCCACACACACTGACTCTCACTGGGGTACGGGCCCCACACGCACTGACCCTCACTGGTGTACGGGTCCCACACACACTGACTCTCACTGGGGTACGGCCCCCACACACACTGACTCTCACTGGGGTACGGGCCCCACACGCACTGACCCTCACTGGTGTACGGGTCCCACACACACTGACTCTCACTGGGGTACGGGTCCTACACAAACTGACTCTCACTGGGGTACGGGTCCCACACACACTGACTCTCACTGGGGTACGGGTCCCACACAGACTGACTCTCACTGGGGTACGAGCCCCACACGCACTGACCCTCACTGGTGTACGGGTCCCACACACACTGACTCTCACTGGGGTACGGGTCCTACACAAACTGACTCTCACTGGGGTACGGGTTCCACACACACTGACTCTCACTGGTGTACAGGTCCCACACACACTGACTCTCACTGGGGTACTAGTCCCACACACACTGACTATCACTGGGGTACGGGTCCCACACACACTGACTCTCACTAGGGTACGGGCCCCACACGCACTGGCCCTCACTGGGGTGGGGGTTCCATACACACTTACTCTCACTGGGGTACGGGTCCCACACACACTGACTCTAACTGGGGTATGGGTCCCACACACACTGACTCTCACTGGGGTACGGGTCCCACACACACTGACTCTCACTGGGGTACGGGTTCCATACACACTTACTCTCACTGGGGTATGGATCCCACACACACTGACTCTCACTGGGGTACGGGTCCCACACACACTGACTCTAACTGGGGTACGGGTCCCACACACACTGACTCTCACTGGGGTACGGGTCCCACACACACTGACTCTCACTGGGGTACGGGCCCACACACACTGACCCTCACTGGGGTACGGGTCCCACACACACTGACACTCACTGGGGTACGGGTCCCACACACACTTGACTCTCACTGGGGTATGGGTCCCACACACACTGACTCTCACTGGGGTACGGGTCCCACACACACTGACTCTCACTGGGGTACGGGTCCCACACACACTGACTCTAACTGGGGTACGGGTCCCACACACACTGACTCTCACTGGGGTACGGGCCCCACACACACTGACCCTCACTGGGGTACGGGTCCCACACACACTGACTCTCACTGGGGTACGGGCCCCACACACACTGACTCTCACTGGGGTACGGGCCCCACACACACTGACACTCACTGGGGAACGGGTCCCCCACACACTGACTCTCACTGGGGTACGGGCCCCACACACACTGACACTCACTGGGGTACGGGTCCCACACACACTTGACTCTCACTGGGGTATGGGTCCCACACACACTGACTCTCACTGGGGTACGGGTCCCACACACACTGACTCTCACTGGGGTACGGGTCCCACTCACACTGACTCTCACTGGGGTACGGGTCCCACACACACTGACTCTCACTGGGGTACTGGTCCCGCACACACTGACTCTCACTGGGGTACGGGTCCCACACACACTGACTCTCACTGGGGTACAGTTCCACACACACTGACTCTCACTGGGGTACGGGTCCCACACACACTGACTCTCACTGGGGTACGGGTCCCACACACACTGACTCTCACTGGGGTACGGGTCCCCCACCCCCTGACTCTCACTGGGGTACGGGTCCCACACACACTGACTCTCACTGGGGTACAGTCCCACACACACTGACTCTCACTGGGGTACGGGTCCCACACAGACTGACTCTCACTGGGGTACGAGCCCCACACGCACTGACCCTCACTGGTGTACGGGTCCCACACACACTGACTCTCACTGGGGTACGGGTCCCACACACACTGACTCTCACTGGGGTACGGGTCCCACACACACTGACTCTCACTGGGGTACGGGTCCCACACACACTGACTCTCACTGGGGTACGGGTCCCACACACACTGACTCTCACTGGGGTACGGGTTCCACACACACTGACTCTCACTGGGGTATGGGTCCCACACACACTGACTCTCACTGGGGTACGGGTCCCACACACACTGACTCTCACTGGGGTACAGTTCCACACACACTGACTCTCACTGGGGTGTGGGTCCCACACACACTGACTCTCACTGGGGTACGGTCCCACACACACTGACTCTCACTGGGGTACAGTTCCGTACACACTGGGCTGGATTCTCTGCCAATGCCGAAATTGCAGCCGGCGCTGGGGCGGACAATCCAGTTTTTCGGATGGAATAGTGACAGGCACTGGTTCCCCGATCTCCGAGCCCCGAAACTCGCCGTACTTGGAGGTGATCCTGCCGGTCGGGATACTAGCGTGGTGCCTCCGGTCGCAGTCCATGGTCGGTGATGGTTCGATTGTAGGGCAGGGGGGGCATTATACGGCATCGCGCTAATTTTGGGCGGGTGGTCCGGGTTGGGCGATAAGGGGCACTGTGGCGCTGGAGGCACGGCCTCTAACCCCGAAGTGCGGGGGGCCCTATCTGCAGCAAAAGCTGCTAGTTTCACGATGATTCACTGCTAGCCCCCCGCAGGGCGTGAATATGTGGCCCTTAGGCGCCAGCTTTTCTGACGTGAAAGGCCACAGTTTTTATGTCAGTGGGGACATAATCCCCAAAACAGAGAATCCAGTCTCTGTTGGACTCTCACTCGGGTACAGACCACGGTCAATGCATTCATCACACGCTGATTAATTAGAAATCCCTACGCCTTGAACCGAAATCCGTAAGTTGAATAAGGATGTACTTTGTGATCCTGCTTAACCAGCTGTGTCCTCTAAGAAGCATAAAAGTGTATTTTGATGGCACTCCTTCTTGAACCAATTCATACGTCCTTTGTCTTTGTCGATTTTGTTTGACAATTGATCCAGGCAGATCTGCAAAGGGTCACAACCTTCATCTTCCGGTCCAGACTCAACATTGTGATAACTGAAAGATTCCAGCCGAGACTTCTCTTTGGCTGTGATGGGAAATTTCTGTTTTGTCGTCTTTCCACAACAGGGACTCTCGGGAAGTGAGACACAGCTCCATGGAAGTAAATCCCAAGCTGCATGCAGACACTGGGCCTTTACTGTCACCTTTCCACACCGGTAACAGCGAAAGGTCTTGGTCAATTGAACAATTTGGTAAATGCCGCGTTTTCAAAGACTGGTTGTTTTTTCCTTCTTTTTTTAAAATTTAGAGTACCCAATTCATTTTTTCCAATTAAGGGGCAATTTAGCGTGGCCAATCCACCTACCCCGCGCATCTTTGGGTTGTGGGGGCGAAACCCACGCAAACACGGGGAGAATGTACAAACTCCACACGGACAGTGACCCAGAGCCGGGATCGAACCTGGGGCCTCGGCGCCGTGAGGCAGCAGTGCTAGCCACTATGCCAGCATGCTGCCCTTATGTTTTCAAAGACCTGTTCTTGGCAGCACAGTAGCACAATGGTTAGCACTGTTGCTTCACAGCTCCAGGGTCCCAGGTTCGATTCTTGCTTGGGTCACTGTCTGTGCGGAGTCTGCACGTTCTCCCCGTGTCTACGTGGGTTTCCTCCGGGTGCTCCGATTTCTTCCCACAAATCCCGAAAGGCATGCTGTTAGGTAATTTGGACATTCTGAATTCTCCCTCTGTGAACCCGAACAGGCGCCGGAATGTGGTGACTAGGGAATTTTCACAGTAACTTCATTGCAGTGTTAATATAAGCCTATTTTTTCCATCGGGCAGGAGATACAGCAGTCTGAGAACACGCACGAACAGACTCAAAAACAGCTTCTTCCCCACTGTCACCAGACTCCTAAATGACCCTCTTATGGACTGACCTCATTAACACTCCACCCTGTATGCTTCACCCGATGCCGGAGTCTATGTAGTTACATTGTGAACCTTATGTTGCCCTATTGTGGATTTTCTTTCTTTTCATGTACTAAATGGTCTGTTGAGCTGCTCGCAGAAAAATACTTTTCACTGGACCTCGGTACACGTGACAATAAACAAATCGAATTGTGACAATAAAGATTATTATTATTATTGTTCTGTTGCAGTGTCAAACAGCACCGGCAACTTCCCAGAAAAAATAATCCCGAGTAGCTACGCAGAAACGGATGAGAGAGAAAGGAAATGACCTCCCGAGGAAGGTGCGATCTGCAGGACTGATGCGTAACTGGGACTAGGGGCGAAATTCTCCAGTATCGGCGCGCTGCCCGCCGACTGGCGCCCAAAATGGTGCAAATCAGTCGGGCATCGCGCCACCCCAATGGTGCGGAATGCTCCGCATCTTTGGCGGCCGAGCCCCAACCTTAAGGGGCTAGGCCGGCGCCGGACGAATTTCCGCCCCGCCAGCTGGCGGAAAAGGCCTTTGGTGCCCCGCCAGCTGGCGCGGAAATGACATCTCCGGGCGGCGCATGCGCGGGAGCGTTAGCGGCCGCTGACGGCATTCCCGCGCATGTGCAGTGGAGAGAGTCTCTTCCGCCTCCGCCATGGTGGAGACCGTGGCGAAGGCGGAAGGGAAAGAGTGCCCCCACGGCACAGGCCCCCCCGCGGATCGGAGGGCCCCGATCGCGGGCCAGGCCACCGTGGGGGGACCCCCCGGGGCCAGATTGCCCCACGCCCCCCCAGGACCCCGGAGCCCGTCCGCGCCGCCTTGTCCTGCCGGTAAGGTAGGTGGTTTAATCTACGCCGGCGGGACAGGCATTCTAGCGGCGGGACTTCGGCCCATCCGGGCCGGAGAATCGAGCGGGGGGGGGGCCCGCCAACCGGCGCGGCGCGATTCCCGCCCCTGCCGAATATCCGGTGGTGGAGAATTCGGCAACCGGCGGGGGTGGGATTCACGCCAGCCCCCGGCGATTCTCCAACCCGGCGGGGGGTCGGAGAATCTCGCCCAAGAAGTGGATTTTAAAGAGGGAGACTCAGCTAGAGAGAAGGGGATGAATTTGTGGGGGGCGGGGGGGAGTTGGGGGAGCACAGCTGCCACTGATAAGAGGAAGGGGGCTCGATTCTCTGCTGCCCCGCGTCGAAATCGCATTTGGCGCGGGGGCGGAGAATCCGATTTCACGCGAAATCGGGCCCGGTGCAGGTCCGGCGATTCTGCGGGACCTGAGAATCGGCGTGTTCGCGGAGTACTCCGCGCGGTTGGGGGGGGCCATTGCCAGAGGCTGGCCCAGCCATCTTCCGCTCCCAACTGGCCGAGCTCCCGACGGCGCGGAACTAACATGCTATGGCCGGCCGGGACTCTCGCGTGGCGGCCGCCCTGGGGCGGAGGGGGGGGGGGAGGGGATCGGGCACCGCCGCCGATCGGGGTGGCCTACCTCTTCCAGATGCCTCTGCAGTCCGAGTCCGCCATGGCGCTCGGCCGCTGGAGGCCGCCACCGTGCATATGCGCAGACTCGAAGCTCCGAGTTCCTGATAGCCCCCTGCAGCTAAGTGAATCAGCTTGTATTATTTTGAGGAAACTCGGGAGTGCAAGGCCAGCGTTTTCACGCCGGCGTGGGGGACGTAGACCCATTTTGGGATAATCCTGCCCAGGGAGTTTGCAGCCAGAGGAATGTTGAAAGGGAAGAAAAGAGGAAAGGAAGATATTAAGAGAAAAAGCCTTTGTCTCTTTTAGTTGTTGGATTATAATTCACTGAAGTATAAGTTGAAGTATAATCACTGTTTTACTATGGAAAATGCAGCAGTGACGGTGGCACGGCGACACAGTGGTTAGCACTGCTGCCTCACAGCTCCAGGGTCCCAGGTTCGATTCCCGGCTTGGGTCACTGTCTGTGATGGAGTCTGCGCTTTCCCCCCGTGTCTGCGTGGGTTTCCTCCGGGTGCTCCGGTTTCCTCCCACAGTCCGAAGATGTGCAGGTTAGGAGGGGTTACGGGGATAGGGTGGGGAAGTGGGTCTGGGTGGGGCACTCTTTCAGAGGGTCGGTGCAGCCCCATTGGGCCGAATGGCCTCCTTCAGCACTGCAGGGTTTCAATGGATTCAATTTGGGCACAGGAAGATCCCACTAACAGAAAGGCGATGATGGCCCAGATAGCCTATTTTCTCACGCTGCTTTTTGAAGAACAGATATTAGCCCCGAGACACTGGGGGAAATGCCCCATTTTTCATTGAAATCGGTCCATGGGTGCATGGGAAAGGAAGAGAAAACACTGGGTTAGGCATCGTTAATGGTGGCACCTCCCACAGTGCACCTCTATCATCGCCAACCTGCCGGCCCCTTTCTCCACAAGTTATCTGTAAATTTTTAGCAGGGAGTGCATTTATTTGCTGAGTTATTCCCATGGTAACAGGACCAGATGGTGACTTCTGATTAGATTTCCTGATGGCCAAATCCTATTGAGTCTTTGGAATTAAATCAGGACCTGCGATACTATCAGCTATTGTGCTGTGAGGTGGGGGTGGGTGGGGCGGGGGGTCCTCGCAGCCGCTACACAATGGAAACTCACTATAAAACACCGAGAAAAACACAAAGTCAGGACAGCAGAAAATTAATTGGGTGTAAGAGAAACAAAGAAGGGGAAAAAAGTTAGCGTTACTGCTGCACCCACTTGACGATGTGGGTGTAACTTTCTGTGATCGAATGCTGGCAATGGGGCTTTGCATGCAGTCGGTGGCTCCACGCATCACCGCCCCCCCCCCCCCCCCCCCCCATCACCCCAGCGCTCACGAAGCAACACCGGGGTCCCGGCCCACCAACATATCCAGTCTAAAACTCTTCTCCTTGTTTTTCAAACTGCTCCACGGCCATCGCTATCTTTACGACGCCTTCCAGTCCCAAACATTTCCAGGGCGTGTCCGCTCCTCGGACTTTGGCCTCTCGCTCATCTCCCGCTCCCGCTCCCGAGCCATATTGGAAATGTTTCCGCCAGTCGGGCCCTGCACTCAGGAATTCCCCCCTTGGACCTTGCTGCCACTTCTCCTCCCTTTTCTACTCAGAGGCTGCCCTTTTTGACCAAAATTTTAGTCACCTGTCCTGATGTCACCTTATGTGGCCAGGTTTGAATTCCTTTTACCCGCTTTCGGTTCCTGGCACTCGGTAGCCCCTGCCCCTCCAGCACATTGCTGTGGGAGTGCTGCAGTACTGAGGGAACACTGTACTGTCTGAGGTGCGGTACTGACAGAATGCAGCACTATCAGCTGAACTGCACTGGGACCAGTCTCCTGGTGCATTTTGTTTTATACGTTCATGGCATATGGGTGTCACTGCCTGGGACAGTGTTTCTTTCCAGGCCCCAATGACCCTTCAACTCTGTGTCTCACTCGGCCATTTCCGAGGGCAATGACATTGCCGTGGGGCTGGAGTCACATGTGTAGGCCAGACCAGGTAAGGACGGCAGATTTCCCTCCCTGAAGGGCATTAGTTGGGATTTTACGACAATCTACAATGGTTTCATGGAAAACAATACTGAGACCAACTTTATAGTCATGCTGGGATTTGAACCCAAGACCTCAAGCATTAGCCTGGATCTTGTGAAAAGTAAACTACATTCTACACTGAGAGCATCACCATCTTATCATAGAATTACAGTGCAGCATTATTCCACAACTGGAATATCTCAGTGTGCAGCCCCGGAATATCACAGTGTCCAGAACTGAAATATCACAGTGCCCAGAACTGAAATATCACAGTGCCCAGAACTGAAATATAACAGTGTCCAGAACTGTAATATCACAGTGTCCAGCCTTGGAATATTACACTGTCCAGAACTGGATTATCACAGTGTCCAGAATTGAAATATCACAGTGTCCAGAACTGGAATATCACACTGTCCAGAACTGGAATATCACACTGTCCAGAACTGGAATATCACATTGTCCAGCCCTGGAATATCACAGTGCCCAGCCCTGGAATACAACACTGTCCTGAATTGGAATATCCCACAGGCCAGCCCCGGAATATCACAGTGTCCAGAACTTTAATATCACAGTATCCAGCCTCGGAATATCACAGTTTCCAGATCTGTAATATCACAGTGTCCAGAACTGGAATATCACAGTGTCCCGAACTGGAATATCTCAAGTGTCAGGCCCCGGAATATCACAGTGTCCAGAACTGGAATAACACAGTGTCCAGAACTGGAATATCACAGTGCCCAGAACTGGAATATCAGTGTCCAGAACTGGAATATATCAATCAGTGTCCAGAACTGGAATATCACACTGTCCAGAACTGGAATATCACAGTGTCCAGAAATGGAATATCACAGAGTCCAGAACTGGAAAATGTCAGTGTCCAGCCTCGGTATATCACACTGTCCAGAACTGGAATATCACAGTTTCCAACCCTGGAATATCACCGTGTCCAGAACTGGAATAACACTGTGTCCAGAACTGGAATATCTCAGTGTCCAGAACTGGAATAACACTGTGTCCAGAACTGGAATAACACTGTGTCCAGAACTGGAATATCTCAGTGTCCAGAACTGGAATATCTCAGTGTCCAGAACTGGAATATCACAGTGCCCGGAACAGGAATATCAGTGTCCAGTCCTGGAATATCACAGTGTCCAGAACTGAAATATCAAAGTGTCCAGAACTGAAATATAACAGTGTCCAGAATTGAAATATCACACTATCCAGCCATGGAACATCAGTGTTCAGAACTGGAATATCACAGTGTCCAGACCTGGAATATCACACTGCCCAGCCCCGGAATATCACAGTGTCCAGAACTTTAATATCACAGTATCCAGCCTTGGAATATCACAGTTTCCAGAACTGTAATATCACAGTGTCCAGAACTGGAATATCACAGTGTCCCGAACTGGAATATCTCAAGTGTCAGGCCCCGGAATATCACAGTGTCCAGCCATGGACATCAGTGTCCAGACCTGGAATATCAAAGTGTCCAGAACTGGAAGATCACAGTGTCCACAACTGGAACATCACAGTGTCCAGAACTGGAATAACACAGTGTCCAGAACTGGAATATATCAGTGTCCAGAACTGGAATATCACAGTGTCCAGAACTGGCATATCTCAGTGTCCAGAACTGGAATATCACACTGTCCAGAATAGGAATATCAGTGTCCAGAGGTAGAATACCACAGTAACCACCCCTGGAATGTCACAGTGTGCGGAACTCGAATTTCACAGTGCCCAGCCCTGGAATACAACACTGTCCCGAACTGGAATATCTCTCTGTCTAGCCCCGGAATATCACAGTGTCCAGAACATTAATATCATAGTATCCAGCCTTGGAATATCACAGTGTCCAGAACTGAAATATCACACTGTCCAGAACTGGCATATCACACTCTCCTGAACTGGAATATCTCAGTGTGCAGCCCCGGAATATCACAGTGTCCAGAACTGAAATATCACAGTGCCCAGAACTGAAATATCACAGTGCCCAGAACTGAAATATTCCCGTGTCCAGAATTGTAATATCACAGTGTCCAGCCTTGGAATATTACACTATCCAGAACTGGAATATCACAGTGTACAGAATTGAAATATCACAGTGTCCAGAACTGGAATATCACACTGTCCAGAACTGGACTATCTCACTGTCCAGCCCTGGAATATCAGTGTCCCGAACTCGAATATCAGAGTGTCCAGAATTGAAATATCACAGTGCCCAGAACTGGAATATCACACTATCTAGAACTGGAATATCACACTGTCCAGAACTGGACTATCTGGCTGTCCAGCCCTGGAGTGTAATTGTCCAGAACTGGACTATCTCACTGTCCAGCCCTGGGATACCAGTGTCCACAACTGGAACATCAGTGTCCAGAACTGGAATTTCACCGTGTCCAGGACTGGAATGTCAAAGTGCCCAGAACTGGAAATTCACAGTGTCCAGCCTCAAAATATCACAGTGTCCGGCCATGGAATACCTCAGTGTCCAGAGCTGGAATACCTCACTGTGCACAGAACAGGAATATCACAGTGTCCAGAGCTGGAATAACACAGTGTCCAGAACAGGAATATCACAGTGCCCAGAACTGGAATATCATAGTGTCCAGAACTGGAATATCTCAGTGTCCAGAACTGGAATATCTCAGTGCCCAGAACTGGAATATCTCAATCAGTATCCAGAACTGGAATATCACAGTGTCCAGAACTGGAATATCACAGAGTCCAGAACTGGAAAATGTCAGTGTCCAGCCTCGGAATATCACAGTGTACAGAACTGGAATATCACAGTTTCCAACCTTGGAATATCACCGTGTCCAGAACTGGAATAACACTGTGTCCAGAACTGGAATATCTCAGTGTCCAGAACTGGAATATCACAGTGTCCAGAACTGGCACATCTCAGTGTCCAGAACTGGAATATCACAGTGCCCGGAACAGGAATATCAGTGTCCAGTCCTGGAATATCACAGTGTCCAGAACTGGAATATCTCAGTGTGCAGCCCTGGAATATCACAGTGTCCAGAACTGAAATATCAAAGTGTCCAGAACTGAAATATAACAGTGTCCAGAATTGAAATATCACACTGTCCAGAACTGGAATATCTCACTGCCCAGCCCCGGAATATCACAGTGTCCAGAACTTTAATATCACAGTATCCAGCCTTGGAATAGCACAGTTTCCAGAACTGTAATATCACAGTGTCCAGAACTGGAATATCACAGTGTCCCGAACTGGAATATCTCAAGTGTCAGGCCCCGGAATATCACAGTATCAAGAACTGGAATATCACAGTGTCCAGACCTGGAATATCAAAGTGTCCAGAACTGGAAGATCACAGTGTCCACAACTGGAACATCACAGTGTCCAGAACTGGAATAACACAGTGTCCAGAACTGGAATATATCAGTGTCCAGAACTGGAATATCACAGTGTCCAGAACTGGCATATCTCAGTGTCCAGAACTGGAATATCACACTGTCCAGAATAGGAATATCAGTGTCCAGAGGTAGAATACCACAGTAACCAGCCCTGGAATGTCACAGTGTGCGGAACTCGAATTTCACAGTGCCCAGCCCTGGAATACAACACTGTCCCGAACTGGAATATCTCACTGTCTAGCCCCGGAATATCACAGTGTCCAGAACATTAATATCACAGTATCCAGCCTTGGAATATCACAGTGTCCAGAACTGAAATATCACACTGTCCAGAACTGGCATATCACACTCTCCAGAACTGAAATATTCCCGTGTCCAGAATTGTAATATCACAGTGTCCAGCCTTGGAATATTACACTATCCAGAACTGGAATATCACAGTGTACAGAATTGAAATATCACAGTGTCCAGAACTGGAATATCACACTGTCCAGAACTGGACTATCTCACTGTCCAGCCCTGGAATATCAGTGTCCCGAACTCGAATATCAGAGTGTCCAGAATTGAAAAATCACAGTGCCCAGAACTGGAATATCACACTATCTAGAACTGGAATATCACACTGTCCAGAACTGGACTATCTGACTGTCCAGCCCTGGAGTGTAAGTGTCCAGAACTGGAATAACACAGTGTCCAGAACTGGAATATCTCAGTGTCCAGAACTGGAATATCTCAGTGTCCAGACTGGCACATCTCAGAGTCCAGAACTGGAATATGAAAGTGCCCGGAACTGGAATATCAGTGTCCAGAGGTAGAATATCAGTGTCCAGAGGGATAATATCACAGTGTCCAGTCCTGGTATATCTCAGTTTCCAGAAGAGGAATATCTCAGTGTCCAGAACTGGAATATCTCACTGTTCAGCCCTGGAATATCAGTGTCCAGAACTAGAATGTCACAATGTCCTGAAATAGAATGTCACAGTGCCCAGAACTGGAATGTCACAGTGTCCAGCCCTGGATTATGATAGTGTCCAGCACCACAAAATCACAGTGTCCGGCCATGAAATACCTCAGTGTCCAGAGGTGGAATACCTCACTGTCCAACTCTGGGAAATGACAGTTTCCAGAACTGGAATACCTCAGAGTCCAGAACAGGAATATCACAGTGTCCAGCCCCGGAATATCACAGTGTACAGAACTGGAATATCACAGTGTCCAGAGCTGGAATACCACAGTGTCCAGGACTGGAATATCACAGTGTCCAGAAATGGGTTATCATAGTGTCCAGAACTGGAATATCTCAGTCAGTGTCCAGAACTGGAATTACACAGTGTCCAGGGCTGGAATATCTCAGTGCCCAGAACTGGAATAACACAGCGTCCAGAACTGGAATTTCTCAGTGTCCAGAACTGGAATATCACAGTGTCCAGAACTGGAATTTCTCAGTGTCCAGAACTGGAATATCACAGTGTCCAGAACTGGAATATCACACTGTCCAGAACTGGAATTTCTCAGTGTCCAGAACTGGAATATCACAGTGTCCAGAGCTGGAATACCACAGTGTCCAGGACTGGAATATCACAGTGTCCAGAAATGGGATATCATAGTGTCCAGAACTGGAATATCTCAGTCAGTGTCCAGAACTGGAATATCTCAGTCAGTGTCCAGAACTGGAATTACACCGTGTCCAGGACTAGAATATCTCAGTGCCCAGAACTGGAATAACACAGCGTCCAGAACTGGAATTTCTCAGTGTCCAGAACTGGAATATCACAGTGTCCAGAACTGGAATAACACACATTCCAGAACTGGTAAATCACAGTAAAGAGAACTGGATTAACACACTGTCCAGGACTGGAATATCTCAATGTGCAGCCCCAGAATGTTACAGTGTCCAGAACTGGAATATCACAGTGTCCAGAACTGAAATATCACACTATCCAGAACTGGAATATCACAGTGTCCAGAACTGAAATATCACACTATCCAGAACTGGAATATCACAGTGTCCAGAACTGAAATATCACACTATCCAGAACTGGAATATCACAGTGTACGGAACTGGAATATCACGGTGACCAGAACTGGAGATTCTCAGTGTCCAGAACTGGAATATCACAGTGTCCAGCCCTGGAATGTGATAGTGTCCAGCCTCAAAATATCACATTGTCCGGCCATGGAATACCTCAGTGTCCAGAGCTGGAATTCCTCACTGTCCAGACCTGGAAAATCACAGTGTCCAGAACTGGAATACCTCAGTGTCTAGGCAGGAATATCACAGTGACCAGAGCTGGAATATCTCAGTGTCCATAACTGGAATATCACAGTGTCCATAACTGGAATATCTCAGTGTCAGGCCCCGGAATATCACAGTGTCCAGAACTGGGAAATCACAGTGTCCAGAACTGGAATACCTCAGTGTCTAGACAGGAATATCAGAGCTGGAATAACACAGTGTCCAGAACTGGAATTTCACGGTGTCCAGGACTGGAATGTCAAAGTGCCCAGAACTGGAAATTCACAGTGTCCAGAACTGGAATGACACACATTCCAGAACTGATAAATCACAGTAAAGAGAATTGGATTAACACACTGTCCAGAACTGGAATATCACATTATCCAGGACTGGAATATCTCAATGTGCAGCCCGGAATATTACAGTGTCCAGAACTGGAATATCCCAGTGTCCAGAACTAGAATGTCACAATGTCCTGAACCAGAATGTCACAGTGCCCTGAACTAGAATATCACAGTGTCCAGCCGTGAAATACCTCAGTGTCCAGAGCTGGAATACCTCACTGTCCAACTCTGGAAAATGACAGTTCCAGAACTGGAATACCTCAGTGTCCAGAACTGGAATATCACCATGTCCAGAACAGGAATATCACAGTGTCTAGAGCTGGAATGCCACAGTGTCCGGGACTGGAATATCACAGTGTCCAGAAATGGGATATCATAGTGTCCAGAACTGGAATATCTCAGTGTCCAGAACTGGAATATCTCAGTCAGTGTCCAGAACCCAAAATATCACACTGTCCAGAACTGGAATATCTCAGTGTCCAGAACTGGAATAACACAGTGTCCAGAACTGAAATTTCTAAGTGTCCAGAACTGGAATAACACAGTGTCCAAGACTGGAATATCTCAGTGCCCAGAACTGGAATAACACAGCGTCCAGAACTGGAATTTCTCAGTGTCCAGAACTGGAATAACACAGTGTCCAAGACTGGAATATCTCAGTGCCCAGAACTGGAATAACACAGCATCCAGAACTGGAATTTCTCAGTGTCCAGAACTGGAATATCACAGTGTCCAGAACTGGAATAACACACATTCCAGAACTGGTAAATCACAGTAAAGAGAACTGGATTAACACACTGTCCAGAACTGGAATATCACATTATCCAGAACTGGAATATCTCAATGTGCAGCCCCGAAATATTACAGTGTCCAGAACTGGAATATCACAGTGTCCAGAACTGAAATATCACACTATCCAGAACTGGAATATCACAGTGTACGGAACTGGAATATCACGGTGACCAGAACTGGAGATTCTCAGTGTCCAGAACTGGAATATCACAGTGTCCAGCCCTGGAATGTGATAGTGTCCAGCCTCAAAATATCACATTGTCCGGCCATGGAATACCTCAGTGTCCAGAGCTGGAATTCCTCACTGTCCAGACCTGGAAAATCACAGTGTCCAGAACTGGAATACCTCAGTGTCTAGGCAGGAATATCACAGTGACCAGAGCTGGAATATCTCAGTGTCCAGACCTGGAAAATCACAGTGTCCAGAACTGGAATACCTCAGTGTCTAGGCAGGAATATCACAGTGTCCAGACCTGGAATATCACAGTGTCCAGAACTGGAAAATCACAGTGTCCAGAACTGGAATACCTCAGTGTCCAGCCATGGATTATGATAGTGTCCCGAACTGGAATATCTCACTGCCCAGCCCCGGAATATTACAGTGTCCAGAACTTTAATATCACAGTATCCAGCCTTGGAATATCACAGTTTCCAGATTTGTAATATCACAGTGCCCAGCCCTGGAATACAACACTGTCCCGAACTGGAATATCTCACTGCCCAGCCCCGGAATATCACAGTGTCCAGAACTTTAATATCACAGTATCCAGCCTTGGAATATCACAGTTTCCAGATCTGTAATATCACAGTGTCCAGAACTGGAATATCACAGTGTCCAGAACTGGAATATAACACTCTCCAGAACTGGAATATCTCAGTGTGCAGCCCTGGAATATCACAGTGTCCAGAACTGAAACATCAAAGTGTACAGAACTGAAATATAACAGTGTCCAGAACTGAAATATAACAGTGTCCAGAACTGTAATATCACAGTGTCCAGCGTTGGAATATTACACTGTCCAGAACTGGAATATCACAGTATCCAGAATTGAAATATCACAGTGTCCAGAACTGGAATATCACACTGTCCGGAACTGGAATATCTCAGCGTGGGGCCCTGGAATATCACAGTGTCCAGAACTGAAATATCAAAGTGTCCAGAACTGGAATATCACAGTGTCCACAACTCGAACATCTCAGTGTGCAGAACTGGAATTACACGGTGTCCAGAACTGGAATATATCAGTGTCCAGAACTGGAATATCTCAGTGTCCAGAACTGGAATATCTCAATCAGTGTCCAGAACTGGAATATCACACTGCCCAGAACTGGAAAATCTCAGTGTCCAGCCCCGGAATGTCACAGTGTACAGAACTGAAGTATCACAGTGTCCAGAGCTGGAATAACACAGTGTCCAGATCTGGAATAACACAGTGTCCAGAACTGGAATATCTCAGTGTCCAGAACTGGAATATCTCAGTGTCCAGAACTGGAATATCACAGTCAATGTCCAGAACCCAGAATTTCACACTGTCCAGAACTGGAATATCTCAGTGTCCAGAACTGGAATAACACAGCGTCCAGAACTGGAATATCACAGTGTCCAGAACTGGAATATAACACTCTCCAGAACTGGAATATCTCAGTGTGCAGCCCTGGAATATCACAGTGTCCAGAACTGAAACATCAAAGTGTACAGAACTGAAATATAACAGTGTCCAGAACTGAAATATAACAGTGTCCAGAACTGTAATATCACAGTGTCCAGCGTTGGAATATTACACTGTCCAGAACTGGAATATCACAGTATCCAGAATTGAAATATCACAGTGTCCAGAACTGGAATATCACACTGTCCGGAACTGGAATATCTCAGTGTGGGGCCCTGGAATATCACAGTGTCCAGAACTGAAATATCAAAGTGTCCAGAACTGGAATATCACAGTGTCCACAACTGGAACATCTCAGTGTGCAGAACTGGAATTACACGGTGTCCAGAACTGGAATATATCAGTGTCCAGAACTGGAATATCTCAGTGTCCAGAACTGGAATATCTCAATCAGTGTCCAGAACTGGAATATCACACTGCCCAGAACTGGAAAATCTCAGTGTCCAGCCCCGGAATGTCACAGTGTACAGAACTGAAGTATCACAGTGTCCAGAGCTGGAATAACACAGTGTCCAGATCTGGAATAACACAGTGTCCAGAACTGGAATATCTCAGTGTCCAGAACTGGAATATCTCAGTGTCCAGAACTGGAATATCACAGTGTCCAGAACTGGCACATCTCAGAGTCCAGAACTGGAATATCAAAGTGCCCGGAACAGGAATATCAGTGTCCAGAGGTAGAATATCACAGTGTCCAGCGGGAGAATATCACAGTGCCCAGTCCTGGAATATCTCAGTGTCCAGAACTGGAATATCTCACTGTTCAGCCCTGGAATATCAGTGTCCAGAACGGGAAAATCCCAGTGTCCAGAACTAGAATGTCATAATGTCCTGAAATAGAATGTCACAGTGCCCAGAACTGGAATGTCACAGTGTCCAGCCCTGGATTATGATAGTGTCCAGCACCAAAATATCACAGTGTCCGGCGAATAAATACCTCAGTGTCCAGAGCTGGAATACCTCACTGTCCAACTCTGGCAAATGACAGTTTCCAGAACTGGAATACCTCAGTGTCCAGAACTGGAATATCACCGTGTCCAGAACAGGAATATCACCGTGTCCAGAACAGGAATATCACAGTGTCTAGAGCTGGAATACCACAGTGTCCGGAAATGGGATATCATAGTGTCCAGAACTGGAATATCTCAGTGTCCAGAACTGGAATATCACAGTCAATGTCCAGAACCCAGAATTTCACACTGTCCAGAACTGGAATATCTCAGTGTCCAGAACTGGAATAACACAGCGTCCAGAACTGGAATTTCTCAGTGTCCAGAACTGGAATATCACAGTGTCCAGAACTGAAATAACACACATTCCAGAACTGGTAAATCACAGTAAAGAGAACTGGATTAACACACTGTCCAGAACTGGAATATCTCAATGTGCAGCCCCGGAATATTACAGTGTCCAGAACTGGAATATCACAGTGTCCAGAACTGAAATAGCACACTATCCAGAACTGGAATATCACGGTGTACGGAACTGGAATATCACGGTGACCAGAACTGGAGATTCTCAGTGTCCAGAACTGGAATATCACAGTATCCAGAGGGAGAATATCACACTGTCCAGAACTGGAATGTCACAGTGTCTAGAACTGGAATATCACAGTGTCCAGAACGGGAATATCACAGTGTCCAGAACTGGAAACTCACAGTGCCCAGCCCTGGATTATCTCAGTGTCCAGAACTGGAATATCACAGTAACCAGAACGGGAATGTCACTGTGTCTAGAACTGGAATATCTCACTGTACAGCCCTGGAATATCACTGTGTCCAGAACGAAAATATCGCAGTGTCTCGAACTGGAATATCACAGTGTCCAGCCTTGGTATGTCTCAGTGTCCAGAACTGGAATATCACAGTGTCCAGAACTAGAATATCTCAGTGTCCAGAACTGGAATATCTCAGTGTCCAGAACGGGTATATCACAGTGTCCAGAACTGGAAACTCACAGTGCGTCCAGAACTGGAAAATCACAGTGTCCAGAACAGGTGTATCACAGTGTGCAGAACTGGAAAATCACAGTGTCCAGCCCTGGAATATCACAGTGTCCAAAATGGGAATATCACAGTATCCAAAATGGGAATATCACAGTGTCCAGAACGGGAATATCACAGTGTCCAGAACTGGAAACTCACAGTGCCCAGCCCTGGATTATCTCAGTGTCCTGCCCTGGAATATCACAGTGTCCAGAACGGGAATATCACAATGTCCAGAACTGGAAAATCACTGTGCCCAGCTCTGGATAATCTCAGTGTACAGCCCTGGTATATCACCGTGTCCAGAAGTGGAAAATCATAGTGTCCAACCCTGGAATAACACAGTGTCCAGAACGGAAATATCACCGTGTCCAGAACTGGAATATCACAGTGTCCAGCCCTGCAATATTAGTGTCCAGAACTGGAATATCACACTGTCCAGAACAGAAATATCAGTGTCCAGAACTGGAATATAGAACATAGAACATAGAACATAGAACGATACAGTGCAGTACAGGCCCTTCGGCCCACGATGTTGCACCGACATAGGAAGTCAAAAAACAAAAGCCATCTAACCTACACTATGCCATTATCATCCATATGCTTATCCAATAAACTTTTAAATGCCCTCAATGTTGGCGAGTTCACTACTGTTGCAGGTAGGGCATTCCACGGCCTCACCACTCTTTACGTAAAGAACCTACCTCTGACCTCTGTCCTACATCTATTACCCGTCAGTTTAAGGCTATGTCCCCTCGTGCTAGCCATTTCCATCTGCGGGAGAAGGCTCTCACTGTCCACCCTATCTAACCCCCTGATCATTTTGTATGCCTCTATTAAGTCTCCTCTTAACCTTCTCCCTAACGAAAACAACCTCAAGTCCATCAGCCTTTCCTCATAAGATTTTCCCTCCATACCAGGCAACATCCTGGTAAATCTCCTCTGCACCCGTTCCAAAGCCTCCACGTCCTTCCTATAATGAGGTGACCAGAACTGTACGCAATACTCCAAATGCGGCCGTACCAGAGTTTTGTACAGCTGCAACATGACCTCATGACTCCGGAACCCAATCCCTCTACCAATAAAGGCCAATACTCCATAGGCCTTCTTCACAACCCTATCAACCTGGGTGGCAACTTTCAGGGATCTATGTACATGGACACCGAGATCCCTCTGCTCATCCACACTTCCAAGAATTTTACCATTAGCCAAATATTCTGCATTCCTGTTATTCCTTCCAAAGTGAATCACCTCACACTTCACTACATTAAACTCCATTTGCCACCTCTCAGCCCAGCTCTGCAGCTTATCTATGTCCCTCTATAACCTGCAACATCCTTCCGCACTGTCGACAACACCTCCGACTTTAGTGTCGTCTGCAAATTTACTCACCCACCCTTCTGCGCCCTCCTCTCGGTCATTGATAAAAATGACAAACAGCAACGGCCCCAGAACAGATCCTTGTGGTACGCCACTTGTAACTGAACTCCATTCTGAACATTTCCCATCAACCACCACCCTCTGTCTTCTTTCAGCTAGCCAATTTCTGATCCACATCTCTAAATCACCTCAATCCCCAGCCTCCGTAATTTCTGCAATAGCCTACCGTGGGGAACCTTATCAAACGCTTTACTGACATCCATATACACCACATCAACTGCTCTACCCTCGTCTACCTGTTCAGTCACCTTCTCAAAGAACTCGATAAGGTTTGTGAGGCATGACCTACCCTTCACAAAGCCATGCTGACTATTCCTAATCATATTCATGTCCCGCCCTGGAATATCACAGTCTCCAGAACAGGAATATCACAGTGTCCAGAACTGCAATATCTCAGTGTCCAGAACTGGAATATCACAGTATCCAGAGGGAGAATATCACTGTGTCCAGCCCTGGAAAATCACTGTGTCCAGAACTGGAAAATTACAGTGTCCAGAACTCGAATATCACAGTGTCCAGCCCTGGAATATAATAGTGTCCAGCACTGGAATATCACAGTGTCCAGAATTGGAAAATCACAGAGTCCAACCCTGGAATATTAGTGTCAAGAACTGGAATATCACACTGTCCATAACTGGAATATCAGTCTCCAGAACTGGAATATCTCGCTGTCCAGAACTGGAATATCTCAGTGTCCAGAACTGGAATATCGCAGTATCCAGAGGGAGAATATTACAGTGTCCAGCCTTGGAACATCTCAGTGTCCAGAACTGCAATATCACAGTATCCAGAGGGAGAATATCACACTGTCCAGAACTGGAATATCACAGTGTCCAAAACGGGAATATCACAGTGTCTAGTTCTGGAATATCACAGTCTCCAGAACTGGAATAGCTCAGTGTCCAGCCCTGCAATATCACGGTGTCCAGAACTGGAATATCTCAGTGGCCAGAACTGGACTATTTCAGTGTCCAGAACAGGTGTATCACAGTGTGCAGAACGAGAAAATCACAGTGTCCAGCCCTGGAATATCACAGTAACCAGAACGGGAATGTCACTGTGTCTAGAACTGGAATATCTCACTGTACCGCCCTGGAATATCACTGTGTCCAGAACGGAAATATCGCACTGTCTCGAACTGGAATATCACAGTGTCCAGCCTTGGTATGTCTCAGTGTCCAGAACTGGAATATCACAGTGTCCAGGACTAGAATATCTCAGTGTCCAGAACTGGAATATCTCAGTGTCCCGAACTGGAATATCTCAGTGTCCAGAACGGGTATATCACAGTGTCCAGAACTAGAAAATCACAGTGCGTCCAGAACTGGAATATCACAGTGTCCTGCCCTGGAATATCACAGTGTCCAGAACGGGTATATCACAGTGTCCAGAACTAGAAAATCACAGTGCGTCCAGAACTGGAATATCACAGTGTCCTGCCCTGGAATATCACAGTGTCCAGAACGGGAATATCACAATGTCCAGAACTGGAAAATCACTGTGCCCAGCTCTGGATAATCTCAGTGTCCAGCCCTGGAATATCACCGTGTCCAGAACGGGAATATCACAATGTCCAGAACTGGAAAATCACTGTGCCCAGCTCTGGAATAATCTCAGTGTCCAGCCCTGGAATATCACAGTGTCAAGAACTGAAATATCACCGATCCCAGAACTGGAATATCACAGTGTCCAGCCCTGCAATATTAGTGTCCAGAACTGGAATATCACACTGTCCAGAACATAAATATCAGTGTCCAGAACTGGAATATAGAACATAGAACATAGAACGATACAGTGCAGTACAGGCCCTTCGGCCCACGATGTTGCACCGACATGGGAAGTCAAAAAACAAAAGCCATCTAACCTACACTATGCCATTATCATCCATATGCTTATCCAATAAACTTTTAAATGCCCTCAATGTTGGCGAGTTCACTACTGTTGCAGGTAGGGCATTCCACGGCCTCACCACTCTTTGCGTAAAGAACATACCTCTGACCTCTGTCCTATATCTATTACCCGTCAGTTTAAGGCTATGTCCCCTCGTGCTAGCCATTTCCATCTGCGGGAGAAGGCTCTCACTGTCCACCCTATCTAACCCCCTGATCATTTTGTATGCCTCTATTAAGTCTCCTCTTAACCTTCTCCCTAACGAAAACAACCTCAAGTCCATCAGCCTTTCCTCATAAGATTTTCCCTCCATACCAGGCAACATCCTGGTAAATCTCCTCTGCACCCGTTCCAAAGCTTCCACGTCCTTCCTATAATGAGGTGACCAGAACTGTACGCAATACTCCAAATGCGGTCGTACCAGAGTTTTGTACAGCTGCAACATGACCTCATGACTCCGGAACTCAATCCCTCTACCAATAAAGGCCAATACTCCATAGGCCTTCTTCACAACCCTATCAACCTGGGTGGCTTTCAGGGACCTATGTACATGGACACCGAGATCCCTCTGCTCATCCACACTTCCAAGAATTTTACCATTAGCCAAATATTCTGCATTCCTGTTATTCCTTCCAAAGTGAATCACCTCACACTTCACGACATTAAACTCCATTTGCCACCTCTCAGCGCAGCTCTGCAGCTTATCTATGTCCCTCTGTAACCTGCAACATCCTTCCGCACTGTCGACAACACCTCCGATTTTAGTGTCGTCTGCAAATTTACTCACCCACCCTTCTGCGCCCTCCTCTAGGTCATTTATAAAAATGACAAACAGCAACAGCCCCAGAACAGATCCTTGTGGTATGCCACTTGTAACTGAACTCCATTCTGAACATTTCCCATCAACCACCACCCTCTGTCTTCTTTCAGCTAGCCAATTTCTGATCCACATCTCTAAATCACCTCAATCCCCAGCCTCCGTATTTTCTGCAATAGCCTACCGTGGGAACCTTATCAAGCGCTTTACTGAAATCCATATACACCACATCAACTGCTCTACCCTCGTCTACCTGGAATACCTCACTTCACAGCCCTGGAATACCACAGCGTCCAGAAGGGGAATATCACAGTGTCTAGAACAGGAATATCACAGTGTCCAGCCTTGGAATATCTCAGTGTCCGGAATTGGATAATCACTGTGTCCAGAAATGGAATATCACAGTGTCCAGAACTGGAATATCACAGGGTCCAGAACTGGAATATTTCAGTCTCCAGAACTGGAATACCATTGTGTCTAGAACTGGAATACCTCACTGTACAGCCCTGGCATATCACAGTGTCCAGAACTGGAATATCACAGTGTCCAGAACAGGAATACCTCACTGTACAGCCCTGCAATATCACAGGGTCCAGAACTGGCATATATCTGTGTCTAGAACTGGAATATCTAACTGTACAGCCCTGGAAAATCATAGTGTGCAGAACTGGGGAATCACAGTGTCCATAACAGAAATATCACAGTGTCCAAAACTGGAATATCACAGTAACCAGCCTTGGAATATCTCAGTGTCCAGAACTGGAATATCACAGTGTCCAGAACTAGAATATCTCAGTGTCCAGAAGTGGAATATCTTTGTGTCCAGAACTGGAATATCTCAGTTTCCAGAACTGGAATATCACTGTGTCCCGCCCTGGAATATCACAGTCTCCAGAACAGGAATATCACAGTGTCCAGAACTGCAATATCTCAGTGTCCAGAACTGGAATATCACAGTATCCAGAGGGAGATTATCACTGTGTCCAGCCCTGGAAAATCACTGTGTCCAGAACTGGAAAATTACAGTGTCCAGAACTCGAATATCACAGTGTCCAGCCCTGGAATATAATAGTGTCCAGCACTGGAATATCACAGTGTCCAGAATTGGAAAATCACCGAGTCCAACCCTGGAATATTAGTGTCAAGAACTGGAATATCACACTGTCCATAACTGGAATATCAGTCTCCAGAACTGGAATACCTCGGTGTCCAGAACAGGAATATCTCAGTGTCCAGAACTGGAATATCGCAGTATCCAGAGGGAGAATATCACACTGTCTAGTTCTGGAATATCACAGTGTCCAGCCTTGCAACATCTCAGTGTCCAGAACTGGAATATCACAGTATCCAGAGGGAGAATATCACAGTGTCCAGCCCTGGAATACAATAGTGTCCAGCCCTGGAATATCACAGTGTCCAACCCTGGAATGTTAGTGTCCAGAACTTGAATATCACGGTGTCCAGAACTGGAATATCTCAGTGTCCAGAACTGGAATATCACACTGTCCAGAACTGGAATATCACACTGTCCAGAACTGGAAAATCAGTGTCCAGAACTGGACTATCTCAGTGTCCAGAACTGGAATATCACAGTGTCCAGAACTGGAATACCACAGGGCCCAGAACTGAAATATCACAGTGACCAGCCCTGGACTATTAGTGTCCAGAACAGGAATATCGGTGTCCTGAACTGGAATATCTCAGTGTCAGAACTGGAATATTTCAGTGTCCAGAACTGGAATAACACAGTGTCCAGAACTGAAATATCACAGTGACCAGACCTGGACTATTAGTGTCCAGAACAGGAATATCGGTGTCCTGAACTGGAATATCTCAGTGTCCAGAATTGGAATATTTCAGTGTCCTGAACTGGAATATCTCAGTGTCCAGAACTGGAATATCACAGTGTCCAGAAATGGAATGTTGCAGTGTCCAGAACTGGAATACCTCACTATACAGCCCTGGAATATCACAGTGTCCAGTCCTGGAATATCACTGTCCAGAACTGGAGTATCTCAATGTCCAGAACTG
The DNA here is from genome assembly GCF_047496885.1 of Scyliorhinus torazame. NCBI lineage: Eukaryota > Metazoa > Chordata > Chondrichthyes > Carcharhiniformes > Scyliorhinidae > Scyliorhinus > Scyliorhinus torazame. The sequence goes on from NC_092719.1 coordinate 218,025,065, forward strand.
GAATATCACAGGATCCAGAACTGGAATACAACAGGGCCCACAACTGGAATATTTCAGTGTCCAGAAGTGGAATATCACTGTGTCTAGAACTGGAATATCATTGTGTCTGGAACTGGAATACCTCACTGTACAGCCCTGGAATACCACAGTGTCCGGAATTGGAATATCACAGTGCCCAGGGCTGGAATATCACACTAACCAGAACGGGAATATCACTGTGTCTAGAACTGGAATACCTCACTGTACAGCCCTGGAATATCACAGTCTCCAGAACTGGAATATCACAGTGCCAAGAACTGGAATATCACAGTGTCCAGAACTGGAAAATCACAGTGTCCAGAACTCGAATATTACAGTGTCCAGCCCTGGAATACAATAGTGTCCAGCCCTGGAATATCACAGTGTCCAGAATTGGAAAATCACAGTATCCAACCCTGGAAAGTTAGTGTCCAGAACTGGAATATCTCAGTGTCCAGAACTGGAATATCACACTGTCCAGAACTGGAATTTCACAGTGTCCAGTGCTAGAATACCTCACTATAAAGCCCTGGAATATCACAGTGTCCAGAACTTGAATATCTCCGTGTCCAGAACTGGAATATCTCAGTGTCCAGAACAGGAATATCACACTGTTCAGAACTGGAATATCACACTGTCTAGAACTGGAAAATCAGTGTCCAGAACTGGACTATCTCAGTGTCCAGAACTGGAATATCACATTGACCAGAACTGGAATACCACAGGGCCCAGCACTGAATATTTCAGGGTCCAGAACTGGAATATTCCTGGGTCTAGAACTGGAATACTTCACTGTACAGCCCTGGAACGTCACAGTGTCCGGAACTGGAATATCGCAGTGTCCAAAACGGGAATATCAAAGTGTCCAGAACTGGAATATCACAGTATCCAGAGGGAGAATATCACACTGTCCAGAACTGGAATATCACAGTGTCCAGCCTTGGAACATCTCAGTGTCCAGAACTGGAATATCACAGTATCCAGAGGGAGAATATCACACTGTCCAGAACTGGAATATCGCAGTGTCCAGAACTGGAATATCACAGTCTCCAGAACTGGAATAGCTCAGCGTCCAGCCCTGCAATATCACGGTGTCCAGAACTGGAATATCTCAGTGGCCAGAACTTGACTATCTCAGTGTCCAGAATGGGTGTATCACAGTGTGCAGAACGAGAAAATCACAGTGTCCAGAACTGGAATATCACAGTGTCCAAAATGGGAATTTCACAGTGTCCAGAACGGGAATATCACAGTGTCCAGAACTGGAAACTCACAGTGCCCAGCCCTGGATTATCTCAGTGTCCAGAACTGGAATATCGCAGTGTCCTGAACTGGAATATCACAGTAACCAGAACGGGAATGTCACTGTGTCTAGAACTGGAATATGTCATTGTACAGCCCTGGAATATTACTGTGTCCAGAACGTAAATATCGCACTGTCCAGAACTGGAATATCACAGTGTCCAGAACTAGAATATCTCAGTGTCCAGAACTGGAATACCTCAGTGTCCAGAACTGGAATATCTCAGTGTCCAGAACGGGTATATCACAGTGTCCAGAACTGGAAAATCACAGTGTCCAGAACTGGAATATCACAGTGTCAAAAATGGGAATTTCACAGTGTCCAGAACGGGAATATCACAGTGTCCAGAACTGGAAACTCACAGTGCCCAGCCCTGGATTATCTCCGTGTCCAGCCCTGGAATACCACAGTGTCCAGAACTGGAATATCGCAGTGTCCTGAACTGGAATATCACAGTAACCAGAACGGGAATGTCACTGTGTCTAGAACTGGAATATCTCACTGTACAGCCCTGGAATATTACTGTGTCCAGAACGTAAATATCGCAGTGTCTCGAACTGGAATATCACAGTATCCAGAACTAGAATATCTCAGTGTCCAGAACTGGAATATCTCAGTGTCCAGAACTGGAATATCACTGTGTCCAGAACTGCAATATCTCAGTCTCCAGAACTGGAATATCACAGTATCCAGAGGGAGAATATCACAGTGTCCAGAACTGGAATATCTCAGTGTCCAGAACTGGAATGTCACAGTGTCTAGAACTGGAATATCACACTGGCCAGAGGGAGAATATCACTGTGTCCAGCCCTGGAAAATCACAGTGTCCAGAACTGGAAAATCACAGTGTCCCTCTGACAGTGCGGCACTCCCTCAGTACTGACCCTCTGACAGTGCAGCACTCCCTCAGTACTGACCCTCTGACAGTGCAGCACTCCCTCAGTAATGACCCTCTGACAGTGCGGCACTCCCTCAGTACTGACCCTCTGACAGTGCGGCACTCCCTCAGTACTGACCCTCTGACAGTGCGTTACTCCCTCAGTACTGACCCTCTGACAGTGCAGCACTCCCTCAGTACTGGCCCTCTGACAGTGCAACACCCTCACTACTTTTTTTAAAATAAATGTTTTATTAAAATTTTTCCAACGAACGTTTTTATCTAACAAAAATAGAAATACAGATGGTAGTAAAAAATAACAATAAACATAGCCCAAAGGTTAGAGTGAAACTTCTCACACAACAGAATTTTTTTTTTTTTAAACAGTACAAGGTGGGTTTTGTCTCTGTGCCCAACTCACATTGTATCAACAGTACCCCCACCTGAACCCACCCCCCCCCCTCCCGCCCCCCAGGATGCTGCTGCTGCTGACACTTACTGCTCCCCATGAAAGTCAAGGAAAGGTTGCCACCGCCGGGAGAACCCCATCAAGGACCCTCTCAAGGCGAACTTTATTCGCTCCAGGCTGAGAAACCCAGCCATGTCGCTGACCCAGGTCTCTACACTCGGGGGGTTCGGGTCCCTCCACAATAACAGGATCCGTCTCCGGGCTACCAGGGAGGCAAAGGCCAGAACGTCGGCCTCTTTCGCCCCCTGCACTCCCGGCTCTTCCAACACCCGAAATATCGCTACCGCTGGGCTCGCCTTCACCCGAGCGTCCAAAACCCGAGACATCACCCTCGCACACCCCTGCCAGAATTCTTTAAGCGCCGGGCATGCCCAAAACATATGGGCATGATTCGCCAGACTCCTTGCACACCTCGGGCACCTGTCCTCCACCCCAAAAAACTTACTAATTCTTGCCGCCGTTATATGTGCCCGATGCACCACCTTAAACTGCATTAACCCGAGCCTGGCACATGCTGAGGAGGAGTTCACCCTGCCCAGTGCGTCGGCCCACAGACCCTCATCCAGATCCTCCTCCCACTTATCCTTCAACTCCCCCACTGATGTTTCCTCCACCTCCTGCAGCTCCTGGTATATGTCTGACACCTTCCCCTCCCTACCCAGATGCCAGACACCACCCTGTCCTGGATCCTACACGGGGGCAGCAGCGGAAATGTCCCCACCTGTTGTCTAAGAAAGTCCCGAACCTGGAGGTACCTCAACGCATTCCCCGGGGGCAGGCCGAACCTCACCTCCAGCGCCTGCATGTTGGGGAAAGTCCCGTCTATAAACAGGTCCCCCATCCTCCTAATATCTGCCCTATACCAGCCTTGGTATCCTCCACCCAACCTACCCGGAGCAAATCTGTGGTTATTCCGTATCAGGGTCCACACCGAGGCCCCCTCCTCTCCCCTGTGTCTCCTCCACTGCCCCCAGATCCTCACACACATCCCGTCACAATCCTATTCACCCGCTTAAAGAAGGACTTGGGGATGAAAATGGGGAGGCACTGAAATACAAAGAGGAACCAGGGGAGAACCATCATCTTCACAGTCTGCACCCATCCCGCCAAGGAAAGCGGGAACATATCCCACCTTTTAAACTCTCCCTCCATCTGCTCCACTAGCCGGGTTAAGTTGAGCCTGTGCAGGGCATCCCAGTTCCTGGCCACTTGTATCCCCAAGTACCAAAAGCTCCTCTCCACTATCCTGAGCGGGAGCTCCCTCAGTCACTCGTCCTGGCCCCTACCGTGGATCACGAACAGCTCACTCTTCCCCACGTTCAACTTATACCCCGAGAACCTCCCGAAGTCCCCCAGGATCCGCATGACCACCCCCATCCCCTCTAACAGGTCCGAAATATACAACAGCAGGTCATCTGCGCAGAGGGAGTCCCGGTGCTCCTTCCTTCCGCGCACCAGCCCCCTCCAATCCCCCGAAGTCCTGAGCGCAATGGCCAGTGGCTCAATTGCCAGGTCAAACAGCAACGGGCACAGAGGACACCCCTGTCTTGTCCCCCGGTGCAGCCTGAAATATTCCAAACTTAGCTGGTTTGTGGACACACTCGCTAGAGGGGCCTGATACAAACCTGCCTAGTGCCTCCCACAGATACTCCCACTCCACCCTGTCAAAGGCCTTCTCCGCGTCCATCGCAGCCACCCCCTCCCCCTCCCTCCGAGGGCATCATGATAATATTCAGGAGCCTCCTCACGTTCGTGTTCAGCCGCCTGCCCTTCACAAAACCCGTCTGGTCCTCCCCAATCACTCCCGGGACACAGTCCTCTATTCTGGTGGCCAGAATTTTTGCCAACAGCTTGGCATCTATGATCAGGAGCGATATCGGCCTGTAGGACCCACACTGAAGCGGATCCTTCTCCTTCTTCAGGATAAGCGAGATCAATGCCTGCGACATTGTCGGAGGGAGGATCCCTTTCTCCTTTGCCTCATTGAAGGTTCTCATCAGGAGCAGGCTCAGCAGCTCCGAGTACTTCTTATAAAATTCTACAGGGAAGCCGTCCGGGCCCGGGGCCTTGCCCGTCTGCATGCCTGCCAGCCCCCTGACTACCTCCTCCAAACCAATCGGGGCCCCCAGTCCCTGCACCCGCTCTGCTTCCACCCTTGGTAACCTCAACCGGTCCATGAACCGCCTCATCCCCTCCCCCTCCCCGGGGGGTTCCGACTCATATAACCTTCCGTAGAACTCCCTGAGGACTTCACTGACCCTCTCTGGGCTCAGCACCTTGTTGCCTTCCCTATCCCGCACTCTCCCAATCTCTCTGGCCGCCTCCCTCCTGCGCAGCTGGTGCGCCAGCATCCTGCTCGCCTTCTCCCCATACGCATAAACTGCCCCCTTCGCTTTCCTCAGCTCCGCCTCCGCCTGCCCCGTGGACAGCAAGTCAAACTCCGCCTGTAATTTCCGGCGCTCGTTCAACAGCCCCCCTCTGGGGCCTCCGCGTACCTCCTATCTACCCTGAATATCTCTCCCACCAGTCCCTCCCTCTCCGTCCTCTCCTCCTCCTCTCTATGGGACCTAATGGAGATGAACTCTCCCCTAATGACCGCCTTCAGAGCCTCCCAAACCACTGCCACCGTCACCTCTCCTGTGTCATTCGCTGCCAGATAGTTCTCAATGCTCCTCCTTATCCGCCCGCACACCTCCTCATCCGCCAGCAGCCCCACATCCAGTCGCCAGAGAGGGCGCTGACCCCGTTCCGCCCCCAGTCGCAGGTCCACCCAGTGCGGGGCATGGTCTGAGACCGCAATGGCCGAGTATTCTACCCCCTCCACTCTCTGGATTAACGCCCTACTCAACACAAAGAAGTCTATTCGCGAATAGACTTTATGGACACGGGAGAAAAAGGAAAACTCCTTCGTCCTTGGCCACGTAAACCTCCAGGGGTCCACTCCCCCCACCTGGCCCATGAACTCCCACAAGGCCCTGGCCGCCACTGGCCTCTTTCCCGTTCTGGACTTGGAACGATCCAAGCTCGGATCCAAGACCGTATTAAAGTCCCCTCCCGTAATCAGGTGACTTATCTCCCAAGTCCGGGATCCTACCCAACACACGCCTCATAAAGTCCGCGTCATCCCAGTTCGGGGCATATACATTCACTAACACCACCCGAGCCCCCTGCAGCTTGCCACTCACCATTATATACCTGCCCCCCTTGTCCGCCACGATGCTCCCCGCCTCAAACGCCACTCGTTTACTAACCAAAATTGCCACCCCTAAGGTCTTGGAGTCTAACCCCGAGTGAAACACCTGTCCCACCTGAGATACCCTCAATTACGACTCAGGAGAGGAGTTTGATAATGCAAAGGCTTTAATAACCAGAAAACCAGACAGCTGCCGAGAAGTATGCTCACTGCACGCTGCCTACTGAACGTAACCTTATATACAGCTTCCTGGGGGGGGGAGCCGGAGGCGGAGTCCCCCAGGGTTCCAAACCCGGTCTTAAAGGGGCCTACGCATTAAAGGTACATATGTATACAGATATCATTCATCACATCACCCATCCTTTCCTCAGTCCCGTCTGGTCCGCGAGCTTTAAGTGCGTCTCTTGCAACATGGCCACGTCCGCCTTCAACACCTTCAAATGCAAGAACACGTGGGACCGCTTGACCGGCCCATTCAGACCCCTCATGTTCCACGTGATCAGCCTGGTCGGGGGGGGTAACCACCCCCCATCCCGCCAACTAGCCATCTCCCTTTTTCGGCCAGCCGCGTGCCCCCGCCTCCCTCCTCCAGCTCTCCCCCCGGCGCCCCCCCCGCCCGACTCTCAATCCATACCCCTCACCTGGCTCCCCTTCAGTCAGCAAAGCAGCACCACTTCCCCCCCCCCACCCCCCCAAGCATCCGCTTAGCTCTGGTTTCCCCCTCCCATTGTGCTTCCGTGAATCAGCTCACCCATGCTGACCCCGGCCGCTCCCACCTCTATATATCAACTCTTAACTTGTTGCCTCCTTCGGGCCGCCCTCCCCCCCTCCCCCGCAGGGTAGAGGGGCAAGCGCCATCTGGGACCTGCCCGTGCGCCGGACAGCCCGTCCCGGGTGTTTCCTGCCCCCTAGCAGCGAACACCTGGAAAACAAGCAAAACAAACAACAAAACCCCCAACCAAACTAGGGCAGACATGCCCATAAACTTGTGCATTACCCGCCGTCCACCCCTCAGTCTCACCCCACCCGCACATTTCACCCCCTTACAACAGTCCCTTAGTTCAGGTCCAGCATCTCCTGCCTGATGAACGACCACGCCTCGTCTGGGGTATGAAAATAGTGGTGCCTGTCCTGGTATGTTACCCACAGTCTCGCCGGGTGCAGGAGCCCAAACCTCACCCCTTTACCGTGGAGGACCGCCTTCGCCCGGTTAAAACCTGCACGCCTCCTCGCCAGCTCAGCTCCCAGGTCCTGGTAAATTCGGATCGCGCCATTCTCCCACTTAGTGCTCCGCTCTTTCTGCGCCCACTGCAGGGCTTGCTCCCAGTCTGCCAAGCGCTGAAACCGTATCACCATCGCCCTCGGTGGCTCGTTTACCCTCAGCTTTCTGGCGAGAACCCTGTGCGCCCCATCCAGCTCCAAGGGCCGCGGGGAGTCCCCTGCGCCCATCAGCGTCCCCAGCATTGTGGCCACGTACGTGCTCGCCCCTTCAGGAAGGCCCAGGATCTGCAAATTATGGCTCCGAGACCTGCACTCGAGGTCATCCAGCCTCTCCTGCCATCTCTTATGGAGCACCTCGTGCGCCTCCACTTTCACCGCCAGGCCCAGGATCTCGGCCTCGTTCTCCACCACCTTCCTCCTCACCTCCTTGATCTCCTTCTCCTGCGCCTTCTGGGTCACCACAATTCTCTCCATTGAGGCCAGCATCTCCGTTGTCAGCTCCATGGAGCAGTTTTTAAGGAGCTCCTGCTGTTCTCTGGCCCACTGGGCCCACACCTCCCGATCTTCTCCGGCCGCCATTTTGTCCTCGCGGACCTTCTCGACCTTCTTCCCCGGGTTCGCGCGTCTGACGGCTCCGCTCCTGGTCCTCTCCATGCACCAGTGCGGGGGGGGGGGGGGGGGGTGCTCTCCCACGTCTGTTCCCATGCCGGTCCCTCCTGTTAATTACCGCCGCCGCTCGTTTTAGCGGCCCGAAACACCGATCCCGGCGGGAGCTGCCGTTCGCATGACCTAGCAGGTCATGGCCGCTACCGGAAGTGCAACACCCTCACTACTGGCACTCTGACAGTGCGGCACTCCCTCAGTACTGACCCTCTGACTGACCCTCTGACAGTGCAGCACTCCCTCGGTACTGACCCTCTGACAGTGCGACACTCCCTCAGTACTGACCCTCTGACAGTGCAGCACTCCCTCAGTACTGACCCTCTGACAGTGCGGCACTCCCTCAGTACTGACACTCTGACAGTGCAGCACTCTCTCAGTACTGACATTCTGACAGTGCGGCACTCCCTCGGTACTGACCCTCTGACAGTGCAGCACTCCCTCAGTACTGACCCTCTGACAGTGCAGCACTCCCTCAGTACTGACACTCTGACAGTGCGGCACTCCCTCGGTACTGACCCTCTGACAGTGCGGCACTCCCTCAGTACTGACCCTCTGACAGTGCGGCACTCCCTCAGTACTGACCCTCTGACAGTGCAGCACTCCCTCAGTACTGACCCTCTGACAGTGCAGCACTCCCTCAGTACTGACACTCTGACAGTTCGGCACTCCCTCGGTACTGACCCTCTGACAGTGCGGCACTCCCTCAGTACTGACCCTCTGACAGTGCGGCACTCCCTCAGTACTGACCCTCTGACAGTGCAGCACTCCCTCAGTACTGACCCTCTGACAGTGCGGCACTCCCTCAGTACTGACCCTCTGACAGTGCAGCACTCCCTCAGTACTGACCCTCTGACAGTGCGGCACTCCCTCAGTACTGACACTCTGACAGTGCAGCACTCTCTCAGTACTGACACTCTGACAGTGCGGCACTCCCTCGGTACTGACCCTCTGACAGTGCAGCACTCCCTCAGTACTGACCCTCTGACAGTGCAGCACTCCCTCAGTACTGACACTCTGACAGTTCGGCACTCCCTCGGTACTGACCCTCTGACAGTGCGGCACTCCCTCAGTACTGACCCTCTGACAGTGCGGCACTCCCTCAGTACTGACCCTCTGACAGTGCAGCACCGCCTCAGTACTGACCCTCTGACAGTGCAGCACCCCCTCAGTACTGACCCTCTGACAGTGCGGCACTCCCTCAGTACTGACCCTCTGACAGTGCAGCACTCCCTCAGTACTGACCCTCTGACAGTGCAGCACTCCCTCAGTACTGACCCTCTGACAGTGCGGCACTCCCTCAGTACTGTCACTCTGACAGTGCAGCACTCTCTCAGTACTGACACTCTGACAGTGCGGCACTCCCTCGGTACTGACCCTCTGACAGTGCAGCACTCCCTCAGTACTGACCCTCTGACAGTGCGGCACTCCCTCAGTACTGACCCTCTGACAGTGCGGCACTCCCTCAGTACTGACCCTCTGACAGTGCAGCACTCCCACTGACCCTTCGATGGTGCGGCGCTTCCTCAACAGTGATTCTGTGTCCGTGCGGCACTGGGGGTCTGGATATGGTTCTGAAGTCTCTGGCGTGGGACCTGGGCCCACAACTATCTGACTGAGGGGAGTGTTGCCAACGGCGACACAGCTGACACTGTTAGCAGAGGCAGAGCAGTCAATGCGAACAAGCCTCACATCATGTAATTAGTTGAAGAACAAGAGAGAGAAAGAAAAATGCTTTTAAGGAGATAGCGTCGGGGCTGATTAGAGCATCTTTTAGAAAGCATTTCATTAATTACTTTGACAATCGTGGCAAACTGCAGCAGTTTTTGAAGCCTTACACTGAGAGGGAGAGATTTACAGTAATCACTTTCTATCAGATCCCAGCCCCATCGATGCTCAGGAGCTGATTGCAATTGATTTTTAAGTGAGTGTTTGGTGCCCCTTCTCCTCTTGGCTCTACCTCACTGCTTCTCAATTAGATCCCATTCAACTGGCTGTGTGGTTTTCTGAATGACAACTGACAATGCTGATAACGTGTGTTAAAGAAAATATGTTTTTATTGTGGATGTGTGTCACCCCAGAGGGAGCAAAATCCAATCATTTCACTCGACCTTTGCCACATTTAACCCTTGGATTTTAAAGGGCTTTTGTTTACATTTGGAAAATCAAACCTCACTTGTTTTTTGATCCACCTCCTCCAGACTGGCTGGCTGCACCAGAGAAATGTTGATAATCACTGGGTCAAAGTTCGGGGAACTCCCTTCCTGAAGGCATTTCACCACACGGCCTACAGCGGGTTCAGGAAGGCAGCTCACCACCACCTTCTCGAGAGCAATTAGGGATGGACAGCAAATGGTGGTCTCGTCAGTGACAGGAGGAAAGGAGGGTAGAAAGAGAGTGGGCTGATTCTCCGCTTGGGACACCGCAGGCGGGATTCTCCGTCGACGGGGCCCTCCGCTTCGCCGGCAGCGCACTCACGCCCGCGGATTTCCCGACGGTGTAGGGGTGCCCACATTGGCCGGCTGCCGGGACAGAGGATTCCCCCTGCCGGTGGGGGCGCGCTAGAAAACGGGTCTGGCGGGTACGGAGAATCCAGGCCTAGGTTCTCCCGGCGGAGTGAATTGCTCCAGTTTTACATTCCCTTGTGGTTGTAAAGCAGGATTCGATCCGGTTTCCCATGCCATGCAAATTTATGCAAAGAGATGTAAGTTGCTCTAAGTACATTCCAATCAATCAAGTGTCATTTCACTGCACTTCCCTCTCTCTGATGTGGTCATTGTTCACAAACATTAGGGTTTCACCACTTAGGCCACTGAAGCGTGAAAGGATTTGAATGGATCAAAGGTGCAGATGGTTTTTACGAGCTGTCAGTAGCAGACCATGACTAGAAAGCTATGATTGGCCTGCAGATAGTGGATCTGTGGGAACCAGAGGCAGGTACATTCCTCTTTGGAGGAATGGACAGGTGGAGCTGCAAGGTAAATATTACAGATATCATGCTTCCCACTGCCCCTGTCTGGACTGTTCTCTAGCTGCCAGACAGGGCTTCCTGTTCTTGGGGGGTGGGAGGGGTCTGTGTGCCGGGGAGGGTGGCGGGGGGGGGGGGGGTGCTGTGTGTGGCGGGGTCTGTTTAGGGGGGGTGGTCTGTGTGTGGGGGGTTCCCCTATTACATCGGCTCCTGTGGGGGTCTCCCTATCACAGAGGCCCCTGGGGGGGTGGGGTCTCCCTATCACAGGGGTCCTGGGAGAGTGGGTAAGGTCACACCTGTACTTATGGATGGGGGGGAGCACCCAAGCAATGAGGGGGTCGGGAATTGCTGTGTGGAGCAGGGGGGTGGTCGGGCCGATGTGCAGGGGTGGGTGTTGGGTCCAGGATGGGCCTGAATTGTCTCCATCATCATGGCTCTAGTCTGGTGGACCTGGCGATGGGCCCTGGGACCAACGGTTGCCCCTTGGCTCACCGTGAGGTCCATCACGCCAGGGCCACCATTGTAGAGACCGCAAATTAATCTCGCCCACGTGATTCCCCACCACGGGGATCGGAGAACCTCGGGAGGTCGGAGCACAGGCGCTGGGCCCGCTAAATCAATGTAAATCAGTCATTGTGAACCATTTGCATTTATTTACACGCTCCCGCTGGCTCGCAGCCTGGACTTTGTTTTAACATCGATGGTTGAGGGATAGACATTAACTTCAAGTCACTGGGGCTTCCCTGCTCTTTGAAAATTTCCTGAGACGTTACTTATCCCTCAACGCCAGATTCTGCTGGGCCATAATCATTCCCGAACTTGTTCTATTCTCACCGTTTTTCTGGAATCTGCTCTTATCACCAGCAGCAATACTGCCCCTTCCCTGTTGATATTTTGACTTCTTAAAGCAAATAAAGAGCACTCTGCACTTAGACAGTCATCAGGCCAAAAAAAGCCAACACCACATCCGTCTGATACAGATTCAGAACGCTGAAGAGAAACCTTGTTATGTTCAGGGTGGGGTTCGGATTGTATCAGCAGGAAGATGCCACTCGATTGGGCCTGTTTTACCCTCAGCTTTAACCCCATGTCCCCACTTTGGTTCCTTAACACACCTTTCCCTCTCTTCCATCGGGTCCCGTGCCCTCGGAGCGCACACGCAACCAGGAACTTCCTTTGAGCCTCAAACAGTTTTACAGCAGTGGAGAGAGCTCCTGGAACGGGATTCTCCCCTACCCGGCGGGGCGGGGGGTCCCGGCGGGATGGAGTGGCGGGAACCGCTCCGGCGTCGGGCCGCCCCAAAGGGGAACTCTCCGCACCTTTAGGGGCCAAGCCCTCACCTTGAGGGGCTCGGCCCGCGCCGGAGTGATTGGCGCTCCGCCGGCCGGCGGGAAAGGCCTTTGGCGCCAGGCCAGCCGGGGCCGAAAGGTCTTCGCCGGGCGACGCAGGTCGACGCATGCGCAGGACCGCTAGCAGCTGCTGACGTCATCCTCGCGCATGCGCAGGGGAGGGGGTCTCTTCCGCCTCTGCCATAGCGAAGACCATGGCGAAGGCGTAAGAAAAAGAGTGCCCCCACGGCACAGGCCCGCCCGCGGATCGGTGGGCCCCGATCGCGGGCCAGACCACCGTGGGGGCACCCCCTGGGGCCAGATCGCCCCCCCCCCCCCCCCGCAGGACCCTGGAGCCCACCCCCGCCGTCTTGTCCCGCCGTTCAAAAGGTGGTTTAATCCACGCTGGCGGGACAGGCATTCCAGCAGCGGTACTTTGGCCCATCGTGGGCCGGAGAATCGGCGGGGGTGGGCCCGCTGACCGGCGTGGCGCGATTCCCGCCCCCGCCAAATCTCTGGTGGCGGAGACTTTGGGACACGGCGGGGACGGGATTCACGCCAGCCCCCGGCGATTCTCCGACCCGGCGTGTGGTTGGAGAATCCCGCCCCAGATCTTCATTACCTTCTTTGTGTGAGGAAGAGTTTTCTGATATCGATCCTGAATGGCAGGATTGAAGGAGTTGTAAGCGAAGTATGGGCTGGAGCAGGGGGAAATGTTCAGATACATGCAGGTTCGGGATTTTGCCAGAAAGGAGATACAGAACTTCCCGGGGGAGCCTGCCTCCACATTGCTGGAGGAGGTGCTGACGACAGGGGGACTGGAGAAGGGGGTAGTGTCAGCGGTCTACGGAGCTATTTTGGAAGAGGAGAAGGCACCACTGGAAGGTATCAAAGCAAAGTGGGAGGAAGAGTTGGGAGAGGATAAGGAGGAGGGGTTCTAATGTGAGGTGCTCCGGAGGGTGAATGCCTCCACCTCGTGCACGAGGTTGGGGCTGATACAGCTGAAGGTGGTACATAGAGCGCACCTCACGAGGGCGAGGATGAGCCGATTCTTTGAAGGAGTAGAAGATGTGTGTGAACGTTGCGGAGGAGGCCCCGCTTATCACGTTCATATGTTTTGGTCCTCTCCAAAGCTAGAGGATTACTGGAAGGACGTTTTTAGGGTAATTTCCAAGGTGGTGCACGTGAAACTGGACCTGGGCCCCCGGGAGGCCATATTCGGGGTGTCGGACCAGCCAGGGTTGGAAACGGGTGCGGAAGCAGATGTTGTAGCCTTCGCCTCGTTGATCGCCCGAAGGCGGATCCTGATAGGTTGGAGAGCAGCCTCTCCACCCTGTGCCCTGGCGTGGCGGGGGGACCTGTTGGAATTCTTGACTCTTAAGAAGGTTAAGTTTGAACTGAGGGGAAGGATGGAGGGGTTCTGCAATTCATGGACATTATTCATTATGCACTTTCAAGAACTGAATAACATCGAACATTAGTTGGGGGGGGTGGGTGGGAGGGTTGGGGGAGGGGAGTTGTGTGTGTTAATGGCGACTATGGGTGATCCCTAATTCCTTTTGGTCATTTGTTTATGTGAACATGCGGGCTAATGTTTGGGGTTTGGTGGGAGGATGGGATCGTTGTTATTGATATGGGGATTGACATATTTGTTACTGATTATTGTTTATTGTTGGTGGGTGTAAATTTGGGAGAAAATGTGAAAAAGGAGGAGAATAAAGAAATACTTAAAAATAATAAAAATGCCTTTTTACGCAAAAAAAAGAAAAAAATCGCTCCTGAATGGTCAGGCTCCTTCCTTGTTCCGTCCTCACGACACCCCCCCCCACCCCCAAAGGAAATGGTTTGACTCAATCTATTCTTTATCAATTGCTTTAATCACCGTTGAAATTTCAATCAGGGTAGAGACGTGCAGTGGAGGCAAACAGAGCAGTCACACACGAGGCGGCTCCCACCAGAGTACCTTGATTTTGGCCATTTTCGGGGGGGGGGGGGGTAAATAATAATAATAATCTTTATGAGGACCTCAACGGAACAATGGAAGGGGCCCATTTGTGTGGCCTTGGCAAAAACGGACCAGGCGGTAAAGGCGCATAGCGCAGTTTTAAAGGATTTGGATACGGCCCTCTGGAGGCAGGTGACCAGGCTGCCTCCATGGAAGCAGAGATGGCACCGGGTGGCCAGGGATAACATGGCGCTAAGGGCCAAGGTGGATGATCTGGAGGATCGCTCCAGAAGGCAGACTTGAGAATCGTGGGCTGCCAGAAGGTCTGGAAGGTCCGAAACCTGCGGTATACATTTTGAAGACGGTGAGGTAAGGTGGAATGACATCCCTTCCCGAGCTGGATCGGGCCCACTGCTCACTCAGCCATGGTGAACCACCGTGTGCGATCATTGTGTCGTTCCATAGCGACTAGGAGAAGTCATGCGGTGGGCGAAGGACCTGCAGTGGCTGAAGGACCATCGGGATGATAAATGGGAGGGCTACACCATTAGGAAAATATCAGGATGTGGGAGCGGAACTGGTGGAGACACAAGGCCAAGACCACGTTGTACAGAAGCGAGGTTCGATATAGTGTGGTAACCCTGCACGCCTTCAAGTAACTTAAGACTTGAGAGGTTATGGGCGGGATTCTCTGACCCACGCCGGGGGATGGCGCGAATCACGCGACTCCGCCCTGACACCTGTCCGCCGATTCTCCGGCAACCAGAGAATCAGTAGCATTGGCACCGCCACGGTCGGCGCGGCGCCGGTGGGAGGCCGCACAACGCGATCCTCCCCACGCGATGGGCCGAATGCCCGCCGAGTTAGGCCGAGACCCGCCGTTCTCGTCTGGTCCCCCCTCCAGCGGGACCTCGCCGTTCATGTTGCGGGAGGCGTCCTGGTGGGGGGGGGGAGAGGGGATCCAATTCCGGGGGGGGGGGGGGCCTCCACGGTGGCCTGGCCTGCGATCGGGGCCTACCGAACGGCGGGCGGGCTTATGCCGGTGGGGGCCTATGTTCCTCCGCGCCGGGCCCCTATGGGTTTCCGCCATGTTGCGTCGGGGCCGGCGTGGAGAAGGAAACCCACGCGTATGCGCGAACTCCCGCCGGCCGTGGCGCGCCTGCGTGGACCCGCGGTCCCCGTCCTGACGCCCGTTTCGGCAGCTGGAGCTGCGTGAGGCTCTCCAGTGTCGTGCTGGCCCCCTGAGAGGCGCAGGATCGCTGATCCTAGGGGCCAGATGAGACTGTCGTAAAACGCTCCGACGTTTACGGTGGCATCAACACTTCGCCCCAGGATCAGAGAATCCCGCCCATCTATTCCGATGTGCCGGAGGAGGAGGATGTGTTTGTGAAAAAGCATGGACTGGGGACAAGCTCATTGTTAATTGTATTGATTGTGAGATCTCGGTATGGGGGCGGTCCGGTGATTTGGGGGGTTTGTTGGGGGGGTTTCTGTGCAATGCGCGATGTTCTTCTTTCTCTGACTATTAAGGTTGGACGTGGGTGGGGAGGTGACGGTTGATGTTGCGGTTATTTGTTCTGTTTTTACTGACTGGGACCGCCCTGCGAGCTGTCGCACTTGATAACTGGAGTGGAATGGTCGGGGTAACAGCAGCCCATACTTTAGGGGAGTTTTAATGATGATCTTCGGATTTTTGTTCTCCTTTAGGCTGGGGCTGGGGATGGGGTGGAAGGTGGGGTCCTTTGTTTGCCTTGTTGCTGTTTGCTTCTTTATTGGGTGTGGTGTTAGTGGGTGGGGGGGGCTGGGGGGGTTAGTTCTCTAGATGGTGACGACAACTTTTTCTTTGCTCTGTTCTGGTGGGGGGGATTTGGTGGCCATCTCGAGTGGGTTCCGTGTCGGCACATTCTGGGTAGTTGCTGGGATACCCCAGGTGGTGGAAATGGCTGGTTCTGGATTGGGGGTGGGGGGGGGGGGGGTCGACATCCCCCCTGTCCGGCTGCTCACTTGGAATATAAGTGTGTTGAATGGACCAGTAAAACGGTCTGGGGTGTTTGCACACTTTAAGAGTTTGAATGCTCCTTTGGCAGTTCTTATATCCAGGGGGGTAGAGTGCATAATGTGTACTCAAGGATTGGCATCCTTATTGTGGGGAGGTCGTTGCTGTCGGGGGTGTGGAAAGCGGAACACTCGGCGATTGTCACTTTGGATCATGCTCCACGCTTGGTGGATGTGGTCCTGGCGAGGGGGCTGGCACAGGGGCAGCAGGAAGGTTGGATGTGGGGCTTCTGCGGATCGGGTTTTTGTGCTAGGATGGGGAATGTGATCGGTGATTCTGTGGGTGCAAT
This sequence comes from Scyliorhinus torazame, assembly GCF_047496885.1. Classification (NCBI taxonomy): domain Eukaryota; kingdom Metazoa; phylum Chordata; class Chondrichthyes; order Carcharhiniformes; family Scyliorhinidae; genus Scyliorhinus; species Scyliorhinus torazame. The sequence continues at coordinate 218,041,392 of NC_092719.1, forward strand.
AAGAATGAGGAGGTCATGCCGCCAGTGGCTTGCCAGGCGCTGAAGGTAGTGGCTAGGGGCGAGAAATTCGCGGTAGAAAGGGAGGAATGAGAGAAGCAGGAGCAGCTGGTGGATGAAATCTTGAAGATTGATGGGAAGTATGCGGAAGATCCCTATCCGGAGCTTTTGGTCAGTAGAAAGGAACTGCAGGCACGGTTCGACCTTCCAGGGAAAGCGGTACGTCAGCTGAGGCGGGCAATGGGGGTAGTATAGGAATACGCGGAGAAGGCCATTCGCTTGTTGGCGGGACAGCTCTACCAGCAGGCGGCCTGACGAGAGATTGTTCAGGCCCGGGACGGGGTGAGGGGGTTGGCGGTGGCGCCGGAGCAGGTGAACAGGGCATTTGAGGAGTTTTATAAAATGTTGTATAGGATGAGTCGGATTTGAGAGACTTCTTGAGGGGGGGCTGGAGAGTCCTAAAGTAGAAGAGGAGGAGAGGACAGGTCGGAAGAGCCAGCGGGGATTGAGGAGGTTTGGACGGCAATAGGGCAGATGCAAATGGGTAAAATACCAGGGTGGGTTCCCGGCGGAATTCGATAAGAATTTTTGGGATAGTCTGGTTCCACTGTTTCACTGTTGTTAAAAAAGGATCAGGACCCGGAGGAGTGTGGGTGGTATCGGCCAATACCTCTGCCAAATGTGGATGCCAAGCTTGTTGCCAAGGTGTTGCCGTTTAGGTTGAAAGAGTGCCTTCCGCAGGGGTTGGGGGGGATCAGACAGGGTTTGTAAAGGGGAGGCAGTTGTCCTAGAATGTACGGCACTTATAAAACATGATGCTCTCCCCAGGGGGGCAGCCGGAGGTGGTGGTGGCGTTGGATGCGGAGAAGGCGTTTGATCGAGCAGAGTGGAGTTATTTGTTTGCAGTGTTAGAACGGTTTGGGATTGGGCCCAGGTTTGTGGCGTGGGTCAAATTGTTATATAGGAAACCGAAGACGAGAATTCGTACAAATAAGGTGAACTCGGGATATTTGCAGCTGCGTCGGGGAATGAGGCAGTACTGTCCCCTGTACCTCCTCTTGTTTGCGCTGGTGATACAGCGCTTGGTATTGCGTTGAAGTGCTCGATGGAGAAGGATAGTGAGGGCGGGGGATGGAGCATAAGGTGTCCCTGTACGCCGACAAACTTTTCTTGTTTTTCCAACCCGGGCCCCACGGTGGGGGATATAATGGGGCTGCTCAAGAGTTTGGGGGGGGGTTTCGGGATACAAATTCGGGATAGCCCCGGAAGTTGAATTTTACAGCACTGGTGGTAGGGTCAAGGCGGATTTGTTGAGGTGGGACAGCCTCCCCCTGTCATTGGCAGGCCGGCAGTAGGCGGTAAAGATGAATATCTCCCGCAGTTTTTATTTCTGTTTCAGTGTTGACTGGTCTTTTTTGCCGAAGGTGTTTTTTATGGGGCTGGAACGGTTGGTTTTGTTGTTTGTCTGGGCAGGTAAGGTGGCGAGGATTCGGAAGCGGTGCTTCAGAGAGGGCAGAGAGGGCGTTTGGTTCTTCCACATCTGTTTAAGGTGCGGGGCTGGGGTCGGGAGCCGGAGACAATGTGGGCGAGGATTCCATGGGGAGGCCTTTAGGTGTATGCAGGTGCGGCACTCCCCAAGCGGTTTTCTCAACGTTTCCGGTGCCTCCTGGTTGTTGGAGGGGGTGGGGGGGGGTTTCGGTGATGGGTTGGGGGGGGGGGGCGGTTATCTCACCGATTTATGGAAAGATTTTGGAGGAGGATGTGGCATCGCTGGAGGGGGTTTAAAGCCAAGTGGGAGGAGGAGTGGCGTTGGAGGAGGGGTTGTGATGTGAGGCATTGCGAAGGGTAAATACCTCAACCTCATGCTCAAAGCTGGGGCTGAGACAGCTGAAGGTGGTCCACATGGCTCACCTGATGAAGTCGAGGGTGAGCCGGTTGTTTGAGGGGGTGGAGGCGGGGAGGGGTCCGGCCGACCATGTACATATGTGCTGGGCCTGCCTGAAGATGGAGAATTTGGGGGGTCGTTTTCTCAGCACCATGTCGGCACTCCTGCGCGTGGATTTGGAGCCCAGTCCCCTGGCGGGCTTAATCGGAGTGTTGGACTTTCCGGAGCTGCAGACGGGAGCGGGGGCAGGTGTTTTATCCTTCGCCTCGCCGACTGCTCGCAGGCGGGTCCTGTTGGGGGCGGCGGTCAGCTTCTCCTCCCTGTGCGTCGGCTCGGCTGGGGGAATTGATGGAGTTCCTGTATTTGGAGAAAGTTAAGTTTGTCTTTCGGGGGGTGGGGGGGGGGGGGGGGGGGGCACGATGGAGGGGTTCCGCAAGAGATGGAGTTGAATCTGGACAAAAGCGATCACTTTCTGGTGAATTCTCCAGGGAGGGGAGCTGATCCGGACACGTTACCTTTTCGCTTGGCCAGGTCGAGCTTTTATTACCTGGGAATCCAGGCGGCCCATGACTGGGCCTCTCTCCATGAATTAAATTTTGCTCGTCCGTGAAGGGAGTTAATCTGACTTGAAGAAGTGGGACAACCTCCTTCTGACCATGGCGGTATAATGAACGTCCTCCCGAGGTTTCTATTTTTGTTTCAGGATCTCCCCGTTTTCCTTCCCAAGTCTTTCTTTGTGAAGGTTAATAAAATGATATCTTCCAATATTTGGACGGGCATGGATTCGTAGGCCGATTCTGCAGAGGGGGAGGCAGTCATGGGCACTTAGCGCTGCCTAGTCGGTTATTATATTGTTGGGCTGCAAACATTGAGAAAGTGCGGGGTTGGCTTAAGGATCTGGATTCCATATGAGGGCGTTTGTAGAGGGACTAGTTTGAGGGTCTTGGTTCCGGCTCCGCTTCTGTTTTCCCCACTAAATTTACTTCAAGCCCGGTGGTGTGGCCACTCTGAGGGTTTGGAGGCAGTCCAGGCAACATTTTAAGCTGGGAGCCATGTCAATGTTAGCCACAATCTGCAGGAATCATCTCTTTGTATCGCCGGGTGTGGGCTCCTCGTTCGGGTCATGGGGGTGTGGGGGGTGGGGGGGGGGGGGGGGCTGGAGAGTTTTGGTGACATGTTTATAGAGGAAATTCTCTGGCTTTGAGGATAAATTGCATAAATTCCAACTCCCGAAGGCTAACGTATGCTTTCCAAAAGTCACTGAAAGTTTGGTAAATGCGAGTACAAAGCCAAAACGATTACATATTCCCTACACTGTTATGACACATCGGAGTAAACAGTGTTCGTAAGGGAACTACCAATGGACTAACAAGCCTTCTTCAGTCACATCTGGCTGCGCTGATCAACAGTTTTTGTCGAAACTTTCCAGAATAGTTTCAGATTTTGAAAGAGAAAAGGTGGGTGAAAAATCCTTTTGTATTTGAGAACCCAGAATCCGTTATTAACTTGCAGCTGACTCCAAATGAAGAGACCGAACTTCTGCGTCTCACCTGTGACAGCACATTAAAAACACGCCACATGTCCATGCGATTGTCAGCATTCTGGATTAGCCTTTCCGAGGAGCATCCAGCGCTGAGTAAAACAAGTACTTTGTTGCTATTGCCCTTCACAATGACCTACATGTGCGAGGTTGGATTTTCCGTTCTCACAAAGATGAAGATGGCACAAAGGAACTGGCTGATATCCACACCTGATATGCGCATTGCCCTCTCCTCTTGTGAACCTGATTGGAGTGAGGTCGTGAGGACCAAGCAGGCTCACCTGTCGCATTAAAGTTAAATGAAAATGGTGAGTTGCCAAGGTCGGCCGGCGTCGGTCCCAAAAGTCGGCCAGCTGGTAAAAGTGGGTCCCGGGAATAAAAGTTTGAAAAACACTGAAACTGGTATGGACTGGTAGCTCGGAGCGCCTATCTCGTAGCGAGCGTTGACTTGAGACTTACTTGCTTGGCGGCAGCTGAGACAGGTCACTCTCACCGGTTGATTCAAGTTGCTGAGTGACCCTGCCAAAGAAGGACGATTTGAACTTTGGGGGCTTTACTTTATAGTCCCCAGGGGCTTCCCGCCTTTCGGGACAGACCCCGTACCTGGTTCCAAGTGATTGGACTACTTTCTGATCACTTGGATCGGTTTCTCCAATGCTGGAGCGGTTCCCTGATCGCTGGGCGGTCCCTAAGTGTCCGTTGGCCTCCCTTTGTCTTGGCTCCTGCTGGCGCCGAGGAGTCTGGCTTGGCTTTATTCACCTTAACTGTTGCGATTGTAGAACATAGAACATAGAACAATACAGCGCAGTACAGGCCCTTCGGCCCACGATGTTGCACCGAAACAAAAGCCATCTAACCTACACTATGCCATTATCATCCATATGTTTATCCAATAAACTTTTAAATGCCCTCAATGTTGGCGAGTTCACTACTGAAGCAGGTAGGGCATTCCACGGCCTCACTACTCTTTGCGTAAAGAACCTACCTCTGACCTCTGTCCTATATCTATTACCCCTCAGTTTAAAGTTATGTCCCCTCGTGCCAGCCATTTCCATCCGCGGGAGAAGGCTCTCACTGTCCACCCTATCCAACCCCCTGATCATTTTGTATGCCTCTATTAAGTCTCCTCTTAGCCTTCTTCTCTCCAACGAAAACAACCTCAAGTCCGTCAGCCTTTCCTCATAAGATTTTCCCTCCATACCAGGCAACATCCTGGTAAATCTCCTCTGCACCCGCTCCAAAGCCTCCACGTCCTTCCTATAATGCGGTGACCAGAACTGTACGCAATACTCCAAATGCGGCCGGACCAGAGTTCTGTACAGCTGCAACATGACCTCTCGACTCCGGAACTCAATCCCTCTACCAATAAAGGCCAACACTCCATAGGCCTTCTTCACAACCCTATCAACCTGGGTGGCAACTTTCAGGGATCTATGTACATGGACACCTAGATCCCTCTGCTCAGCCACACTTTCAAGAACTTTACCATTAGCCAAATATTCCGCATTCCTGTTATTCCTTCCAAAGTGAATCACCTCACACTTCTCTACATTAAACTCCATTTGCCACCTCTCAGCCCAGCTCTGCAGCTTATCTATATCCCTCTGTAACCTGCTACATCCTTCCACACTATCGACAACACCACCGACTTTAGTATCATCTGCAAATTTACTCACCCACCCTTCTGTGCCTTCCTCTAGGTCATTGATAAAAATGACAAACAGCAACGGCCCCAGAACAGATCCTTGTGGTACTCCACTTGTGACTGTACTCCATTCTGAACATTTCCCATCAACCACCACCCTCTGTCTTCTTTCAGCTAGCCAATTTCTGATCCACATCTCTAAATCACCCTCAATCCCCAGCCTCCGTATTTTTTGCAATAGCCTACCGTGGGGAACCTTATCAAACGCTTTGCTGAAATCCATATACACCACATCAACTGCTCTACCCTCGTCTACCTGTTCAGTCACCTTCTCAAAGAACTCAATAAGGTTTGTGAGGCATGACCTACCCTTCACAAAGCCATGCTGACTATCCCTGATCATATCATTCCTATCTAGATGATTATAAATCTTGTCCCTTATAATCCCCTCCAAGACTTTACCCACTACAGACGTGAGGCTCACCGGTCTATAGTTGCCGGGGTTGTCTCTGCTCCCCTTTTTGAACAAAGGGACCACATTTGCTGTCCTCCAGTCCTCTGGCACTATTCCTGTAGCCAATGATGACATAAAAATCAAAGCCAAAGGTCCAGCAATCTCTTCCCTGGCCTCCCATAGAATCCTAGGATAAATCCCATCAGGTCCCGGGGACTTATCTATTTTCAGCCTGTCCAGAATTGCCAACACCTCTTCCCTACGTACCTCAATGCCATCTATTCTATTAGCCTGGGGCTCAGCATTCTCCTCCACAACATTATCTTTTTCCTGAGTGAATACTGACGAAAAATATTCATTTAGTATCTCGCCTATCTCTTCAGACTCCACACACAATTTCCCATCCCTGTCCTTGACTGGTCCTACTCTTTCCCTAGTCATTCGCTTATTCCTGACATACCTATAGAAAGCTTTTGGGTTTTCCTTGATCCTTCCTGCCAAATACTTCTCATGTCCCCTCCTTGCTCGTCTTAGCTCTCTCTTTAGATCCTTCCTCGCTACCTTGTAACTATCCATTGCCCCAACCGAAACTTCACACTTCATCTTCACATAGGCCTCCTTCTTCCTCTTAACAAGAGATTCCACTTCCCTGGTAAACCACGGTTCCCTCGCTCGACGCCTTCCTCCCTGTCTGACCGGTACATACTTATCAAGAACACGCAGTAGCTGATCCTTGAACAAGCCCCACTTATCCAGTGTGCCCAACACTTGCAGCCTACTTCTCCACCTTATCCCCCCCAAGTCACGTCTAATGGCATCATAATTGCCCTTCCCCCAGCTATAACTCTTGCCCTGCGGTGTATACTTATCCCTTTCCATCATTAACGTAAACGTCACCGAATTGTGGTCACTGTCCCCAAAGTGCTCTCCTACCTCCAAATCCAACACCTGGCCTGGTTCATTACCCAAAACCAAATCCAACGTGGCCTCGCCTCTTGTTGGCCTGTCAACATATTGTTTCAGGAAACCCTCCTGCACACACTGTACAAAAAACGACCCATCTATTGTACTCGAACTATATCTTTTCCAGTCAATATTTGGAAAGTTAAAGTCTCCCATAATAACTACCCTGTTACTTTCGCTCATATCCAGAATCATCTTCGCCATCCTTTCCTCTACATCCCTAGAACTATTAGGAGGCCTATAAAAAACTCCCAACAGGGTGACCTCTCCTTTCCTGTTTCTAACTTCAACCAATACTACCTCGGAAGAAGAGTCCCCATCTAGCATCCTCTCCGCCACCGTAATACTGCTCTTGACTAGCAGCGCCACACCTCCCCCTCTTTTGCCTCCTTCTCTGAGCTTACTAAAACACCTAAACCCCGGAACCTGCAACATCCATTCCTGTCCCTGCTCTATCCATGTCTCCGAAATGGCCACAACATCGAAGTCCCAGGTACCAACCCACGCTGCCAGTTCCCCTACCTTGTTTCGTATACTCCTGGCATTGAAGTAGACACACTTCAAACCACCTACCTGAACGCTGGCCTCCTGCGACGTCAAATCTGTGCTCCTGACCTCTATACTCTCATTCTCCCTTACCCTAAAACTACAATCCAGGTTCCCATGCCCCTGCTGCATTAGTTTAAACCCCCCCAAAGAGCACTAACAAATCTCCCCCCCAGGATATTTGTGCCCCTCAGGTTCAGATGTAGACCATCCTGTCTGTAGAGGTCCCACCTTCCCCAGAAAGAGCCCCAGTTATCCAAAAATCTGAAACCCTCCCGCCTGCACCATCCCTGTAGCCACGTGTTTAAATGCTCTCTCTCCCTATTCCTCATCTCACTATCACGTGGCACGGGCAACAACCCAGAGATAACAACTCTGTTTGTTCTAGTTCTGAGCTTCCATCCTAGCTCCCTGAAAGCCTGCCTGACATCCTTGTCCCCTTTCCTACCTATGTCGTTGGTGCCAATGTGGACCACGACTTGGGGCTGCTCCCCCTCCCCCCTAAGGACCCGGAAAACACGATCCGAGACATCACGTACCCTTGCACCTGGGAGGCAACATACCAAACGTGAGTCTCTCACGCTCCCACAAAATCTCCTATCTGTGCCCCTGACTATAGAGTCCCCAATTACTAATGCTCTGCTCCTCTCCCCCCTTCCCTTCTGAGCAACAGGGACAGACTCCGTGCCAGAGGCCCGTACCCCATGGCTTACCCCTGGTAAGTCGTCCCCCCCACAAGTATCCAAAGCGGTATACTTGTTTCTCAGGGGAACGACCGCAGGGGATCCCTGCACTGACTGTTTTTTCCCAGTCCCTCTTACAGTTACCCACCTATCTCCAATCTTTGGTGTAACTAATTCCCTGAAGCTGCTATCTATGACCCCTTCTGCCTCCCGAATGATCCGAAGTTCTTCCAACTCCAGCTCCTGGAATCGCTCATCACTATGCAGATGGCTGTCGTATTACTATGCAGATGGCTGCTGGTTTCGGTGCTGTCTGGTTCCTTACAGGTCTCAATACTCATGATTTCTGCACTTGCTAGTTTTTGCCTGTGTTGGCTGAATTTCCCTTCAGCCTTTGCGGTTCTCCATTTTAAGTCGGGAATTGGCCAACAAAGGTGGCTACAATGGTGAGAAATGTTGTTATGGTGGAGTTGGCGTGGTGTCACAGCCATCAATTGTGCAACAATTAAAATCTGGGATGCTCAAACGAGTAGAATTCCGGGAGGGCAGATATCTGGGAGGGTTATGGGGGTGAAGGAGATTACTGAAATAGGGAGGGGAGAGGCCATGGACGGGTTTGAAAACAAGGATGAGAATTTTAAATTCAAGACGTCGCCACCTGCACCATTGGGAAAACTCACCGTATATTCAGCCTCTTTAACAAAAGTATTTCTCTCCACGTGAATCACGCCGTGCTCGTGGCAGCTTGTCTTTGATTGGCTCACCCCGGGTGCACTTCTTCTCTGTCATCACTGGGACTCTCCTTTTAAACATCTCCAATTCCAATCGGAAAGATGGCTGCCAGAAAGAGTGTGCCACCTTCGGCAGTGGGAGCCCTCAGCAAACTTCTTGATGGGGTCAGGCAGTCGTGGGAAACGCTCTGCCCACGATTGGGCAGGTGCCCAGCTAGAAATGTGACCAAGCCTGCCTGCGAGGGTGTGGCTGTGATAGTCAGTGCCAGCCCACTCCAATAGAGTCAGAAGAAGATGAATGACCTTCTCCATGCAACCAGGGTAAGTCTGCCTCCTCATCTCTCCGTCAGAACTCCACAGCCCTCACACCTCCATGTCATGCCCCACCCACCGTCCCCGCAATCCCTCCTGTCGCTCTGGTGCCACTCAAATGCCAGGTCCCACTCACCTCCCACGCAGGCCAGATTTAATCCCCATCTGACCTGGCAGGACTCCAGCCTACACTCTTCCTGTCTGTCTGATTGGAGGACTCATCCGAGCACGACAGCTCCGAGCAGGCACAGCCAGCCAGAGTGATGCCGAACCCCGTTCGAGGAACTAACCCCTGAGCTTGCCAGCAAGGAGCTGTTCAGAGAGTGAGGTCGGGGCCAAAGACGCAAGCGAGAACCCTCAACACATCCAGCCCTGTGTGAGTGATCTTTCTCTTATCCGTGTTCCCCGTGGAGGAGTGGTCGAGGAATGGGACTTGATTCAATTTAAAACAAGGACAGCATAGCTTTCGATGGCCTCAAAACACGGAAGGTTAAGTGTGCGAGAGCAGCTAGACTTGCGCTGGTATAGTCTAACCTAGAAATATCCCAGGCATGAAGAGGAATTCAGTGACAGATGAAGACTGGAGAAACGTAAACCCTACACCCTAGAAAGAGGGCAACTGAAAACCTATCGTATAATTGGGTGTAAGGCTGCAGAGGTCATAGAAATTGTTAAACCTGGAAAACAACTTTCAATTAAGTGTAAGGTCTAATCTAGGGGACAGAGCTTCAAGCCAACAAAGACTGCCTTCAGGAAAGTCTTCTTCAAGTTGTGACAGATCCTCATTTGTAAGGGATTTCAAGGCAAAGCAATGACAATGGAAACCCCTGGAATTACTTTAAATCTGTCACTAGTCACACTAGGGGAATATTGAGATCTCAGGTCTTTCTGAGCCATAACTATCCTGTCAACACAGAACATAGAATAGTGCAGCGCAGTGCAGGCCCTTCGACCCACGATGTTGTGCCGACCATTTATCCTCATCTAAGATCAACCTAAACTGCACCCCTTCAATTTACTGCTGTCCATGTGCCTGTCTAAGAGTCGCTTAAATGTCCCTAATGACTCTGACTCCACCACCTCTGCTGGCAGTGCATTCCACACACCCACCACTCTCTGTGTAAGAACCTACCTCTGACATCTCCCCTATACCTTCCTCCAATCACCTTAAAATTATGTCCCCCCGTGACAGCCATTTCCACCCTGGGGAAAAGTCTCTGGCTATCCACTCTATCCATGCCTCTCATCACCTTGTACACCTCTATCAAGTCACCTCTCTGCCTTCTTCGCTCCAGTGAGATAAGCCCTAGCTCCCTCAACCTTTCTTCAAAAGACATGCCCTCCAGTCCAGGCAGCATCCTGGTAAATCTCCTCTGTACCCTCGCCAAAGCATCCACATCCTTCCTATAATGAGACGACCAGAACGGTACACAATATTCCAAGTGTGGTCTAACTAGAGTTTTATAAAGCTGCAGCAAAACCTCGCGGCTCTTAAACTCAATCCCCCTGTTAATGAAAGCCAATACACCATACGCCTTCTTAACAACCCTATCAACCTGGGTGGCAACTTTGAGGGATCTATGTACATGGACCCCAAGATCCCTCTGTTCCTCCACACTTCCAAGAATGTTGCCTTTTACCCTGTATTCAACATTCAAATTTGACTTTCCAAAATAAATCACTTCACATTTATTTAGGTTGAACTCCATCTGCCACTTCTCAGCCCAGCTCTGCATCCTGTCAATGTCCTGTTGCAACCTCCAACAGCCCTCGAGACTAACTCCTCCAACCTTTGTGGCATCGGCAGACTTACTAACCCACCCTTCCACTTCCTCATCCAAGTCATTTATAAAAACCACAAAAAGCAGAGGTCCCAGAACAGATCCATTCGGGACACCACTGGTCACCGACCTCCAGGCGGAATATTTTCCATCCACTACCACTCGCTGTCTTCTTTCGGCCAGCCAATTCTGTATCCAGACAGCCAAATTTCCCTGCATCCCATCCCCCTGACTTTCTGAATGAGCCTACCATGGGGAACCTTATCAAATGCCTTACTGAAATCCATATACACCACATCCACTGCCCGACCTTCATCAATGTGTCTTGTCACTTCCTCAAAGAATTCAACAAGGCTTGTGAGGCATGGCGTGCCCCTCACAAAGCCATGCTGACTATCTTTAATCAAATCATGTTTCTCTAAATAATCATGAATCCTGGGCGTCATTCTCCGACCCCCCGCCGTGTTGGAGAATGGCCGTTGGCCGCCGTGAATCCCGCCCCCGCCGAAGACTCCGGTACCGGAGATTGGGCGGGGGCGGGAATCTGGCCGCGCCGGTTGGCGGGACCCCCCGTTCAATTCTCCGGCCCGGTTGGGCCGAAGTCCCGCCCAGAAATTGCCTGTCCCGCCGGCGTAAATCAAAGCTGGTATTTACCGGCGGGACCAGGCGGCGTGGGCGGGCTCCGGGGTCCTGGGGGGGGCGCGGGGCGATCTGACCCCGGGGGGTGCCCCCACGGTGGCCTGGCCCGCGATCGGGGCCCACCGATCCGCGAGCGAGCCTGTGTCGTGGGGGCACTCTTTCCCTTCCGCCTCCGCCACGGCCTCCACCATGGCGGAGGCGGAAGAGACTCTCCCCACTGCGCATGCGCGGGAAACTGTCGGCGGCCGCTGACGCTCCCGCGCATGCGCCGCATTTCCGCGCCAGCTGGCGGGGCACCAAACGCCATTTCCGCCAGCTGGCGGGGCGGAAATCCCTCCGGCGTCGGCCTAGCCCCTCAATGTTCGGGCTCAGCCCCAAAGATGCGGAACATTCCGCACCTTTGGGCCGGCGCGATGCCCGTCTGATTGGCGCCGTTTTTGGCGCCAGTCGGCGGACATCGCGCCGTTGGGGGAGAATTTCGCCCCCTATCTCTCAGAATCCTTTCCAGTATTTTGCTCACCAAGACTGATGGGCCTGTAATTCCCAGGGATTTCCCTATTCCCTTTCTTGAACAGGGGAACAACATTCGCCTCCCTCCAATCATCCGCTACTACTCCAGTGGAGAGTGAGGACGCAAAGATCATCGCCAACGGCTCAGCAATCTCCTCCCTCACTTCCCGTAGTAACCATGGGTATATCCCGTCAGGCCCAGGGGACTTATCTAACCTGATGCTTTTCAAAATTTCCAGCACATCTCCCTTCTTAATATCAACCTGTTCGAGTCTATTAACCTGGTTTACACTGCTCTCATGGGCAACAAGGTCCCTCTCTCTAGTGAATACTGAAGCAAAATATTCATTCAGGGCCTCCCCCACATCCTCAAACTCTAGGCACAACTTCCCTCCACTATTCCTGATCGGCCCTACTCTCACTCTGATCATCCCCTTATCTCTCATAAGTGTAGAATGTCTCAGGGTTTTCCCTAATCCTTCACGCCAAAGCTTTTTCATGCCCCCTTCTAGCTCTCCAAGGTCCATTTTTGTGTTCTTTCCTGGCTACCTTGTAACCCTCCAGAGCCGAGACCCTTGCTTCCACAACCTTACGTAAGCTTCCTTTTTCCTCTTGACTAGAAGCTCCACTTCTCTTGTCATCCAAGGATCCTTCACCTTCCCATTCCTTCCTCGTCTCAGTTGGACAAAACTATCCAGCACTCGCAGCAAGTGCTCCTTAAACAACCCCCGCATTCCTGTTGTCCATTTCCCCAAGAACAACTGTACCCACTTTATGCTCGTCAGCCCCTGTCTAATAGCAGTGTAATCAATCTCCTGTGATGCACTGACTCACAAGTAAATTGCCTCTGAACAGTCCCCTGTCCACAAGGCTCATTCCCTCTTACAGTTCTCTGTCACATCCCTCAAGAGATCCCTGCAGTTCCTTCCCAAATTGGATGTCAAGTTGTCGGTATTTCCCTTTCTCCAATCTTCGGGCACAGTCCCCATTTGCAATGATTCCCTAATGATCCTCTTGGGAATGTTTCCTATTTGTTAGTTGCATCCAGATTACCTTTTTTCAAATAAATGTAGAGTACCAAATTCATTTTTTTCCAATTAAAGGGCAATTTAGCGTGGCCAATCCACCTACCCTGCGCATCTTTGGGTTGTGGGGGCGAAATCGATGCAAACACGGGGAGAATGTGCAAACTCCACATGGACAGTGACCCAGAGCCAGGATCGAACCTGGGACCTCAGCGTCGTGAGGCAGCTGTGCTAACCACTGCACCACTGTGCTGCCTGCTTCTAGATTCCTGAAGATCCAACGATCTGGATCTGGGGCGTTGCTTCAATCAATGCCTTCAGCTTATCCATCAACTGCTTGTCGAATGTATTTATTTTTCTTAGGCCCTCAAAATCCTGCCATAGAAATTTTGACCCAACAGTAGGGAGACTGCCTGAGGCTGTCTCTGCAGACAGTACAACAAAGAATTAATTTAGAAAACTTATCATCATTTGATCATTTGATATAATGGCCCCTTTGGGTCCTCCCCCGTCCTGACAGCTTGTTTGTTGTAAATATAACTAGCAAGGGCTTTCCTATTGTGTTGTATATTTTCATCTGTTTGTCTATTTTTACATTGCTGACCAGTTAATTAGTCTCCCTAACTTTAATTCATCCTCAGTCCCTGACACACATCCACAGACATATAGACACACACACAGACACGCAGGCAGATGCCCGCACGCAAACAGCATCCAGGCACATGCACACGCATAGAACCTCATGCACACGCACATACAGGCACGGATAAGCATACACAAGCACACACCCGCATGCATACATGCATGCACACGTACACACGTGCATATGTACAGAAATAGTAATAGTAGTAATAATCTTTATTGTCGCAAGTAGGTTTACAACACTGCAATAAAGTTACTGTGAAAAGCCCATAGTCGCCACATTCCGGCGCCTGTTCGGGTACACTGAGGGAGAATTCAGAATGTCCAAATTACTTAACAAGCACGTCTTCCGGGACTTGTGGGAGGTAACCTTGGCACCTGGAGGAAACCCACGCAGACACGGGGAGAACGTGCAGACTCCACACAGACAGTGACCCAAGCCAGGAATCAAACCTGGCACCCTGGCGCTGTGAAGCTACAATGCTAACCACTGTGCTAGCGTGCTGCTGGTGCACACCGCACTATGGACAGTGGTGCAGACATTGCCTGAAACACACATGTTCAGATATATGTACATTCACATAGACTAACGTACACACACGTACACACAATCAGAGACAGACACTGCAACATACAAACACACAAACATCATGTTCCAAGGTGCGCCAAGACCAAACAGTTACTGCCAAAGTGAGGTGCCCATTGTTTTCTACTCGATCTTTGCACAGAGGAGTTGTACAAACTAAATACATGTGTTAAGAGAAAAAGAGTGGCCAGAGCACCAGGAAAACTTCCTGGCCCTTTTCCTGAATAGAACCTGGAATCTTTTTCATCTAAACGAGAAGGCAGACGCAACCTCTGATTAGTGTGTCAGCTAAAAGATAGTTCCTCTGACAGTGCAGCACTCCCTCAGTACTGATCCTCTGACAGTGCAGCACTTCTCAGTACTGACCCTCTGACAGTGCAGCACTCCCTCAGTACTGATCCTCTGACAGTGCGGCACTCCCTCAGCACTGACCCTCTGACAGTGCGGCACTCCCTCAGCACTGATCCTCTGACAGTGCAGCACTCCCTCAGTACTGACCCTCTGACAGTGCGGCACTCCCTCAGTACTAATCCTCTGACAGTGCGGCACTCCCTCAGTACTGACCCTCTGACAGTGCAGCTCTCCCTCAGTACTGACCCTCTGACAGTGCAGCACTCCCTCAGTACTGACCCTCTGACAGTGCAGCACTCCCTCAGTAATGACCCTCTGACAGTGCGGCTCTCCCTCAGTACTGACCCTCTGACAGTGCAGCACTCCCTCAGTATTGACCCTCTGACAGTGCAGCACTCCCTCAGTACTGACCCTCTGACAGTGTAGCACTCCCTCAATACTGACCCTCTGACAGTGCAGCACGCCATCAGTCCTGACCCTCTGATAGTGCAGCACTCCCTCAGTACTGACCCTCTGACAGTGTAGCACTCCCTCAATACCGACCCTCTGACAGTTCAGCACTCCCTCAGTACTGTCCTCTGACAGCGCAGCGCTCCCTCAGTACTGACCCTCTGACAGTGCAGCACTCCCTCAGTACTGACCCTCTGACAGTGCAGCACTCCCGCATTACTGACCCTCTGACAGTGCGGCACTCCCTCAGTACTGACCCTCTGACAGTGCAGCATTCCCTCAGTACTGACCCTCTCACAGTGCAGCACTCCCTCAGCACTGACCCTCTGACAGTGCGGCACTCCCTCAGTACTGACCCTCTGAGAGTGCAGCACTCCCACATTACTGACCCTCTGACAGTGCAGCACTCCCTCAGTACTGACCCTCTGACAGTGCGGTACTCCCTCAGTACTGACCCTCTGACAGTGCAGCACTCCCTCAGTACTGACCCTCTGACAGTGCAGCGCTCCCTCAGTACTGACCCTCTGACAGTGCAGCACTCCCACAATACTGACCCTCTGACAGTGCGGTACTCCCTCAGTACTGACCCTCTGACAGTTCAGCACTCCCTCAGTACTTGACCCTCTGACAGTGCAGCACTCCCTCAGTACTGACCCTCTGACAGTGTGGCACTCCCTCAGTACTGACCCTCTGACAGTGTGGCACTCCCTCAGTACTGACCCTCTGACAGTGCAGCACTCCCTCGGTACTGACCCTCTGACAGGGCAGCACTCCCTCAGTACTGACCCTCTGACAGTGCAGCACTCCTTCAGTACTGACCCTCTGACAGTGAGACACTCCCTCGGTACTGACCCTCTGACAGTGCAGCACTCTCTCAGTACTGACCCTCTGACAGTGTGGCACTCCTTCAGTACTGACCCTCTGACAGTGCAGCACTCCCTCGGTACTGACCCTCTGACAGTGAGACACTCCCTCGGTTCTGACCCTCTGACAGAGCAGCACTCCCTCAGTACTGACCCTCTGACAGTGCGGCACTCCCTCAGTACTGACGCTCTGACAGTGAGACACTCCCTCGGTACTGACCCTCTGACAGTGCAGCACTCTCTCAGTACTGACCCTCTGACAGTGCAGCACTCTCTCATTGCCAGACTGATGTGCCGGCCTAGATTAGAACATAGAACATGCATTGCAGAAGGAGGCCATTCGGCCCATCGAATCTTCACCGACCCACTTAAGCCCTCACTTCCACCCTTTCCCCATAACCCCATAACCACGCCTAACCTTTTTGGACACTAGAGGCAATTTATCATGGCCAATCCACCTAACCTGCACATCTTTGGACTGTGGGAGGAAACCGGAGCACCCGGAGGAAACCCACGCAGACACGGGGAGGACGTGCAGACTCCGCACAGACAGTGACCCAAGCTGGGAATCGAACCCGGGACCCTGGAGCTGTGAAGCAACAGCGCTAATCACAAGATTAGACAATCAACTCCTGGACCTTCTTTCCAGGAGGTGTGATTGGTACAGACTGGCCATGGAGGGAACACTGATGGATTAAACCAGAGTTTTGATGTCATTGAAGATTGTGGAGGGTGGAAGATAACAGATAGGCCGAGGTCACTGGAATAACTGAACCCAGAGCTAACAAAGGGTGCAGGCATTCGCAGCTGACCCGAGGCAGGGTTGAGTTGGCGGTTTTACTGAGGCCGGGGGTGGGGGGGGGGGGGGGGGGGGGGGGGGGCGCGGGGGGGGGGGGGGGGGTGGGTAAGTGAGCTGTGTGCTTCAGGAGCCCAGCTCAGGATCAGACAGGACAGAGTTTATGAACTGCCTGGTTCAGAATCAATCAGACGGGCGATGGATGGAGCTGATGGCAGTGGAGGACAATTGCCCCAATTTCCGTTTCGTGTTTGATTGGAGGAAATTGCACATCAGCCACATTTGGATGTCAGACTCCGAGATACCTGGAGGGCTGCAGAGAGGTGGTCGTGAGGTAGAACTGGGGGCCGTGGGTTTATCTGTCAATAAAAGAATGCTGTGTTTTGGGGCAATGTCGCTGAGGAACAGCTTGGAGAACTGTGCCACCCAACTGGACTTCCATTTTTCCAAGAAAGTTGGCTGGTTGTCCTTCAGATGAGGAATTTGAAAGGAGTGAAAGACGGAACAGGAAATGGGATTGGACTGGAATGATCACGTAGGGAAAACATCAACCCAGATCTGCCATATTAACAGAAAATGCATCTGTGGAGAGAGAAACAGCCTTAACTGAGCTGAGGAAAGAGTTCTAAAGAAGTGTCATATTGGACATGTAACCTTAACCGGAGTTTACCAGCAGCTGACGAGCCGTTGACTGCCCATTGGCATCGACGGGACCGGAAGATCGCGAGGACTTGAAGGGCTGGAAAATTCCAGCCATTCGCTCAGTTTCTGCCTCCACGGACACTGCCAGACCTGCTGAGACTTTCCAGCATGTTCTGTTTCTCTTTCAGATGTTCTGCACCTGCAGTATTTTACTTTTATGCACACACCTGCCTCGATTATAGAATATTCCACAGTTCTGTTCTGTCGTATGCCAAACCAATGGGGCCAGAGAGGACCTTGGTTGAAAGATTGCGCCTCCGACAGTGCTGCACCCCCTCAGCACTGAAGCCGGCAGTTTCGCCGGAACGATGGACTCAGGTTGCTGGAACGGGATTTGAAGCTCACTTCAGACTCCGAGGCGGGAGTCACAGTGGGTGCCCCTCTCTCCCAGCCCATTGAGAGCCAGCACCTTCAGGAGAGGAGAAAACTGGAGGAAAGAGGTAAGGATACCGAAAGTACGAAATGCAGAGTCGGCATTTATCAGCTTTGCACTAAGTTTAACCACAGTTCAATGTTTGATCCTGTAGAATTCAACAAAACATCCTTCGGATGACGTCAAGACCAAAGTCACATGCTTGTAAATCAAACCTTTCATCTCCGTTCGAATGAATAATGTGAGAAACATATATCTGAGACCATGTCTAATAGCTCCTCACAATCAGCGTGCCTGTGGGGAGCATGAGAGTACTGAGCTACCATGTCCAGTCTCTGTCAACGGAGCTGAATCATAGCCAATGTGGTGGTCGGCTTCGGAAACCCGGGATCAGAGGGCTGGATTCTCTGCCTCTTGCCTCTGGCAGCAGGAATTGCGATCGGGTGGGGCATACTGGGTGAAGCAAAAATTGGAATTTATGCCCAGCTCAGCCCAAACTAAGGTCACCAGAAGACCAGAATAAATAGGAGCTGAATTAGGCCACTCGGCCCATTGAGTCTGCTCTGTCATTCAATCATGGCTGATATGTTTCACATCCCCATAACCCCTGCTCCTCTTAATAATCAAGAACCTATCTATCTCTGTCTTAAAGTCACTCAGTGATTTGGCCTCCACAGCCTCCTGCGGCAAAGAGTTCCACAGGTTCACCTCCCTCTGGCTGAAGAAATTCCTCCTCATCTCTGTTTTAAAGGATCGTCCCGTTAGTCTGAGATTGTGTCCTCTGGTTCTAGTTTTTCCGACAAGTGGAAACATCCTCTCCACGGCCACTCTGGGGCTGGTTTAGCACAGGGCTAAATCGCTGGCTTTGAAAGCAGACCAAGGCAAGTCAGCAGCACGGTTCAATTCCCGTATCAGCCTCCCCGAACAGGCGCCGGAATGTGGCGACTAGGGGCTTTTCACAGTAACTTTATTTGAAGCCGACTTGTGGCAATAAGCGATTTACATTTCATTTCTATCCAGGCCTCGCATATCCTGTACGTTTCAATAAGATCCCCCCCTCATCCTTCTAAACTCCAATGAGTACAGACCCAGAGTCCTCAACCGTTCCTCATACGACAAGCTCTTCATTCCAGGGATCATTCTTGTGAACCTCCTCTGGACCCTTTCCAAGGCCAGCACATCCTTCCTTATATACGGGGCCCAAAACTGCTCACAATACTCCAAATGGGGTCTGACCAGATCCTTATACAGCCTCAGAAGTACATCCCTGCTCTTGTATTCTAGCCCTCTCGACATGAATGCTAACATTGCATTTGCCTTCCGAACTGCCGACTGAACCTGCACGTTAACCTTAAGAGAATCGTGAACAAGGACTCCCAAGTCCCTTTGTGCTTCTGATTTCTGAAGCATTTCCCCATTTAGAAAATAGTCTATGCCTAGATTCCTCCTTCCAACGTGCATAACCCCACACTTTTCCACATTGTATTTCATTTGCCACGAAACTGCCCACTCTCCTAGCCTGTCCAAATCCTTCTGCAGCCAGGCCCAGCCCATACCTAATGCCCAGCAAACGGAACTTAGAGGCAGGGGGGTGTCAGTGTGGCGTTGGGATGGAGGAGACTGTGGGAGGGGGGTGTTGCGATGGAGTGGGCAGTGTGAGGGGGGGGTTGGGAGGGAGTGGGCAGTGTGAGGGGGGGTTGGGGTGGAGTGGGCAGTGTGAGGGGGGGATGGAGTGGGCAGTGTGGGGGGGGAATGGAGTGGGCAGTGTGAGGGGTGGGGGGTTGGGATGGAGTGGACAGTGTGTGGGGGGGGGGGGTCAGGTTGGCGTTGGGCTCTCAGTTATTTGGAATATGCCGAACTCCATGTCAGACCCTGTCCTTTCCTCAGTCCCAGCAGCAATGTGATTGGCTGTCTCCTCCGCTGGGCTGTGGAGCTGCAAGTCTGGATGCCACCTCCGGCCTTCTGCTGTTATCACCTATTATGAGCCTTGGGAACACAGAAAGGACATACTGAGTCACTGGGAGGTGATGTCTACCGGGGGGTCTGTAGCTGGTGGCATGTGTGTGCCAGGCTCCTAGCCAAAGAGGACAAGACAGGGGTTTGGTGAAGGCAGGTGGGGTGTTGTTGATCTCTAGGGGGTTGGGGAAGTTGTGAGGAGTGAGGGGCGGGAGTGATGCCAGGGGCACAGAGGTGGTGACTTACCCGAGCTGCCCTGAGGAGGTGGTTCATCTTCTTCCTGCACCATGTGCCGTTCCTCCTGGTGACGCTGGCAGCCCCTCCCGCCTCTGCCTCTAGCCCTGTTGTTGGGAAGGGTAAGCGTCAGTCTGTGCCCCATTCTGGGGAAAAGGGCGTCCTTCCCCCCCTCAATGGCATTGGTCAACTTAGGATTCCAAAAATCAGGGGGTACATTTGCATGTCCTGAATATTGTTCTAACAGCATCCCCGATGGAAATGCAAATTGCAATTCAGTCCTGCCGGGAACACTGAGGGCTGGGTTCTCCAATTTTGCGGCTAAGAGTCGACACCGACTGTGGGAACCGTGGCGATCTAGGATGGCAAAATCGGCGGCAAACCCTCACCGATTCCAGGACCGGTGAGGGGCTGGCAATGGCGCCGGCCGCAAGTGGACCCGACCTGCCAGATAGTGCACCCCTGTAACCCCCCTCGCCACCCCCCACCAGTCCCCCCAGCCCTCGCCAAAGCCCCCCGGCAAGCGGAACGGCTCCCCCCCCAGGTCTGTGGAGGCGCTGGACGCAGTCCTTAGCCGCCGCGCGAGGTTGGCGAAAACTGAGATCACCAGTGATCTGCCCCATCGTGAACTCGGCCCATCGGCGGCGGAGCATCGGGGGGGGGGGGGCCTCAAGGTGACGCCCGGAGGCCGTCCCAAACGCCTGCCGCGCACTCCCCGGGGACACCGTTTTGGAGGGGCGGGCATCCGAAAATAGGCACCGCCCCCGATTCGGTTGGAAGAAGGGATTCTCCGCCGATCGCCGATTACAATATCAGCGTCAGGAACGGAGAATCTCGCCCTTAGTCTTCCAACCAGAATCCAGCCCATGGAGTTGCACAAGACTGGCCATTCGGCCCACGCTGCGTTGCCAACTCTTTGGTAAAGCCTTTCAATTCGTCCCACTCTATCCACACTTTGACCAGAATGCCGAGGAGAAGTCACTCTCTCACTTTGAAGGTGGCCAGGGAGATTTTATACCTGCATTGGGAAGACAGAGAGGGCCTCCGTGAATGAGCCCAGACAGAGTAAGAACAGAGATTTCCTTTAGGACGTCAGTGAATCAGAGTTTTTTTGACCAAATCTGACAGTTCATGGTCATTTTCACTGAGACCCTGCTTTTTATTTGAGGATTTTCAAATGCTGAATTAAATTTGTGCAGTTGCCCTGGTAGAATTATGAACTCACTTTCTCCATATTACCAACCTGTCCGTAGAATCCCTGGAGTGCAGAAGGAGGCCATTCGGCCCATCAAGTCTTCACCAACCCTCCGAAGGAGCACTCGAAGTGCGCCCCCGCCCCCGCCCTATCCCGTAACCTTGCACATTGAGCATGGCCAATCCACCTAACCTACACACCGTTGGACTCTAAGGGGCAATTCTGTGAGGGTCCTAACACAACTCCCCCCCCCCCCCCCCCCATATGTCCCATGATTCATGCCCATCAGCAATGGAGAAATGGCATTAAACAACTAAAGTAAAGGACAAAATTGAGCCAGATTCTCTGTTAGCGGAATAGTCCGCTTCGCCGGTAGCGCCCTCACACCCGCGGATTTGGCAACAGCGTGAGGGTGCCCACAATGCGTAACCCCGGTGACGGAGGATCCCGCTGCCGGCGGGGACGCACCGCACCAGAAAACGGGTGCTGCGGGACGGAGAATCCCCCCAATCAGTAACATCTACCCAGGAGTAAATTGCAGACTGGAATCTGATCGAGGGATTAGGGGGTGGAATTTTTATATATAATCCCAGGAGTGAGTTACAAACTGGAATTGAATCGAGGGGTTCAGGGGTTTATATATAGAATAATAGATACTCATGAGTGAGACTGGAATTTAATCAAAGTGTTTGGGGGTTGTATGTATATATATAGAAATGATCAGATCTCACCTAGCCAGCTGGGTGGGCTAGCCCACGGAAGCGCAGTGGGGGGTGTGCATATGTTCGGTTTAGTAAAGGGGTTGGATTACAGAGTGTTGTTACTGGGGGGGGGGGGGGGGGGGGGGGGGGGTAAACATTCTGCTGACGAGGGAGGGGCTTGGGCGAAGGGACATAGAAGAGGTTGGGGACAGAGGCTGCCTAGGGGCGGAGAAGTGGAGGCGCGGAGCATGGGCTGGAGGTGGCCCAATAAAGGGGATGGCAGATCGGCGAAGGGGGGGGGGCAAGGGGGGGGGGGCAATGAGCCCCCAAACTAGGCTGATCACCTGGAATGTTCGAGGGTTAAATGGGCCGGTCAAGCGGGCACGTGTGTTCGCTCATCTTAGCGGACTGAAGGCGGACGTGGTAATGTTGCAGGAGACGCACCTCAGAGTAACGGACCAGGTTAGATTGAGGAAAGGCTGGGTCAGTCAGGCCTTTCACTCGGGACTGGATTCAATGACTAGAGGGTTTGCGATGCTGATCAATAAGCGGGTGGTGTTTGAGGTGGGTAGAATAGTCTCGGATGTGGGAGTTCGGTACATTATGGTCAGTGGGAAACTGGAGGGGGTGCAGGTGGTATTAGTAAATGTGTACGCGCCTGGACCAGTCAAGCTTGAAAACGGGTAGGGTGCCAGCAATGGCAAAGGAACTAAAAGGGTTCATGGAGCTGATGGAGGGGGGGGGGGTGTATCTACAGTAGGCTGGACAGGTCGGAACCTCCTACGGGGCCGGAGGGGGTGAAGCACTTCTTGGAGGGGCTGGATTTCCCAAAGATGGACGGGGAGTTGGTAGAAGGGCTGGGGGCACCGATCGGGTTGGAAGAGATAGGGGAGGGTCTGAAGGGCATGCAGGCGGGTAAAGCCCCGGGGCCGGACGGGTACCCAGTGGAGTTTTATAAAAAGTTCTCTGGGATATTGGGGCCGTTGTTGATGAGGATGTTCAATGAGGCAAGGGAAAGAGGGGTGGTGCCCCCGACGATGTCACAGGCCACAATATCGCTGATTCTGAAGCGGGACAAGAACCCGGAGCTGTGTGGGTCCTACAGGCCGTGTGGATGCCAAATTGCTGGCCAACGTTTTGTCCTCCAGGATTGAGGATTGTGTTCCGGACGTTATTGTGGAGGACCAGACGGGGTTTGTTAAGGGTAGGCAGTTGGTAGCCAATGTAAGAAGGTTGTTAAATGTGATCATGATGCCCCCGGAAGGTAGGGAGGTGGAGGTAGTGAACGCAATGGATGCAGAAAAGGCTTTTGATCGGGTAGAATGGGAATTTCTGTGGGAGGTACTGGGACGGTTCGGATTTGGGAGGGGCTTTATTGACTGGGTCAGGTTGCTGTATCAGGCTCCTGTGGCAAGCGTACGGACGAATAGGACAACATTGGACTATTTTAGACTGCGCCGGGGGACGAGACAGGGATGCCCCCTCTCCCCACTGTTGTTTGCGCTAGCCATAGAGCCGTTGGCAATTGCTCTGAGAGCCTCGAGGGGCTGGTCCGGGGGGGGGGGGGGGGGGGGGGGGGGGGGAGCACAGAGTCTCGCTCTATGCAGACGACCTGCTTCTGTATGTATCGGACCCAATAGAGGGGATGGAAGAAATCATGAGGATTCTCGGGGAATTTGGCCGGTTTTCGGGGTATAAGCTAAATATGGGGAAAAGTGAGATGTTTGCGGTCCAGGCGAGGGGACAGGAGAGTCGATTGGGGGAGCTGCCGTTTAGATTAGTAGGGGGAAGCTTTAGGTACCCAGGCATTCAAGTAGCGCGGGAATGGGACCGGCTGCATAAATTAAATCTGGCCCGACTAGTAGACCAAATGAAGGACGATTTTCGGAGATGGGACGTGCTCCCGTTGTCACTGACTGGGAGGGGGCAGACGGTGAAGATGACGGTCCTCCCAAGATTCCTGTTTGTATTTCAGTGTCTCCCCATCTTTATTCCGCGGTCCTTTTTTAAACGGGTAAACAAAGTGATCTCTGGCTTTGTTTGGGCGGGCAAGACTCCGCGGGTAAGGAAGGTAATGCTTGAGCGGAGTCGGGGAGAGGGCGGGCTGGCGCTGCCAAATTTTAGTAACTATCACTGGGCGGTGAATATAGCCATGATCAGGAAGTGGGTGGTGGGGGCGGGGTCGGCATGGGAGCGTATGGAGGCGGCTTCATGCAAGGGCACCAGTCTGGGGCATTGGTAACTGCGCCTCTGCTGTTCCCGCCGGCACGGTACTCCACCAGCCCCGTGGTGGTGGCAGGACTGAGAGTCTGGGGGCAATGGAGGAGACATGCGGGAGCAGAGGGAGCAGCGATCTGGCCCCCAATCTGTAATAATCACCGGTTTGCCCCGGGAAGTATGGATGGGGGGTCCCGGATATGGCGGAGAGCAGAGATTGAGAGGATGGGGGATATGTTTATAGAGGGGACCTTTCCGAGTTTGGGGGCGCTGGAGGAGAAGCCTGGGTTGGCGAGGGGAAACAAATTCAGGTATCTGCAGGTGCGGGACTTCCTACGTAAACAGGTGTCAACCTTCCCGCTCCTACTGCTAAGGGGGATTCAGGACAGGGTAGTTTCCGGAGGGTGGATCGGAGAAGGGAGCGTCTCTGACATTTACAACTTATGGGGTCAGAGGAGACGCAGACCGAGGAGCTGAGGCGCAAGTGGGAGGAGGAGCTGGGAGGAGAGATAGAGGATAGTCTCTGGGCGGACGCGTTGAGTAGAGTCAACGCGACCGCAACATGTGCCAGGCTCAGCCTGATACAATTCAAGGTCGTTCATTGGGCTCACATGACAGTGGCCCGGATGAGCAGATTCTTTGGGGTGGAAGACAGGTGTGCAAAATGTGCGGGAGGACCAGCGAACCATGTCCACATGTTCTGGGCATGTCCGAAGCTTAGGGGATTTTGGCAGGGGTGTGCGGAGGTCATGTCCAGGTGTTAAAAACAAGGGTGGCACCGAGTCCAGAGGTGGCGATTTTCGGGGTGTCGGAAGACCCGGGAATCCATGAGGAGGAAGAGGCAGATGTTCTGGCCTTTGTCTCCCTGGTAGCCCGGAGACGGATACTAGTAGCTTGGAGGGACTCAAAGCCCCCGAAGTTGGAGACCTGGCTATCGGACATGGCTAGCTTTCTCTGTTTGGAGAAAATCAAGTTCGCCTTGAGAGGGTCAATGTTAGGGTTCACCCGGAGGTGGCAACCGTTCGTCAACTTCTTCGCGGAAAATTAATCGTCAGTGGGAGAGGTGGGGGGTTAGTTTAGCTTAGAGTAGGGGGTTAATAAAGGGAGGGAGACTGCTTTTACACTATGTTTATGGATTCATGAACATTGCTTATTTTGGTGTTGCTATAATACCAAAAATACCACAATAAAATGTTTATTTTTTAAAAAATCATGTTGTGACAAGGGAAATAGGTTTAATGGATGGAAGGTGCGCACAAAGACATGGGAAAAAATCAATCAATCAAAAAGACATGCCACTTAGATTTAGTGTGATGTTTTCCAGGGTTTTCTACTAATAACCATCAGCAGAGATGTTGGAAACTTGTCTAATTCCTGTACAGCGTTTATGCATTTTTATGACCGTGAGCTCTTTGTCCACTGATAAGTGATCCCTAAACATTTTCTGGTTTAAGAAATGTAAAATTGAAACAATATAGTGATTTACCAATTTTATTAAACTTTTAACAGGTGGCAAATTGAGTCACAGCAGCATTAAAAAAAATAAAAAATAAACGATCAAATCTGCAAGAGTGAATTATAGACAATAATCTAATCAAGGGGTTTGGGGTGATTTATATATAAAATAACAGATACCCAAGACTGGGCTACTGACAGGAATTGAATCGAGGGGTTCAGGGAGATTATATTGTAAGGACCCTTCCTGTTGATTCCCTTAGTTCCTATTTCTTTTATTTTGACTATCATTTTTGGTCCATGGATCGTAAATAGAGACATACCTTTAAGCTGACTGAGGAAGTAAGGAACTCAAAGTGTCAGAATAGTACACTGTGTTATAAAGTTTTGTATTCTGTGCAGAAGATCCCACACTTTATGGCACCCAAGTAATTGGAGTGGTTTGTTTCGATTGGTTGGCTGATGGCCAATGGGTTGACCAGGAACAGTATTCTGCCCGGCAACCAACAGCGATTGGTTCCTGTCAGGTGGGTGTTTTCGCAGGGAACCCAGGAGAAGCCACAGGACCTTCAAGTTGGAAGCAGATCCTCTCTGCTGCCCACTGTCTGAAGGCAGAAGCCTCTAGACCCTGAATGTAGAAGCTGTCTCTCTCTCTCTCACTCGCTCTCTCTCTCACTCGCTCTCTCTGTCCTTCTCTGTCTGTCTCTCTCTCTCTGTCACTCTCTCTCTCTGTCTCTCTCTCTGCCTCTCTCTGTGGCTGTCTCTCTCTCTCTGTCTCTCTCTGTGTCTGTCTCTCTCACTCTCTCTCTCTCTTTCACACTCTCTCTCTCTCTCTCTGTCTCTCTCTCTCTCTCTAATTATCTCTCTCTCACACACACTCTCTCTCTGTCTCTCTTTCTCCCTCTCTCCCTCTCTCTCTCATTCTATCTCTCTCTCACACACACACACTCTCTCTCTGTCTCTCTCTCTCTCATTCTCTCTCTCTCTCACACAATCTCTGTCTCTCTTTCTCTCCCATTCTCTCACTCTCTCTCTCTCTCTGTCTCACTCTCTCTCTCCCCCCCCCCTCTCTCTCGATCATTGGCTGCTGCTATTTCTGTGAGTCTGCAGGGAAAACCCTCACACGCTGAAAGAAAAGATAAAATCAAACTGAAAGCTGAGACTGAAGAAGAAACTAACGCAGGACGTCCGTCCGAAACAACGACTCTTGTCCATTATTTTACACCCCTCTTCCCCCTCCGTGTTAGTTTGTCTGTGTGTGTGCATGTGCGTGTGTGTGTGCCTGTGTCTGTGTGTGTGTGCGTGTATTTTGTCTATGCGTGTCTGTGTGTGTGTGTGTTTGGCTGGGTAGAGGGTGGGGTGAGTTAAAAGGGGAGAGGTTAGAGATTAATAATAATAATAATAATCTTTATTATTGTCACAAGTAGGCTTACATTAACATCAGAATGTCCAAATTACCTAACAGCTCTTCTTTCGGGACTTGTGGGAGGCACCCGGAGCACCCGGAGGAAACTCACGCAGACACGGGGAGAACGTGCAGACTCCACACAGACAGTGACCCAAGCCGGGAATCGATCCTGGGACCCTGGAGTTGTGAAGCAACAGTGCTAACCACTGTGCTACCGTGCTGCCCAGATAATAGTTACCAGTTGTACTTGTTGTCTATTTAATTATAGTTACTGTTAATAATGAAAAGTTAATTGTGCTTAAATTTACAAACCTGGTGAGTGTATTGGGCAGCCGAATACCTCGGGAATTTCAAAATAAATGTTAATTTCAACCGTGTCCTGACTCCGGGTCAAGTGGGGCTGAAGTTGGGCTTCCGGTTGCGGCTATGCGGAGCTAAGCCGCACGATTCGGCAGCTCCCGCGAACACGGACTTTCGGGCTCGGTAGAAGAGCCCCAACGGAATTTTGTTTACAGCCAACCCGTGGGGAAGAGAGGAGAGAGGTCCCCCACTAACTTGTATGGACCGGACCCGCAGCGAAACGGCCAAAAAAGTGGCATTGGAGCAGCGGGAGAAGAGAGGGAAAACAAACAAAATGGCGGCGGCCGGGGACAAAGAGGAGATGCAGGAATTCATCAAGCGCTGCTTCGAGGAGCTGCGCAAGGAGATGGTGGCGCCTATGCTGGCGGTAATTGAAGGACTTGGGGCAACCCAGAAGGCCCACGAGGTGAAGATCCAGGAGATCCAGGACAAAGTGAGTGAGAATGAGGACGAGCTCTTGGGCCTGGCGGTGAGAGTGGAGCGGCACGAGGCGCGACCCAAGACGTGGGCGGGAAGACTCGAAGACCTGGAGAACAGGTCGAGGAGAAATAATCTGAGGATCCTGAATCTCCCAGAAGGAGTGGAGGGGGCCGACGCCGCGGCATATGCGGGCACAATGATCGGGACGCTGATGGGTGCGGAGGCCCCCCCGAGGTTGCTGGAGCTGGAAGGGGCGCACCGGGTGCTGGCGAGGAAGCCCAAAGCAAACGAGCCGCCAAGGGCAATGGTGGTGAGATTTCACCGGTTTACGGACAGAGAGAGGGTCCTGAAATGGGCCAAGAAGGAGCGGAGCAGTAAGTGGGACAATGCTGAGATCAGAATATACCCGGACTGGAGCGCGGAGGTCGCTAAGCGGAGAGCGGGTTTCAACCGGGCCAAAGCGGTGCTGCATCGGAAAGGAGTGAAGTTTGGAATGTTGCAGCCAGCGCGACTGTGGGTCACATATAACGGCCAACACCACTACTTCGAAACGCCCGAAGAGGCGTGGACCTTTATACTAACTGAAAAGTTGGACTCTAATTGAGAGTTTGTGAGGGTGGGGTGTGTTTGAGGGTTGAAGTATGATGGTTGTTGTATATAGGGGGGCAATCATGCGCAGGGAATGTTATATGGGCTGGGGGAGAGAGACAAGGCTGCGACAGGAGCTGCGTCAGGGGGGGCGGGGCAGGCTTTGGAAAGCGCGGGTTTTTTTTCCCGCGTGCAGGAAGAAAGGCGGGAAGGGGAACGAAGGAACGTATATTGATTGGGAGACTCCCACACGGGGGGTTCAAAGGGATGGCGGGGGAAGCCGGGGTCAGCAGGTGTCAGCTGACTTTCGGGAGTGACAGGGGGGGAGCAAAAAAGCTAGACAGGGGTCTAGCGGAGGGGAGGGGAGGGGGAAAGGGTTGCTGCTGCACTGGCCGAAAGGGAATGGGACACAGAAGAGGTGGTCGGGACGGAGGTCCCCCGGCTGGGGGACTGGAGGGCGAGGGAGACGCGGACACGGGATTGGCCCAGAAAAGGAGATGGCTAGTCGGGGGGGGGGTGGGAGGTGAGAGCCCCTCCAGTCCGGCTGATAACGTGGAACGTGAGGGGCCTGAATGGGGCGGTGAAGAGGGCCCGAGTGTTCGCGCACTTGAAGGGACTGAAGGCAGACGTGGCTATGCTCCAAGAGACGCACCTGAAGGTGGCGGACCAGGTTAGGTTAAGAAGGGGATGGGTAGGACAGGTATTTCACTCGGGACTGGACGCGAAAAATAGAGGGGTGGCAATTTTGGTGGGAAAGCATGTATCATTTGAGGCCAAGAATATCGTAGTGGATAATGGAGGGAGATATGTAATGGTGAGCGGTAGGCTGCAATGGACGTGGGTGGTGTTGGTAAATGTATACGCCCCGAACTGGGATGATGCTGGATTCATGAAGCGCATGTTGGGGCGCATTCCGGACATGGAGGTAGGAGGCCTGATAATGGGAGGGGACTTCAATACAGTGCTGGACCCAGCACTGGACCGCTCCAAATCAAGGACGGGAAAGAGGCCGGCGGTGGCCAAGGTGCTTAGGGGGTTTATGGATCAGATGGGGGGGGTGGACCCATGGCGGTTTGCAAGACCGCAGGCCAGGGAATTTTCTTTCTTCTCCCATGTACACAAGGCTTACTCCCGGATAGATTTCTTTGTGCTGGGCAGGGCGCTCATCCGAGGGTGATGGGGACGGAGTATTCGGCCATAGCCGTTTCGGACCATGCCCCGTACTGGGTGGAAATGGGGCTGGGAGTGGAGAGGGACCACGCCCATTGTGGCGGCTGGATGTGGGACTGCTGGCGGACGAGGTGGTGTGTGGGAAGGTGAGGGGGTGTATCGGAAGGTACTTGGAGGCCAACGACAACGGGGAGGTGCGGGTGGGGGTGGTATGGGAGGCGTTGAAGGCGGTGATCAGGGGAGAGCTAATCTCCATCAGGGCTCATGGGGAGAAGACAGAGGGCATGGAAAGGGAGAGGTTAGTGGGGGAGATTTTGCGAGTGGACAGGAGATATGCAGAGGCCCCGGAGGAAAGATTACTTGGGGAAAGGCGTCGGCTCCAGACGGAGTTTGACCTGTTGACCACGGGGAAGGCGGAGGCACAGTGGAGGAAGGCGCAGGGGGCGACCTATGAGTACGGGGAAAAGGCCAGTCGGATGCTGGCACACCAGCTCCGTAAGAGGACGGCAGCGAGGGAAATAGGGGGAATCAAAGATTGAGGGGGAGCCACGGTTCAGAGTGCAACGAAAATAAACAATGCCGCTCTCGCCATCAAAGTATACCACGAGCCCGGTGGTGGCGGCAACGTTAAGGATCTGGGGCCAGTGGAGACGGCACAGGGGTGCAGTGGGAGCCTCGATGTGGTCCCCGATCAGGGGTAACCACCAGTTTGTCCCGGGGAAGTTGGACGGGGGGTTCCAGGGCTGGCATCGGGCGGGGATTAGAAGAATGGGGGACCTGGTCATTGACGGGACATTTGCGAGCCTAGGGGCACTGGAGGAGAAGTTTGAGTTACCCCCGGGAAATGAATTTAGATATATGCAGGTGAGGGCTTTTGTGAGGCGACAGGTCAGGGAATTCCCGTTGCTCCCGGCACAAGAAATTCAAGACAGGGTGATCTCGGGTGTATGGGTCGGGGAGGGCAAGGTTTCGGCAATACACCAAGAGATGAAAGAAGAGGGGGAAGCGCGAGCAGAAGAGTTGAAGGGTAAATGGAAGGAGGAGTTGGGGGAGGAGATCGAGGAAGGTTTCTGGGCTGAGGCCCTGGGTAGGGTTAATTCCTCCTCCTCGTGTGCCAGGCTCAGCCTGATCCAATTTAAGGTGGTCCACAGAGCGCACTTGACGGGGGCGAGGGTGAGTAGGTTCTTTGGGGTAGAGGACAGATGTGGAAGGTGCTCAGGGAGCCCGGCGAACCATGTCCATATGTTTTGGTCATGCCCGGCACTGGAGGGGTTCTGGAGAGGAGTGGCGGGAGCAATATCTCAGGTGGTGAAAGTCCGGGTCAAGCCAAGCTGGGGGCGAGCAATACTTGGAGTAGTGGACGAGCCGGGAGTGCAGGAGGCGAAAGAGGCCGGCATTCTGGCCTTTGCGTCCCTAGTAGCCCGGCGAAGGATCTTGTTAATGTGGAAGGAGGCGAAGCCCCCTAGCCTGGAGGCCTGGATAAACGACATGGCTGGGTTCATAAAGTTGGAGAGGATTAAGTTCGCCTTGAGAGGGTCTGCGCAGGGGTTCTACAGGCGGTGGCAACTGTTCCTAGACTATCTCGCGGAGCGTTAGAGGAAGGTCGGTCAGCAGCAGCAGCAACCCTGGGGGGGGTGGACACGAGAGATTGTTTGAGGGGATGGATGAGCAGGAGACAACATGGAGGGTGGGGGAAACACGCAAGTGCGGGCGAGAGCCAGTGTATAAAGCTATGTAAATGTACCATTTTGCCATGTACATATCTTGCTCAGTGTGATTTTGTGCTATTTTGTGATGGGGGGGGGGTGGGGGGGGTTATCGTTTGTAAGGGGAAAAAATTGTGTTGTGAAACAACTTTAATTTAAAAAAAAAAATTTTTTTTAAGTGGGGCTGAAATTGACCGCACATTGCCCCACGTGTCATAACAAGACATAGAATAACAAATAACCAGGGGTGAGGGGGCGTATGTATAGAATAACAGATAGCGGGGAGTGAGGGGGGGTATATATAGAATAACAGATACCGGGGAGTGAGGGGGCGTATATATAGAATAATAGATACCGGGGAGTGAGGGGGCGTATAAATCGAATAACAGATACCCGGGAGTGAGGGAGCGTATATATAGAATAACAGATACCAGGGAGTGAGGGGGTTTACATATAGAATAACATATATCCGGGCGTGAGGGGGTTTATATATAGAATAACAGATACCCGGGACTGAGGGGGTTTATATATAGAATAACAGATACCCGGGAGTGAGGGGTGCATATATAGAATAACAGATACCCGGGAGTGAGGGGGTTTATATATAGAATAACAGATACTCGGGAGTGAGGGAGCGTATATATAGAATAACAGATACCTGGGAGTGAGGGGGTTTACATATAGAATAACATATACCCGGGTGTGAGGGGGTTTATATATAGAATAACAGATACCCGGGAGTGAGGGGCTTATATATAGAATAACAGATACACTGGACTGAGGGGGTTTATATATAGAATAACAGATACCCGGGAATGAGGGGGTGTATATATAGAATAACAGATACCCGGGAGTGAGGGGGTTTATATATAGAATAACAGATACCCGGGACTGAGGGGCTTATATATAGAATAACAGATACCCGGGAGTCAGGGGGTTTATATATAGAATAACAGACACCCGGGAGTGAGGGGCGTATATATAGAATAACAGATACCCGGGAGTGAGGGGGTGTACATATAGAATAACAGATACACGGGACTGACGGGCTTATATATAGAATAACAGATACCCGGGAGTGAGGGACTGTATATATAGAATAACAGATACCCGGGAGTGAGGGGCTTATATATAGAATAACAGATACCCGGGAGTGAGGGGGCGTATATAGAGAATAACAAATACCCGGGAGTGAGGGGGTTTATATATAGAATAACAGATCCTCGGGAGTGAGGGAGCGTATATATAGAATAACAGATACCCGGGAGTGAGGGGGATAATATATAGAATAACAGATACCAAGGAGTGAGGGAGCGTATATATAGAATAACACATACTCGGGAGTGAGGGGGCGTATATATAGAATAACAGATACCCGGGAGTGCGGGAGCGTATATATACAATAACAGATGCTCGGGAGTGAGGAAGCATATATATACAATAACAGATACTCGGGAGTGAGGGAGCTTATATATAGAATAACAGTTACCTGGGAGTGAGGGGGTTTATATATGGAATAACAGATACCCGGGAGTGAGGGGCTTACGTATAGAATAACAGATACCCGGGATTGAGGGGGTTTATATATAGAATAACAAATATCCGGGAGTGAGGGAGCTTGTAGAGAAACTAACAGATACCCGGGAGTGAGGGGCTTATATATAGAATTACAGATACCGGGTGTGAGGGGGCGTATATATAGAATAACAGGTACACGGGAGTGAGGGGGTTTATATATAGAGTAACAGTTACCCGGGAGTGAGGGGGCGTATATATAGAATAACAGATACCCAGGGGTGATGGGGCGTATATATAGAGTAACAGATAACCGGGAGTTAGGGGGCTAATATATAGAATAACAGATAACCGGGAGTGAGGGGATTTATATATAGAATAACAGATACCCGGGTATGAGGGGGCGTATATATAGAATAACAGATACCCGGGAGTGAGGGGCTTATATATAGAATAACAGATACCCGGGAGTGAGGGGCTTATATATAGATTAACAGTTACCCGGGAGTGTGGGGGCGTAAGAATAACAGATACCCGGGAGTGAGGGGGTTTATATACAGATAAACAGATACCCGGGTGTGAGGGGGTTTATATATAGAATAACAGATACTCGGGAGTGAGGGAGCGTTGAAATAGAATAACAGATACCCGGGAATGAGGGGGCGTAGAAATTAAATAACTGATACCCGGGAGTGAGGGAGCTTATTTATAGAATATCAGATACCCGGGAGTGAGGGGGTTTATATATAGAATAACAGACACCCGGGAGTGTGGGGCTTATTTATAGAATAACAGATACCCGGGAGTGAGGGGGTTTATATATAGAATAACAGATACCCGGGAGTGAGGGGGTTTATATATAGAATAACAGACACCCGGGAGTGTGGGGCTTATATATAGAATGACAGATACCCGGGAGTGAGGGGCTTTATATATAGAATAACAGATACCTGGGAGTGAGGGAGTGTATATATGAAATAACAGATACCCGGGAGTGAGGGGGTATATATATAGAATAACAGATACACGGGACTGAGGGGCTTATATATAGAATAACAGATACCCAGGACTGAGTGGGTTTATATATAGAATAACAGATACCCGGGAGTGAGGGTTTGTATGTATAGAATAGCAGATACCCGGGGGTGAGGGATCGTATGTATCGAATAACAGATACCCGGGAGTGAGGGGGCGTATATATAGAATAACAGATATCCAGGAGTGAGGGGCTTACATATAGAATAACAGATACTCGGTAGTGAGAGGGTTTATATATAGAATTACAGATAAACAAGAGTGAGGGATCATATGTAAGGAATAACAGATACTCGGGAGTGAGGGGCTGATATATAGAATAACAGATACTCGGGAGTGAGGGGGCCT
Source organism: Scyliorhinus torazame (assembly GCF_047496885.1). Lineage (NCBI taxonomy): Eukaryota > Metazoa > Chordata > Chondrichthyes > Carcharhiniformes > Scyliorhinidae > Scyliorhinus > Scyliorhinus torazame. The sequence goes on from NC_092719.1 coordinate 218,075,174, forward strand.
GTATATAGAATAACATATACTCGGGAGTGAGGGGGTTTATGTATAGAATAACAGATACCCGGGAGTGAGGGAGCGTATATACAGAATAACAGATAACCGGGAGTGAGGGGGTTTATGTATAGAATAACAGATACCCGGGAGTGAGGGGGCGTATATATAGAATAACAGATACCCGGGAGTGATGGGGCTAAAATATAGAATAACAGATACCCGGGAGTGAGGGGGCGTATATATAGAATAACAGATACTCGGGAGTGAGGGATCGTATATATAGAGTAACAGATACCCAGGAGTGAGGGGGCATATATATAGAATAACAGATACCCGGGAGTGAGGGGGCGTATATATAGAATAACAGATAACCGGGAGTGAGGGGGTTTATATATAGAATAACAGATACCCGGGAGTGAGGGTTTGTATGTATAGAATAGCAGATACCCGGGGGTGAGGGATCGTACGTATCGAATAACAGATACCCGGGAGTGAGGGGGCGTATATATAGAATAACAGATATCCAGGAGTGAGGGGCTTACATATAGAATAACAGATACTCGGTAGTGAGAGGGTTTATATATAGAATTACAGATAAACAAGAGTGAGGGAGTTTATATATAGAATTAAAGATACCCGGGAGTGAGGAGGTTTATGTATAGAATAACAGATACCCGGGAGTGAGACAGCGTATATACAGAATAACAGATACCCGGGAGTGAGGGGGTTTAATTATAGAATAACAGATACCCGGGTGTGATGGGGCGTATATATAGAATAACAGATACTCGGGAGTGAGGGGCTTATATATAGAATAACAGATACCCGGGAGTGAGGGGGTTTATATATAGAATAACAGATACCCGGGAGTGATGGGGTTAAAATATAGAATAACAGATACCCGGGAGTGAGGGGGTTTATATATAGAATAACAGATACCTGGGAGTGAGGGGGCGTATATATAGAATAACAGATACTCGGGAGTGAGGGGCTTATATATAGAATAACAGATACCCGGGAGTGAGGGGGTTTATATATAGAATAACAGATACCCGGGAGTGAGGGGTTATATATCTAGAATAACAGATAACCGGGAGTGAGGGGGTTTATATATAGAATAACAGATACGTGGGAGTGAGGGGATTATATATAGAATAACAGATACCCGGGAGTGAGGGGGCGTATATAACGAATAACAGATACCTGGGAGTGAGGGGCATATAGCTAGAATAACAGATACCCGGGAGTGAGGGATCCTATGTATAGAATAACAGATACCCGGGAGTGGGGAATCGTATGTATAGAATAACAGATACCTGGGAGTGAGGGGCTTATATACAGAATAACATATACTCGGGAGTGAGGTATTGTATGTACGGAATAACAGATACCCGGGAGTGAGGGATCGTATGTATAGAATAACAGATACCAGGGAGTGAGGGGCTTATATATAGAATAACAGATAATCAGGAGTGAGGGGGCGTATGTATAGAATAACAGATACCCGGTAGTGAGGGGTTATATATCTAGAATAACAGATAACCGGGAGTGAGGGGGTTTATATATCGAATAACAGATACCCGGGCGTGAGGGATCATATGTATGGAATAAGAGATACCTGGGAGTAAGGGGCTTATATATAGAATAACAGATACCCGGGAGTGAGGGGGCGTAAGAATAACAGATAACCGGGAGTGAGGGGATTTATATATAGAATAACAGATACCCGGGTATGAGGGGGCGTATATATAGAATAACAGATGCCCGGGAGTGAGGGGCTTATATATAGAATAACAGATACCCGGGAGTGAGGGGGCGTAAGAATAACAGATACCCGGGAGTGAGGGGCTTATATATAGAATAACAGATACCCGGGAGTGAGGGGGCGTAAGAATAACAGATACCCGGGAGTGAGGGGGTTTATATACAGATAAACAGATACCCGGGTGTGAGGGGGTTTATATATAGAATAACAGATACTCGGGAGTGAGGGAGCGTTGAAATAGAATAACAGATACCCGGGAGTGAGGGGCGTAGAAATTAAATAACAGATACCCGGGAGTGAGGGAGCTTATTTATAGAATATCAGATACCCGGGAGTGAGGGGGTTTATATATAGAATAACAGATACCCGGGAGTGAGGGGGTTTATATATAGAATAACAGACACCCGGGAGTGAGGGGCTTATATATAGAATGACAGATACCCGGGAGTGAGGGGCTTTATATATAGAATAACAGATACCCGGGAGTGAGGGTTTGTATGTATAGAATAGCAGATACCCGGGGGTGAGGGATCGTATGTATCGAATAACAGATACCCGGGAGTGAGGGGGCGTATATATAGAATAACAGATACCCAGGAGTGCGGGGCTTACATATAGAATAACAGATACTCGGTAGTGAGAGGGTTTATATATAGAATTACAGATAAACAAGAGTGAGGGATCATATATAAGGAATAACAGATACTCGGGAGTGAGGGGCTGATATATAGAATAACAGATACTCGGGAGTGAGGGGGCCTGTATATAGAATAACATGTACTCGGGAGTGAGGGGGCCGTAAAAATAAAGAACAACAGATACTCGGGAGTGAGGGGGTTTACATATAGAATAACAGATACCCGGGAGTGAGGGATCGTACGTATAGAATAACAGATACCTGGGAGTGAGGGGCTTATATATAGAATAATAGATACCCAGGAGTGAGGGTTTTTATGTATACAATAACAGATACCCGGGAGTAAGGGGCTTATATATAGAATACCAGATACCTGGGAGTGAGGGGGTTTATATATAAAATTACAGATACACAGGAGTGAGGGATCGTATGTTTCGAATAAAAGATACCTGGGAGTAAGGGGCTTATATATAGAATAACTGATACTCGGGAGTGAGGGGTTTCTATATAGAATAACAAATACCCGGGAGTGTGGGGGCGTATATATAGAATAACAGGCACTCGGGAGTGAGGGGTTTATATCTAGAATAACAGATACCCAGGAGTGAGGGGGCGTATATATAGAATAACAGATACCCGTGAGTGAGGGAATTTATTTCTAGAATAACAGATATCCGGGAATGAGGGGTCCTGTATATAGAATAACATATACTCGGGAGTGAGGGGGCGTATATATAGAATTAAAGATACCCGGGAGTGAGGAGGTTTATGTATAGAATAACAGATACCCGAGAGTGAGACAGCGTATATACAGAATAACAGATACCCGGGAGTGAGGGGGTTTAATTATAGAATAACAGATACCCGGGTGTGATGGGGCGTATATATAGAATAACAGATACTCGGGAGTGAGGGGCTTATATATAGAATAACAGATACCCGGGAGTGAGGGGGTTTATATATAGAATAACAGATAACCGGGAGTGAGGGGGTTTATGTATAGAATAACAGATACCCGGGAGTGAGGGGGCGTATATATAGAATAACAGATACCCGGGAGTGATGGGGCTTATATATAGAATAACAGACACCCGGAGTGAGGGGGCGTATATATAGAATAACAAATACCCGGGAGTGAGGGTTTGTATGTATAGAATAACAGATACTCGGGAGTGAGGGGCTTATATATAGAATAACAAATATCCGGGCATAAGGGGGCTAATATTTAGAATAACAGATACCCGGGAGTGAGGGGGCGTATATATAGAATAACAGATACCCGGGAGTGAGGGTTCGTATGTATAGAATAACAAATACCCGGAGTGAGGGGGCGTCTATATAGAATAACAGATACTCAGGAGTGAGGGTTTGTATGTATAGAATAACAGATACCCGGGAGTGAGGGGCTTATATATAGAGTAACAGACACCCGGAGTGAGGGGGCGTATATATAGAATAACAAATACCCGGGAGTGAGGGTTTGTATGTATAGAATAACAGATACTCGGGAGTGAGGGGCTTTTATATAGAATAACAAATATCCGGGCATAAGGGGGCTAATATTTAGAATAACAGATACCCGGGAGTGAGGGGGCGTATATATAGAATAACAGATACCCGGGAGTGAGGGTTTGTATGTATAAAATAACAGATACCCGGGAGTGAGGGGCTTATATATAGAGTAACAGACACCCGGAGTGAGGGGGCGTCTATATAGAATAACAAATCCCGGGAATGAGGGAGCTTATATATAGAATAACAGATACTCGGGAGTGAGGGGGCTTAGGTATAGAATAACAAATACCCGGGAGTGAGGGAGCTTTTATTGGATTGGATTGGATTTGTTTATTGTCACGTGTACTGAGGTACATTGAAAAGTATTTTTCCACGAGCAGCTCAACAGATCATTAAGTACATGAGGAGAAACAGGAATAAAAGAAAATACATAATAGGGCAACGCAACATATACAATGTAACTACATAAGCACTGGCATCGGATGAAGCATACAGGGTGTAGTGATAATGAAATCAGTCCATAAGAGGGTCATTTAGGAGTCTGGTGACAGTGGGGAAGAAGCTGTTTTTGAGTCTGTTCGTGCGTGTTCTCAAACTTCTCTATCTCCTGCCCGATGGAAGAAGTTGGAAGAGTGAGTAAGCCGGGTGGGAGGGATCTTTGATTATACTGCCCGCTTTCCCCAGGCAGCGGGAGGTGTAGATGGAGTCAATGGATGGGAGGCAGGTTTGTGTGATGGACTGGGCGGTGTTCACGACTCTCTGAAGTTTCTTGCGGTCCTGGGCCGAGCAGTTGCCATACCAGGCTGTGATGCAGCCCGATAGGATGCTTTCTATGGTTTCTATGCTTTATATATAGAGTAACAGATACCTGGGAGTGAGTTACAGACTGTAATCTAATCGAGGGGTACGGGGTGCTTTCTATATAGAATAACAGACACCAGGGAGTGAGTTACAGACTGGAATCTAATCGAGGGGTTCGGGGTAGTTTATATATAGAATAACAGATATCCAGGAGTGAGTTATAGACTGGAATCTAATCGAAGGGTTCATGGTGCTTTATGTACAAAATAACAGATACCCGGGACTGAGTTACCGACTGGAATATAATCGAGGGGTTCAGGGTGGTTTATGTACAGAATAACAGATACCCGGAACTGAGTTACCGACTGGAATCTAATCGAGGGTTTCGGGATGGTTTCTATATAGAATAACAGATACCCGGGACTGAGTTACCGACTGGAACCTAATCGAGGGGATCAGGATGGTTTATATACAGAATAACAGATATCCGGAACTGAGTTACCGACTGGAATATAATCGAGGGGTTCAGGGTGGTTTATGTACAGAATAACAGATACCTGGGAGTGAGTTACAGACTGGAATTTAATCGAGGAGTTCGGGAGGTTTATATATAAAATAACAGATACCCAGGAGTGGGTTGCAGACTGGAATCTAATCGAGGGACTCGGGATGGTTTATATATAGAATAACAGACACCAGGGAGTGGGTTACAGACTGGAATCTAATCGAGGGGTGTGGTAGTCGGTATTAGAGGTATTATGGTACCCTGTAATGCTGTAAGACCATTGGTGTAGGAGGTACTGTTTTCATTGGTTCAGCCTGCCTGCTGGTTCCGCTCAATAAGGCGGAGTATAAGAGCCCGTGTCTCCCCAGCAGCTGCCTTCTGTACCTGCGCTGCTGGGGGAAACATCTAGTGTAATAAAGCCTTCAATTGTCTCCAATCTCGCTGCTAGAGTTATTGATCGAGCATCAATTTATTACACTAGATCTTAAAGAATGGAGCTCCGAATCAAGCCGGAGTGTCTGGAACTCAGCCCCAACGCGGCAAACTCAGCGGCAACCGTCAAGCACTGGCTGGCGTGTTTCAATGGTTATCTCAGGACGGCCACAATTACACCCACGGAGGACCGTAAAATGCAAGTTCTGCACTCGAGGGTGAGCCCAGAGATCTACAATCTCATCGAGGACGCGGACGATTTCGAGGCCGCATTGAATCTGCTGAAAGGACACTATATTCGCCCTGTAAACCAGGTCTATGCTCGACATCTCCTAGCGACGAGGCGACAAATCCCTGGGGAATCGCTGGAGGAGTTCTACCATGCGCTCCTGGGGTGGAACTGTAACTGCCCGCAAGTTTCGGCCAGCGACCACACAAATCTTTTGATCCGGGACGCATTTGTTGCAGGTATGTTGTCCTCCCAAATCCGCCAGCGATTGCTGGATAAAGAGACACTAGGCCTCAAGGATGCACGTGCTCATCAATGGGCATGAAACATCCTGTCTGATCGACTCTGGGAGTACGGAGAGCTTCATACACCCCAACACGGTAAGGCGCTGTTCTTTCCCCGTTCACCCAGTTAACCAAAAACTCTCCCTGGCCTCCGGGTCTCATTCAGTGGAGATCAAGGGGTTCTGCACAGCGAACCTCACGGTCCAGGGAAGGTAGTTTAAAAATTACCAGCTCTACGTCCTTCCTCTCCTCTGCGCTGCCACACTCCTAGAACATAGAACATTACAGCGCAGTACAGGCCCTTCGGCCCTCGACGTTGCGCCAACCTGTGAAACCACTCTAAAGCCCATCTACACTATTCCCTTATTGTCCATATGTCTATCCAATGACCATATGAATGTCCTTAGTGTTGGCGAGTCCACTACTGTTGCAGGCAGGGCATTCCACGCCCTTACTACTCTCTGAGTAAAGAACCTACCTCTGACATCTGTCTTATATCTATCTCCCCTCAATTTAAAGCTATGTCCCCTCGTGCTAGACATCACCATCCGAGGAAAAAGGCTCTCACTGTCCACCCTATCCAATCCTCTGATCATCTTGTATGCCTCAATTAAGTCACCTCTTAACCTTCTTCTCTATCACGAAAACAGCCTCAAGTCCTTCAGCCTTTCCTCATAAGATCTTCCCTCCATACCAGGCAACATTCTGGTAAATCTCCTCTGCACCCTTTCCAATGCTTCCACATCCTTCCTATAATGCGGCGACCAGAATTGCACGCAATACTCCAAATGCGGCCGCACCAGAGTGTTGTATAGCTGCAACATGACCTCATGGTTCCTAAACTCAATCCCTCTACCAATAAAAGCTAACACATCGTACGCCTTCTTAACAACCCTCTCAACCTGGGTGGCAACTTTCAGGGATCTATGTACATTGACACCGAGATCTCTCTGCTCATCCACACTGTCATGATAGTCAAACACACACATCATGATAGACACAGCAACAGACAAATCAGAACACACACCACCACAACCAATCACAGAAAGATATAAAAGCACAAACACGACACCTGGTGGTCAGTATTAGCTGGAGAGGAAGACCAGGACAGACCTGCTACCAGACACACTCAGGGAAACAGCACGTGCAGAGTATCCAGAACGAACTGTATTATAAGAGTTAAAATAAAATAGAGTTGTACCACATACAACTGTGTTGGCTCACCTGTGCACCAGAGCACCCAACACCACATGGTACAGGAGTGGATCGATACCTGCCGGCATACCTCAGTGTACACAGACAACCAGCAGTGCCCAGGCAAAATGATAGAGCTCCCGGTTCCGCAGCCGCTCCAGTGCCACGGCGATCTCCGCGAAAACTGGCGGCGATTCCGGCAAGTGTTCGAATTGTTCCTGGTGGCAGCTGAACTCCAAGACCTGGATGATAGCGAAAAAATTGAATTTCTCCTCACCATCGCCGGTGCAAGGGCAAGAGAAATATTCACAAGGTTCAGGTTCTTCAGGAGGCAGCGAAGGTACGATTGCCAGGCTGTCCTGGACAAATTCTCCAAGTACTGTGAAGAAAACGCAATCCAATCGGCAAGTAAAGGTAAGAAAAGCGGCAGTACTCACCTCATGGCCGGGATCCCGGAGCCCGAATTCCCAGAGGCAACTGTGTTGGCCCATCTGTGCACCAGAGCACCCGACACCACACACACTGCCAAGAATCTTACCATTAGCCCAGTACTCCGTCTTCCTGTTATTCCTTCCAAAATGAATCACCTCACACTTTTCTGCATTAAACTCCATTTGCCACCTCTCAGCCCAGCGCTGCAGCTTATCTATGTCCCTCTGTAACTTGTAACATCCTTCCGCACTGTCCACAACTCCACCGACTTTAGTGTCATCTGCAGATTTACTCACCCATCCTTCTGCGCCCTCCTCCAGGTCATTTATAAAAATGACAAACAGCAGTGGCCCCAAAACAGATCCTTGTGGTACACCACTAGTAACTGGACTCCAGTCTGAACATTTCCCATCAACCACCACCCTTTGTCTTCTTCCAGCTAGCCAATTTCTGATCCAAACTGCTAAATCACCCTGAACCCCATGCCTCCGTATTTTCTGCAGTAGCCTACCATGGGGAACCTTATCAAACGCTTTACTGAAATCCATATACACCACATCAACTGCTTTACCCTCATCCACCTGTTTGGTCACCTTCTCAAAGAACTCTATAAGGTTTGTGAGGCACAGCCTACCCTTCACAAAACCGTGTTGACTATCTCTAATCAAATTATTCCTTTCCAGATGATTATAAATCCTATCTCTTATAAGCCTTTCCAAGATTTTTCCCACAACAGAAGTAAGGCTCACTGGTCTATAGTTACCAGGGTTATCTCTACTCCCCTTCTTGAACAAGGGGACAACATTTGCTATCCTCCAGTCTTCTGGCACTATTCCTGCAGACAAAGATGACTTAAAGATCAAGGCCAAAGGCTCAGCAATCTCCTCCCTAGCTTCCCAGAGAATTGCAAACCCGCCGCCACCAGGAGCAGACGGTACGTTGCCCAGGACCGGGCCTTTATTAGGTTGGAGGTCCAGCGATTACTGAGGGAAGGTGTCATTGAGGCTAGCAACAGCCCCTGGAGAGCTCAAGTAGTGGTTGTAAAGACCGGGGAGAAGCATAGGATGGTCATCGATTATAGCCAGACCATCAACAGGTATACGCAGCTTGACGCGTACCCTCTCCCCCGCATATCCGATCTGGTCAACAGGATCGCACAATACTAGGTCTTTTCCACGGTGGACCTAAAGTCCGCCTACCATCAGCTCCCCATCCGCCCTAGCGACTGCAAATACACAGCTTTCGAAGCAGCTGCGTGGCTCTACCACTTCCTAAGGGTTCCCTTCGGTGTCACTAATGGAGTCTCGGTCTTCCAGCGCGAGATGGATCGGATGGTTGACCGGTACGGTTTGTGGGCCACGTCTCTGTACCTCGATAATGTCACCATCTACGGCCACGACCAGCAGGACCACGACACCAACCTCTGAAAATTCCTCCATACCGCTAAAATCCTTAATCTCACATATAACAAGGATAAACGCATGTTCAGCACCGACCGTCTAGCCATCCTCGGCTATGTAGTGCATGATGGAGTTATAGGCCCAGACCCTGAATGCATGCGCCTCCTCACTGCTCCAAGGCCCTGAAACGCTGCCTGGGATTTTTCTCTTATTATGCCCAGTGGGTCCCCAACTATGCGGACAAGGCCCGCCCGCTAATCCAATCCACGGTTTTTCCCCTGTCGACAGAGGCCCGCCAGGTCTTCAGCCACATCAAAGCAGACATCGCAAAGGCCACGATGCACGCCATCGACGAGTCCCTCCCCTTCCAGGTCGAGAGCGACGCGTCCAACGTAGCTCTGTCAGCCACCCTCAACCAAGCGGGCAGACCCGTGGCCTTCTTCTCATGCACCCTCCACGCTTCCGAAATCCGCTATTCCTCAGTTGAAAAGGAGGCCCTGGCCATAGTAGAAGCTGTGCGGCACTGGAGGCATTACCTGGCCGGCAGGAGAGTCACTCTCCTCACTGACCAATGGTCGGTGGCCTTCATGTTCGATAATGCACAGCGGGGCAAGATAAAGAACGACAAGATCTTACGGTGGAGGATCAAAGTCTCCACCTACAACTATGAGATCTTGTATCGTCCCGGGAAGCTAAACGAGCCTCTTGATGCCCTATCCCACGGCACATGTGCCACCGCACAAGTTGACCGTCTCCGAACCCTCCACGAGGACCTCTGCCACCCGGGGGTCACTCGATTCTTCCATTTCATTAAAACCCGCAACCTGCCCTACTCCATCGAGAAGGTCAGGACAGCCACCAGGCATTGTCAAATCTGCACAGAGTGCAAGCCGCACTTCTACAGGCCAGAGAAAGCGCACCTGATAAAGGCTTCCCGTCCCTTTAAAAGCCTCTGTATGGACTTCAAAGGACCCCTCCCCTCCACCGACCGCAACACGTACTTCCTGAACGTGATTGACGAGTACTCCCGGTTCCCATTCGCCATTCCCTGCCCCACATGACCGCAGCTACCGTCATAAAAGCCCTCAACAGTATCTTTACGCTGTTCGGTTTCCCCACTTACATACACAGCGATAGGGGGTCCTCCTTTATGAGCGACGAACTGCGTCAATTCCTGCTCAGCAAGGTTATTGCCTCGAGCAGGACGACCAGTTACAACCCCCGGGGAAACGGACAGGTAGAGAGGGAGAACGGAACGGTCTGGAAGACCGTCCTACTGGCCCTCCGGTCCAGGAATCTCCCAGTCTCCCGCTGGCAGGAGGTCCTCCCGGATGCCCTCCACTCCCTCCGGTCACTGCTGTGTACCACGACCAACCAAACACCTCACAAACGTCTCCTTGTCTTCCCTAGGAAGTCCTCCTCCGGGACCTCGCTCCCAACCTGGCTGCCAGCTCCTGGACCCATCCTGCTCCGCAAACACGTGCGGGCGCACAAGTCAGACCCATTGGTCGAGAGGGTCCATCTCCTCCACGCTAACCCTCAGTACGCCTACATGGCGTACCCCGATGGCCGACAGGATACGGTCTCCCTACGGGACCTGGCGCCCGCTGGATCCCCACACACACCCCCACCACCAATCCCACCCTCCCTCCCACCGGCACACCCCACAGCCGCCCCCTTCCCAGGTGGATCGGTCCTCCCACCGGTCCCGTCTAGGGATGATGAAGCCACTGAAGAAGCCAAAGCCACGCTCCCGGAGCCACAGATGCCCGAGCCGGCGCCTGCATCACCGCCGAAGCTACGATGATCGCAGAGGACGACCAGGGCCCCCGATCGACTAATTGCTTCATTCTGAATGTAAATAAATTTTGTAAATAGTTGCGATGTAACGAGGCAAAACCACTGTACTGATGTATACCAGGTACCTCCATAACCTTAACCTCTACCACTGTGTAATGCGAGGCCACCACCCCCGCCAAACTCTTTAATTAACAGGGGGTGAATGTGGTAGTCGGTATTAGAGGTATTATGGTGCCCTGTAATGCTGTAAGACCATTGGTGTAGGAGGTACTGTTTTCATTGGTTAAGCCTGCCTGCTGGTTCCGCCCAATAAGGCGGAGTATAAGAGCCCGTGTCTCCCCAGCAGCTGCCTTCTGTACCTGCGCTGCTGGGGGAAACATCTAGTGTAATAAAGCCTTCAATTGTCTCCAATCTCGCTTCTGGAGTTATTGATCGAACGTCAAGGGGTTCAGGGTGCTTTATATATAGAATAACAGATACCCGAGAGTGAGTTACAGACTGGAATCTAATCGAGGGGTTCGGGGTGCCCTCCATATAGAATAACAGATAGCCAGGAGTGAGTTACAGACTGGAATCTAATCGAAGGGTTCGGGGGGTTTATTGATAGAGTAATTGTTTATATTGAGATTGTTGCTCTGGGCATAGAACAAAGAACAAAGAACAAAGAAATGTACAGCACAGGAACAGGCCCTTCGGCCCTCCAAGCCCGCGCCAACCATGCTGCCCGACTAAACTACAATCTTCTACACTTCCTGGGTCCGTATCCCTCTATTCCCATCCTATTCATGTATTTGTCAAGGTGCCCCTTAAATGTCACTATCGTCCCTGCTTCCACCACCTCCTCCGGCAGCGAGTTCCAGGCACCCACTACCCTCTGCGTAAAAAACTTGCCTCGTACATCTACTCTAAACCTTGCCCCTCTCACCTTAAACCTATGCTCCCTAGTAATTGACCCCTCTACCCTGGGGAAAAGCCCCTAACTATCCACTCTGTCTATGCCCCTCATAATTTTGTATACCTCTATCAGGTCTCCCCTCAACCTCCTTCGTTCCAGTGAGAACAAACCGAGTTTATTCAACCGCTCCTCATAGCTAATGCCCTCCATACCAGGCAACATCCTGGTAAATCTCTTCTGCACTCTCTCTAAAGCCTCCACATCCTTCTGGTAGTGTGGCGACCAGAATTGAACACTATACTCCAAGTGTGGCCTAACTAAGGTTCTATATAGCTGCAACATGACTTGCCAATTCTTATACTCAATGCCCCGGCCAATGAAGGCAAGCATGCCGTATGCCTTCTTGACTACCTTCTCCACCTGTGTTGCCCCTTTCAATGACCTGTGGACATGTACTAGATCTCTTTGACTTTCTCTTGAGGGTTCTACCATTCACTGTATATTCCCTACCTGCGTTAGTCCTTCCAAAATGCATTACCTCACATTTGTCCGGGTTAAACTCCATCTGCCATCTCTCCGCCCAAGTCTCCAGACAATCTAAATCCTGCTGTATCCTCCGACAGTCCTCATCGCTATCCGCAATTCCACCAACCTTTGTGTCGTCTGCAAACTTACTAATCAGACCAGTTACATTTTCCTCCAAATCATTTATATATACTACAAAGAGCAAAGGTCCCAGCACTGATCCCTGTGGAACACCACTGGTCACAGCTCTCCAATGAGAAAAGCATCCTTCCATTGCTACTCTCTGCCTTCTATGGCCTAGCCAGTTCTGTATCCACCTTGCCAGCTCACCCCTGATCCTGTGTGACTTCACCTTTTGTACTAGTCTACCATGAGGGACCTTGTCAAAGGCCTTACTGAAGTCCATATAGACAACATCCACTGCCCTGCCTGCATCAATCATCTTAGTGACCTCCTCGAAAAACTCTATCACGTTAATGAGACACGACCTCCCCTTCACAAAACCGTGCTGCTTCTCACTAATACGTCCATTTGCTTCCAAATGGGAGTAGATCCTGTCTCGAAGAATTCTCTCCAGTAATTTCCCTACCACTGAAGTAAGGCTCACCGGCCTGTAGTTCCCGGGATTATCCTTGCTACCCTTCTTAAACAGAGGAACAACATTGGCTATTCTCCAGTCCTCCGGGACATCCCCTGAAGACAGCGAGGATCCAAAGATTTCTGTCAAGGCCTCGGCAATTTCCTCTCCAGCCTCCTTCAGTATTCTGGGGTAGATCCCATCAGGCCCTGGGGACTTATCTACCTTAATATTTTTTAAGACACCCAACACCTCGTCTTTTTGGATCACAATGTGACCCAGGCTATCTACACCCCCTTCTCCAGACTCAACATCTACCAATTCCTTCTCTTTGGTGAATACCGATGCAAAGTATTCATTTAGTACCGCACCCATTTCCTCTGGCTCCACACATAGATTCCCTTGCCTATCCTTCAGTGGGCAAATGTGTGGTGGTATGTATTAGGGGTCATGTGGGACTGTGAAGCCGTGATGCTATTGGCTGACAGATCCCGGGTCCTGGTTGGCTGCTGACTCCTGGCTCCGCCCTGAAGGCGGAGTATAAGTACCCGAGCTTCTCCCCGCCGCTTCATTCTGTTGCTGAACTGCTGGGGACAAGTCTTGCTTAATAAAGCTTGAATCGACTTCATCACTTCTCGTCTCTCTCGTAAGTCATTGTGCGCTACAATTTATTAAGCGAGCTTAAAAGACTATGGAGCTCCGGATCGCCCCGGAATGCATGCGGATCAGCCCCCACGCAGCGAACTCGGCAGCAGTATTTAAACACTGGCAAGCATGTTTTGAAGGCTACCTCCGAACGGTCCCCGGCCAGATCACAGAAGACCAGAAAATGCAGGTCCTGCATTCGAGGGTAAGCCCGGAAATTTACCCTCTCATAGAAGACGCAGAGGATTTCCCGACGGTGCTCGCATTACTGAAGGGCATCTACGTGCAGCCCGTTAACCAGGTCTACGCGCGCCACCAACTCGCGACGAGATGGCAAAGTCCCGGAGAATCGCTAGAAGAATTCTACGCCGCGCTGCTAATTTTGGGACAGGGCTGCAGCTGCCCGCCGGTGAACGCGATCGGACACACGGACATGCTAATTCGCGATGCTTTTGTGGCAGGTATGAACTCTCCCCAAATCCGTCAAAGACTTTTAGAAAGAGAGTCGCGAGGACTCTCAGAGGCACGGGCCCTTGCATCTTCCCTAGATGTGGCCTCGCAAAACGCCCGCGCCTACGGCCCCGACCGCGCGGCAGCCCCTTGGGCTCCGTGGACCCCCGTCGCGACAAATCCCCCCCCCCTCGCAGGCTTGCGCGGTTAAAACGCCAGACCATCCCGGGGGGGCCCGCTGCTATTTCTGTGGGCAAGCGAAACACCCCCGGCAGCGCTGCCCGGCCCGCGCAGCTATTTGTAAAAGCTGCGGCAAGAAGGGCCATTACACGGCAGTGTGCCTGTCCCGGGGGGTCGCCGCAATCCCCGGAGAAGAACGAGCCCAGCATGTCCCAAACGCTCCCCAACCCCCCAAGCAGGGGCCGCCATTTTGGGTCCCGGGCACCACGAGGGGAGGATGGGCGCCGCCATCTCGTGACCCCCCAGCCACGTGCGATTCATGGGGGCGGCCATTTTGTCCACCCCCGGCCGCGTGCGATCCATGGACGCCGCCATCTTGGTTGACAACAAAGGACCCCAGCATCGACGGCTCCATGGGGTCCGAAGAAGACGCCGCGACACTACTACCACGACTGGCTTCGGTGACACTGGATCAATCACGGCCCCGGACGCTCCAGGCGCCGACAACAACGGTGCTGATCAACGGATACGAGACGCCATGCCTGATCGACTCCGGGAGCACTGAAAGTTTTATTCACCCAGACACGGCAAGACGCTGTTTTCTGACCATCCACCCAAGCACGCAAAAGATTTCCCTAGCTGCAGGATCCCACTCCGTAGAGATCAAAGGGTTCTGCATCGCGAACCTAATGGTGCAAGGGAGGGAGTTTAAGAACTACAGGCTCTACGTCCTTCCCCAACTCCGCGCGCCCACATTACTAGGATTAGATTTCCAGTGTAACCTGCAGAGCCTAACATTTCAATTCGGCGGCCAAATACCCCCACTCACTATCTGCGGCCTCGCAACCCTCAAAGTTGAACCGCCGTCCTTGTTTGCAAACCTCACCCCGGATTGCAAACCCGTCGCCACTAGGAGCAGACGGTACAGCGCCCAGGACCGGATATTTATTCGGTCTGAAGTCCAGCGGTTGCTGAAGGAAGGCATAATCCAGGCCAGCAATAGTCCCTGGAGAGCCCAGGTGGTAGTAGTAAAGACCGGGGAGAAGCAAAGGATGGTCGTAGACTATAGTCAGACCATCAACAGGTACACACAACTAGATGCGTACCCTCTCCCCCGCATATCTGACAGGGTAAATCGGATTGCCCAGTATAAGGTTTTCTCCACCATGGACCTCAAGTCCGCCTACCACCAGCTCCCCATCCGCCCAGGTGACCGCAAGTACACAGCCTTCGAGGCAGACGGGCGTCTATACCACTTCCTAAGGGTCCCATTTGGAGTCACAAACGGGGTCTCGGTCTTCCAACGGGAGATGGACCGAATGGTTGACCAGCACGGGTTGCAGGCCACGTTCCCGTATCTCGACAACGTAACCATCTGCGGCCACGATCAGCAGGACCACGACGCCAACCTCCAAAAATTCCTCCAGACCGCTAACGCCCTGGACCTCACATACAACAAGGAAAAGTGCGTTTTTAGCACAAACCGGTTGGCCATCCTGGGATACGTAGTGCGCAATGGGATAATAGGCCCCAACCCCGAACGCATGCGCCCCCTTATGGAATTTCCCCTCCCCCACTGCTCCAAAGCCCTGAAACGTTGCCTGGGTTTCTTTTCATATTACGCCCAGTGGGTCCCCCAGTATGCAGACAAGGCCCGCCCGCTAATGCAGTCCACTACCTTCCCCCTGTCGACAGAGTCTCGCCAGGCCTTCAGCCGCATCAAAGCGGATATCGCAAAGGCCACGATGCGCGCCATCGACGAGTCCCTCCCCTTCCAGGTCGAGAGCGACGCATCCGACGTAGCTCTGGCGGCCACCCTTAACCAAGCGGGCAGACCCGTGGCCTTTTTCTCCCGGACCCTCCACGCCTCAGAAATCCGCCACTCCTCAGTGGAAAAGGAAGCCCAAGCCATAGTGGAAGCTGTGCGACATTGGAGGCATTACCTGGCCGGCAGGAGATTCACTCTCCTCACCGACCAACGGTCGGTAGCCTTCATGTTCGATAATGCACAGCGGGGCAAAATTAAAAATGACAAGATCTTAAGGTGGAGGATCGAGCTCATCACCTTCAACTATGAGATCTTGTACCGTCCCGGAAAGCTGAACGAGCCGTCCGATGCCCTGTCCCGCGGCACATGTGCCGACGCACAAATAGACCGCCTCCAAACCCTCCACGAGGACCTCTGCCACCCGGGGGTCACTCGATTCTACCATTTCATAAAGTCCCGCAACCTCCCCTACTCTGTGGAGGAGGTCCGTACAGTCACCAGGAACTGCCACATCTGCGCAGAGTGCAAACCGCACTTTTTCAGGCCGGATAGAGCGCACCTGATCAAGGCTTCCCGCCCCGTTGAACGCCTCAGTTTGGATTTCAAAGGGCCCCTCCCCTCCACCGACCACAACGCATACTTCCTGAACGTGGTGGACGAGTACTCTCGTTTCCCCTTCGCCATCCCCTGCCCCGACATGACAGTGGCCACAGTCATTAAAGCCCTTGGCTCCATATTCACACTGTTCGGTTGCCCCGCGTATATCCATAGCGACAGGGGGTCCTCCTTCATGAGTGACGAGCTGCGCCAGTTCCTGCTCAGCAAGGGCATAGCCTCGAGCAGGATGACCAGCTACAACCCCTGGGGGAATGGGCAAGTAGAGAGGGAGAACGGCACGGTCCTGCTGGCCCTACGGTCCAGGGATCTCCCAGTTTCCCGGTGGCAGGAGGTCCTCCCGGACGCTCTCCACTCCATCCGGTCGCTGCTGTGTACCACCACTAACCAAACGCCTCATGAGCGCCTCCTTGTCTTCCCCAGGAAGTCCTCCTCCGGAACGTCGCTGCCGACCTGGCTGGCGGCCCCAGGACCCATCTTGCTCCGGAAACATGTGCGGGCGCACAAATCGGACCCGTTGGTCGAGAGGGTTCACCTTCTCCACGCGAACCCGCAGTACGCCTACGTGGAGTACCCCGACGGCCGACAGGACACGGTCTCCCTGCTGGACCTGGCGCCCGCCGGCAACACACACACCCCCCGACACCGATCATCCCCTCCCTGCCACCGGCGCACCTCGCGACCGCCCCCTTCCCGGGGGGATCGGTCCTCCCCCCGTGCCCACCCAGGAGTGAAAAAGGAACAAACACCGAAACGCTCCCGGAGACGACAAGCACCTGCACCACCACCGGGGCTGAGGCGATCGACGAGGAAGACCAGACCGCCCGCTCGACTCGTGGCATCCGCGTGACACCAAGAATGTTGTTGTATTGTAACAAAAAAAAATTTTTTTTCTTGCTAATATTGTAAATAGTTTTCACAAACTTGTACATAGCCCAGTGTAGGGCTAAAACTGTAGTAACATGTCCGAAATTTTCCTTCCAGGGCCAGCCTTGTAAACTCCTACCACCATGCGAACCACCACCCCGCCGGGTTCCTTTTTAACAAGGGGTGAATGTGGTGGTATGTATTAGGGGTCATGTGGGACTGTGAAGCCGTGATGCTATTGGCTGACAGATCCCGGGTCCTGGTTGGCTGCTGACTCCTGGCTCCGCCCTGAAGGTGGAGTATAAGAACCCGAGCTTCTCCCCGCCGCTTCATTCTGTTGCTGAACTGCTGGGGACAAGTCTCGCTTAATAAAGCCTGAATCGACTTCATCACTTCTCGTCTCTCTCGTAAGTCATTGTGCGCTACAGCATGTATATCAGAATCTGATTTCAACTCCACTCTAATGACAGAATACAATAAACTCAATGAAATAATGAAAGGAAATGAAAATCACTTATTGTCACAAGTCGGCTTCAATGAAGTTACTGTGAAAAGCCCCTAGTCGCCATATTCCGGCACCTGTTCGGGGAGGCCGGTACAGGAATTGAACCCACGCTGCTGGCCTGCCTTGGTCTGCTTTAAAAGCCAGCGATTTAGCCCTGAGCTAAACCAGCCCCTGGTAC
The DNA here is from genome assembly GCF_047496885.1 of Scyliorhinus torazame. Taxonomy (NCBI): domain Eukaryota; kingdom Metazoa; phylum Chordata; class Chondrichthyes; order Carcharhiniformes; family Scyliorhinidae; genus Scyliorhinus; species Scyliorhinus torazame. The sequence goes on from NC_092719.1 coordinate 218,093,364, forward strand.
TGAACAAAATACTGAACAAACATACAAACAGTGCGACTACGTACATCAGTCAAAGAATGCCGATGTCCCAAAAGCTCTTTGAAGACAATGCTGCCTGTTCATGTCACATGGTGCCTTGTTTGTGCCGAATGGTCCTGCCTATAATTGCCTTTTCAAATCAACTGAAAGGGTTCCCTTTGAATGAATCAGCCCCACTGACACTCCTGGGCCAGGGTGTGTGTCGACACAATTTGGAATCAATTAGAGTGCCTGTTATTTTGGTATAAACAGTTTATTCAGATGAAGATAGCACACAACAAGCTCTCCAACTTCCCCTGGCGGTCTCTGCTTGGGGGTAGCTCCGCAATTCATTCACACGATCACACTGCAGCTGGAACTGGCCTGGCCCTGAAGGTGCCTGCTGTTTTGGGAATCAGGCTGGGGGGGGGGGACCTGTACCATCCCAGCCTTTCCTGGTGACCTCTCTACAGAGCTGAAATAAATGGGTTAATGGTCACCGTTCGCTTTAAGTCCAGAAGCGTTCACTTTATTGTGAAGCCGGGTTTATGATGAGATCTCTGGTTTGCATGCCGTGCAATATTCAAAGGTGGAGGGGCGGGTGGGGTTCTGATGGAGTGATTAACAATATAAAGGCTTGCATTTAAACTGGTAATAACGATGGTGCTTCAGCTTACAGACTGTTGACCAGAACATTGAGTGAATTCCGCCACTTCCCATCACTTGACTGTCTTCGCATACTGCCACACAGGAGTAGAATGGAGGGTGATTCAGATCATTGGGGGTCGCCAAATAGTGGGGAGGATCATGGCTTAGTTAGGCATCTCCTGAAATGGGCATTGCAATTATCCTGGAGTGGGATTTGAACCCACAAACTTGTGATCCAGAGGTGGAAAGAACATTGGAAAGTTAAGAAACTTGAGGCCGGGACCTTGGGTGGCGGCTATGAGGTGAATAGTCACAGATAAAGTGGCTCCCGCTTGGGGATTCCATTTGTGGCCCTTTTTACCCATTTAGCAGGTGCCGTTTGGAGAGAAAAGTGGTGCCGTTTGAAAGTTTTGGTTCCTCCTCCGCATGCGATGTGATAATCCGAGGAACAAATCGAATAAGGAGTCCTTGTCTGACTTGGAAGGCCCTCGTGTCGCGGGAGGGGAGAAAACGGCAGAGGTCCTGTGTTGTTGTTGCCCTCTCAGTGGACAACTGAGAGGTGGGTAGAATCCCTAACGAAGGAGTTTGAGAAACAGAGGCAAGCGGTCTCTGATGGCCTGGCAAAGGCGGTTGAGGTGGCGATGTTGGCGGTGAGGCAGAAGTCAGGTCTGGGAAGCCGCCACAGGTGATTATAGTTCAGATATTTGGATAAGGAGAGGATGGGTGATGGACAAACGAGAATGTAGTTGAGAGGCCAATCCCATCAGAATTTATCAGGGCGTCGGGGCAGACCTGACAAAAAGGCAAGCAGGGTTTTTTTTTAAGAAACATTTTATTGTGGTATTTTTGGTATTATAACAACAACAAAATAAACAATGTACATGAAACTATAAACATAGTGCAAAAGCCGTCTCCCTCCCTTACAGGTCCCACCTTTATTGTGTCCCACCTCCGAAAATCGTCCTTCATTTGGTCTACTAGTCGGACCAGATTTAGTTTGTGCAGCCGTTCCCATTCCCGCGCCACTTGGATGCCTAGATACCGAAAGCTTCCCCTTACCACTCTAAACGGCAGCTCCCCCAGTCGCCTCTCCTGTCCCCTCGCCTGGACCCCAAACATCTCACTTTTCCCCATATTTAGCTTATACCCCGAAAACCGGCCAAATTCCCCTAGAATCCTCATGATTTCTTCCATCCCCTCTATTGGGTCCGATACATACCGATGCAGGTCATCTGCATAGAGCGAGACTCTGTGCTCCCCCCCCCCCTCCTGGACCAGCCCCTTCCAGCCCCTTGAGGCTCTCAGAGCAATTATCAACGGCTCTATGGCCAGCGCAAACAACAGTGGGGAGAGGGGGCATCCCTGTCTCGTCCCCCGGCGCAGTCTAAAATAGTCCGATGTTGTCCTATTCGTCCGTACGCTTGCTACAGGAGCCTGATACAGCAACCTGACCCAGTCAATAAAGCCCCACCCAAATCTTAACCGTCCCAGTACCTTTTCTGCATCCATTGCGATCACTACCTCCACCTCCCTACCTTCCGGGGGCATCATGATCACATTTAACAACCTTCTTACATTGGCCACCAACTGCCTACCCTTAACAAACCCCGTCTGGTCCTCCCCAATAACGTCCGGAACGCAATCCTCAATCCCGGAGGACAACATTTTGGCCAGCAGTTTGGCATCCACATTCAACAGGGATATTGGCCTGTAGGACCCACACAGCTCCGGGTTCTTGTCCCGCTTCAGAATCAGCGATATCGTGGCCTGTGACATGCACCCCCTCCCAGAAGTACCTCATCCCCTCCGGCCCCGTAGGGGGTTCCGACCTGTCCAGCCTATTGTAGAAATCCCTAAACGCCTTACTTACCCCTGCTGAATCTACAACCAGGTTCCCATCTCCGTCATTTACTTTCCCTATCTCCCTGGCTGCCTCCCTCTTTCTAAGCTGCTGTGCAAGCATTCTGCTGGCCTTCTCTCCATACTCATAGATCGCCCCCCTCGCCTTTCTCAGCTGCTCCACCGCCCTACCTGTGGTTAACAAGCCGAACTCCGCCTGTAGCCTCTGCCGTTCCTTTAAAAGCCCTGCCTCTGGGGTCTCCGCATACCTCCTATCGATCTGTAGTATCTCCTTTACCAGTCGGTCCGTCTCTGCCCTGTCTACCTTCTCCCTATGGGCCGGGATCGAGATCAGCTCCCCTCTGACCACCGCCTTCAGTGCTTCCCACACCACCGCTGCTGAAATTTCCCCCGTGACTTTGACCTGCAGGTAGTTCTGAATACATTTCCTCAGCCGCTCGCACACCCCTTCGTCAGCCAAAAGTCCCACATCCAACCTCCAGTGCGGGCGCTGGTTACTGCCTTTACTAACCTGCAGGTCAACCAAGTGCGGAGCATGGTCTGAGATTGTGATCGCCGAGTACCCGTGTCCACCACCCCTGCCAGTAAGGCCCTGCTCAAAATGAAGAAGTCAATCCGGGAGTACACTTAATGCACGTGTGAGTAGAAGGAGAACTCCTTCACCCTCGGCTGCCCAAATCTCCATGGATCCACCCTCCCCCCATTCTGCTCCATGAACCCTTTTAGTTCCTTTCCCATTGCTGGCACCCTGCCCATTTTCGAGCTTGACCGGTCCAAGCCAGGGTCAATAACTGTGTTGAAGTCCCCTCCCATGACCAACCTGTGCGAGTCCAGGTCCGGTATCTTCCCCATCATCCTCTTTATAAACTCCACATCATCCCAATTTGGCTCATACACATTTACTAATACCACCTGCACCCTATCCAGTTTCCCACTGACCATAATGTACCGAACTCCCACATCTGAGACTATTCTACTCACCTCAAACACCACCCGCTTATTGATCAGGATCGCGACCCCTCTAGTCTTTGAGTCTAGTCCTGAGTGAAAGACCTGACTGACCCAGCCTTTCCTCAATCTAATCTGGTCAGCTACTCTAAGATACATCTCCTGCAACATTACCACGTTCGACTTCAGTCCCATAAGATGAGCGAACACACGTGCCCGCTTGACCAGCCCATTTAACCCTCGAACATTCCAGGTGATCAGCCTAGTTGGGGGGCACATTGCCCCCCCCCCCCCTTCGCCGATCAGCCATCCCCTTTTTTTGGGCCTGCCTCCAGCCCATGCTCTGCGCCTCCACCAGCCTGCCCGCAGGCAGCTTCCGCCCCCAACCTCCTCTCTGTCCTTTAGCACAAGTCCTTTCCTTGTCAGTAGAACATTTTCCCCCCCTCCCCCCCTGTAACAACACTCTGTAACCCAACCCCTTTAATAAACCAAACATATGCGTATCCCCCACTACGCTTCTGTGAGCTAGCCCGCCCAGCTAGCTTGGTGGCCCCCATCCCTGGCGCCAGATAGTCTCCCACCTATTGTTCCCTCCCCACTCTCCCTCCTGCTCGTACAAACATACTGCAACATCAAACAATCCCCACACAATTGCCCAACAGAAAAACACCAAAATCTAAACAAGCACACCTCCATCCCCCAACAGTGCAAATGAAAACCTTAACTCACTCGGCTCTGCACTGGTCCCAAACCAATACAGAAGGCATAACAAACAGCTTCCAAAAAACGAAAAACAAGAAACTTTTTTTAAAAGAACAGAGAAACAAAAAGAAAACAAAAAACCATGAACGTTGCAGCAAAGATTCAAAAGTTCTCAGTCCACCACCAGTCCTTTCCTTTTCACGAAGTCCAGCGCGTCCTCAGGCGACTCAAAATAAAAGTGCTGTTCCTCATACGTGACCCAGAGGCGGGTCGGATACAACAGTCTGAACTTCACCTTTTTCTTAAAAAGGATCGAGCTGATCTGGTTGAAGCCTGCTCTTCTCCTAGCCACCTCCACACTCAGGTCCTGGCAGACCCGCGGGGTACTGTTGTCCCATTTACAGCTCCGTATCTGCTTGGCCCACTGTAGAATGCGCTCCTTATCTGGGTACCTGTGGAATCTCACCACCATTGCCCTCGGGGGGTCTCCCGTTCGCGGCTTCCTCGCGAGTGCTCTGTGAGCCCTGCCCACTTCCAAGGGTCGGGAGAATTCCCCATCCCCCAGCAGCTTCTCGAACATGCCCGCTATGTATGCCCCAGCATCCGCTCCTTCGAACCCCTCCGGGAGCCCAACGATTCTCAGGTTCTGCCGGCGGGACCTATTCTCTCGGTCCTCCACCTTCTCCAGGAGCTTCTTCTGCTGGTCTCTCAGCATCCCCACCTCCAACTCCACCACAGTCTGATGTTCCTCCTGCTCAGCCAGCGCCTTCTCCACCTTCTGGATCGCCCGATCTTGGGCGTCCAATCTAAGCTCCAGCCGCTCAATCGACTCTTTTATAGGGTCCAAGCAGTCCCGTTTCTGCTTGGCAAAGCCTTCCTGAATAACTTGCATCAGCTGCTCTGTTGACCGCTGGGTCGACAAGCTAGAGGTCCGGTCCTCCGCCATGCTGTCTCCTGCTGCAGCTTCAGCCCAAGCCTTCTCTGTCTTTCTATTTCTGCCTTTACGAGCACTTCTAGTCCTTCTCTCCGTCCACCAATGTGGGAATTCAGTACACAATTGCCTCTGTCTTCCGTTTTACAATTCAAGTCCGGTAGAAAATCGGGGGAAAAGGTCCAAAAGTCCGACCCGAGCGGGAGCCACCAAATGTGAGACTTACTCCTTCACAGCCGCCGCCGGAAGTCACATGTAGGGTTTAACAAGGCCAAGGCAGCTCTTTACAAGAGCAAGGTGTATTTTGGAGTAGCGTGTTTTGGAGAGAGCACAGATATAGGTTGCGTGGCGGTAGATTTAGAACGGAGGTGAGGAAGAACTACTTCTCGCAGAGGGTGGTGAATTTGTGGAACTCGCTGCCCCATAGTCCGGTGGAATCTGAGTCATTAAATGGCTTCAAGAAGGAAATAAATATTAAAAACAGGTTAAAGGGATATGGGCAACAGGTGGGGAGGTGGGTTTGAAACCAGGAGGAGATCAGCCAGGATCTGATTGAGTGGCGGAGCAGGTTCAAGGGGTTGAATTGCCGACTGCTGCTCCTAATTCCTATGTTCCTGTGTTCCTATGTTCCTGAGTTCCTATGTTTCTGTGTTCCTATGTTCCTGTGTTCCTATGTTCCGGTGTTCCTATGTTCCTGTGTTCCTGTGTTCCTATGTTCCGATGTTCCTATGTTCCTGTGTTCCTATGTTCCGGTGTTCCTATGTTCCTGAGTTCCTGTGTTCCTATGTTCCTATGTTCCTGAGTTCCGGTGTTCCTATGTTCCTGAGTTCCTATGTTCCTATGTTCCTGTGTTCCTATGTTCCTGTGTTCCTATGTTCCTATGTTCCTGAGTTCCTATGTTCCTATGTTCCTATGGGCAGCACGGTAGCATAGTGGTTAGCACAATTACTTCACAGCTCATGTTCCAGGTTCGATTCCCAGCTTGGGTCACTGTCTGTGCGGAGTCTGCACGTTCTCCCCGTGTGTGCGTGGGTTTCCACCGGGAGCTCTGGTTAGGTGGATTGGCCATGCTAAATTGCCCTTAGTGTCCAAAATTGCCCTTAGTATTGGGTGGGGTTACTGGGTTCTAGGGTTATGGGGATAGGATGGGGGTGTGAGCTTGCGTAGGGTGCTCTTTACAAGAGCCGGTGCAGACTCGATGGGCCGAATGGCCTCCTTCTGCACTGTAACTTCTATGCCTATGTCTATGTTCCTGTGTTCCTGAGTCCTATGTTCCTATGTTCCTGAGTCCTATGTTCCTATGTTCCTGAGTCCTATGTTCCTATGTTCCTGAGTCCTATGTTCCTATGTACATGTCTCGCCTTTGGGTCATCAGAGATCAGGGGCGGGATTCTCCGAGCCCTGCGCCGGGCCGGAGAATCGCCGTAACCGTGCCACGCCGCCCCGACGCTGGCACGCGATTCTCCGAGGAGCGGAGAATCGGCGCCATTTGCGCTGGCGCGTTTGGCGTGGCGCCGGTCGCGGGCCGCTGTCCGCGGCGGGGCCGCCGATTCTCCGGCCTGGATGTGCCGGGCGGCCGCGCGGGAACGGCAGAGTCCCACCGGCGCCGCCCACACCTGCTCGCAGCCGGCGGGAACTCTACGCGCAGGGTCGGGGCGGCGGCCTGTGGGGGGGAGGGGAGCTCCTTCACCGGTGGGGGGGGGGGGCTCCGATGGGGTCTGGCCCGCGGACCGGCCTCTCCAGCCCCGGCCCTATTTTGTTACGCGGCCGGCCCCTGGACCCCCGCGCCAGGTTGCGTTGAGGACGTCCCCCACGCATGCGCGGGTTGGCGCGGCGCCCAGTTGCCGCCGGGAAGGGAGGCTGGAGCAGCGCAAATCGCTCCAGCGCCGTGCTGGCCCCTGTGGCCAGAATCGGTAGTGCCCGCGCCTGTTTCTCGCCATCGTGAAACGCAACAACGCGGACAGTCTGCCTCCATTTCGGAGAATCCCACCCCGGGACTATTATTTTGACACGCCGAAGGAGCCAAATGACTTTGTGAAGAAGCATAAACTGGGGGAGAATTGAATGAAGTTGTTGGTTACACCTGAATGTTGATTTTGTTTCATGTGTTTGGTAATTTTTTTGCCTTTTCTGGATTTGTGGTTCATTTGTCTTTTTTTTATAGTCGTGTTGGAAGTGTTTGAGGGAGAGGGATTGGGGAGGGGACTGGAGGAAGTAAAGGTGAAAATGGGAGGAAGAGTTGGGTTTGGCTGTGGAGGGGGGTTTATGGAGCGTGGTTCTGCACAGGAGCAATTTTACTTCCTCGTGTGCAAGGGTGAGTTTGATTCAGTTTTAAGTGGTACGTAGGGCACACTTGACCAGGGCAGGTATGAGTGGGTTCTCTCCGGGCGTGGAGGACAGGTGTGAGTGTTGTTCGAGGGGGCCGGAGAAGCACTCACCTGTGTTTGGTCTTGTCCTAAGTTAGTTACATTTTGGGCGTCCATCTCTGAAACAGTGACGGACGTTTTGGGAGTTAGAGTGGAACCGTGCCCAGTGATGGCGATTTTAGGATTGTTGGAATGCCGGTGCTGCAGGAGGCTAAGGAAGGCCGATGCCTTGGCCTTGGCCTCTCTACCAGCCCGGAGGCAAGCCTTGCTCGGATAGAGGGCATCGGCGCCACCTAAGGCTACGGCAAGGTTGGGGGATTTGTCGGAATTCCTGCATTTGGAAAAGATAAAGTACATGATAAGGGGATCGGAGGAGGGCTTTTATGTGTAGTTCAAAGGGTGGGGGAGGGGGGGGTGGCTTCAGCAGTGAGGAGATTTCTCTGGCTGCTTAATGATCTTGGAAATGGAAGATTGCAATGTTCCCTGGAATTGCCAAACAGAGAAGTCCTTCATGATGCCCGGATGATGACCTTGCATACACAGCAAGGTGACTACCGTTCATTGGCTTCTTTCAGGAACTGGTTTTCATCAGCAATTTGGGGGTGGGGTTGGTGGTGGTGGGGGGGGGGGGCGGGGCAGGGTTCTGGGTAAATACGGGATGGGGTTGGGTTGTGGGGATATTTTTATCAAAATTGTATATATTTGTTTGACCATTTTGTATGTTAGAATTGAAAGTTGGGCTGGTTTAGCACACTGGGCTAAATCGCTGGCTTTTAAAGCAGACCAAGGCAGGCCAGCAGCATGGTTCAATTCCCGTACCAGCCTCCCCAAACAGGCGCCGGAATGTGGCGACTAGGGGCTTTTCACAGTAACTTCATTTGAAGCCTACTTGTGACAATACGCGATTTTCATTTTCATTTTTCAAGTTTTCTGAAACTGGAAATTTGTGGGGTAGCACGGTGGCGCAGTGGTTAGCACTGCTGCCTACGGCTCTGAGGACCCGGGTTCGATCCCAGCCCCGGGTCACTGTCCGTGGGGAGTTTGCACATTCTCCCCGTGTTTCACCCCCACAACCCAATGGCTGGGTGGGTTGGCCATGCTAAATTGCTCCTTAATTGGAAAAAATAAGTGGGTATTCAAATCTATAAAAAAAAGAAACTTGAGGCCGTTCGACCTGTCTCGGGCCTGAGATGCTGAGCCTGTCCTCTCAAAGTGTAACAGATCCCATGACATTATTTGAAAGGCAATTAGAGCAGTTTGCCCCTCTGTCCTGCACAGTATTCATCCTCAATCATTAACCTCTCGTTATCAAACAGCTGCGTATGGGATCTTGCTGTGTGAAAATTGACTGCCACATTACAACAACAGCTGCACTTCAAAAAGTAATCTATTTGCTGTGGCATGCTTTGTAACATTCTGGAATCATGAAAGGTGCTATATAAATGCAGGTCCCACCACCTCCCTCTGCTTCTTGAACCGTCTGCTTTGAACAAACCTCTATAGTCATCCCTGCTAATTTCTCCTTTCTTTCAGCATCCATCCCTCCCTCAAGCTCTGAGTAAAACGTCTTGGGATGTTTATCAACACTAGGGTTGTTATATAGACAAGTTGTTGTTGTGTATGCAAGGTCATCATCCGGGCATCATGAAGGACTTCTCTGTTTGGCAATTCCAGGGAACATTGCAATCTTCCATTTCCAAGATCATTAAGCAGCCAGAGAAATCTCCTCACTGCTGAAGCCACCCCCCCCCCTGTGAACTACACATAAATGCAGAATAGGCCTGAAGCAAAACTTGAGATCAAAAGGGAGTTATTTCCAAAGAAAAGTATCCTTCATTCAGCTACAGCAAGTTAATAGAGTGTTCATTAAATCTTTCATAAAGAGCTGCGCACTCACTCACCCAGAAAGAGGAAAGAAGGAGAAATCCTGGCACGGTTGAAGAGTTGGATATGGATGGGGAACATCATTAATCCCAACGCAAGGCCTATCTCAGAGGCCTCGTTTTCCCAACACATATCAGAGTAGTTTAGTTCAACCATCCCGTGGATCCTCATTATTCTTGTTGACTATCACTCCATGGTTCAGAAGATGGCTGATGTGTCCTCTTGTTACTGTTGCCAGTAGATCCATTTCTTCTTATGTAGTCTATCAAAACCATCCAAAATAAGATAATAATAATCGCTTATTGTCACTAGTAGGCTTCAATGAAGTTACTGTGAAAAGCCCCTAGTCGCCACATTCCGGCGCCTATTCGGGGAGGCCGGTATGGGAATTGAACCCCCGCTGCTGCCTTGTTCTGCATTACCAGTCAGCTGTTTAGCCCACTGTACTAAACCATCCCCTACCACACCTAGAAGGACAAGGGCAGCAGATACCTGGGAAGACCACCACTTGTGCATGAGCAGCCCAGGATCCGGACATTCTCCGCTGTTTTTTTGTAATTTGTGTAAGAGAAGAAAAATACATCCTTGGCTAAACAAGGCGATTAAGATTGCATAAAGGCAAAAATTAAGGAATACTATAATGCAAACTTTTAAAGACCAACAAAGGGTTGCTTAAAAAGTAATAAAAAGAACAAATGTAAGCTATGAAAGCAATCTAGTGCAAAGTACAAAAACGGATAGCAAAATATTCTGTAAGTATACAAAAAGGAAGAGAGTAGCTAAAGTGAATGTTGGCCCCTGAGAGGAAGAGACTGGTGAGTTAATAACAGGGAACACAGAAAAGGCAGAGTCACAAAATCAATATTTTGCCTCAGCTTTCATGGTGGAGGGCATTAGAAACATCCGAATAGTAACAGGTAATGCAGAGGATGTGGAAAAGGAGAAACTTAAAGCAATCACCATTACACGGGAAAAAGTACTGAGCATGCTATTGGGATTGAGGACAGATATGTCCCCGGGCCTAATGGCCTACATCCCAGGCTCTTAAAGGAAGTGGCAGCAGAATTAGTAGATCCATTGGTTATGATATTCCAAAATTACCTGGTTTCTGGAAAGGTTCCAGTGGATTGGGAAAAAACTCATGGAATGTCCTTATTCAAAAAGCGAGGGAGGCAGAAAGCAGGAAACTATAGACCAGTTAGTTTAACGTCTGCCATTGGGAAGTGGTTGAAATCCATTATTACGGAGGTGATATCAGCTGAAATAGCTCAGTTAATTTGGAGATTCTGAATTCTCCCTCTGTGTACCCGAACAGGCGCCGGAATGTGGCGACTGGGAGTTTTTCACAGTTACGTCATTGCAGTATTAATGTAAGCCTACTTGTGACACTAATAAAGATTATTATTATATTATTAGTGAAGTTGTCCATCGCATTGCGCAGTCGGTGATGGCCATGGCTGAGGGTATGGGCAGAATGTCCGACTTGCTGGGGAATGTCACCCAGTACCAGGCCGACCTTGATGAGGTTCTGCGGGGCTGTCCCGCTCTCAGATGGTCATGGCTGAGGCCCTGCGGAGGTTGTCCCAGTCACTGCGGAGCATCGCCGAGGGCGTCGACACGATGGTGCAGATCATGGGGAGCCGCCAGGGCTGACAGAGCCAGGTGATGCAAGGGCACCTGGGGCTTGAACCACTGAGCAGGAGGGGGGGGGGCGCTGGGTGCCAGGCCGGAAACTCGGGGTCAGCACACGTGACAGGGCGGCACGGCTGTGCATGTGCCGCTGACAAGTGAGCAGGGGTTCTCCCGCCCCAGAGGACACCCACCAGGGGCATCGAAGGCCACGGGATGAGGCAAGCAGCCAGCTGCCTCCACCTCTGACGTGCATCCTGGGGACACACCTAGACGTAGCTGTAGAGTTAGGAGCACATCGAGTTTCACTGAGGGCACCGGGATAGGGGAGAGGAGGTGGGGGGGGGGAAGGTAGAGGGTGGGGGGTGGGGGGTGCGGGACGGACAGCACCGTCTGGACTAAGAGGAATAGTAAAACACAATAAACACCCTTCTGCACATCCAGAATGACACCTCTGTCACTTTCTTCCACATCGATACAACCTTCGGGCCATTGGCCCATCACTCCAGTCACCCCCTCCCCCCGTGACACCCACCCACCCTCCGGCCATGGACATGTCCCCGGAGCGGTGCCCCATCCCCTGGGTGTTCGGATGTTGGCTGCTACGTGTGTGGTGTGGCGTCCCGCGGTGTTCAGGCTCAGTGTCCAGGTACCAAGGTGTGATTGGGATTATGGGCAATGACCCCCCACACGCTACATGGCCCGCCCACTCACGGGAATCCACTTGGGTTGTGTGGCATGCTCACTTAACCACCATTGCCAATTCCCGATCATCAATACCCTTCAGCACGCAGCCAGAGTCCTCGGCGGCCGGTGAGGGTTATGGGTGATGAGTGTGGCAGATGGGCAGGAGTTGCCCCCGGAACGGGTACGCACAATCCAGGGGTTGGCATGGTGGTGCCGCGCACGGTTGGCCCCTGGTCGCCCCCACCCAGCATCCAACCCTCCCATGGCAACCCACCCCTGCAGAGGGTCCCCTAGCCCCAGCCTAGGGTCCCTGCTGAGCACTGGGGTGGCAAGCACAGCACCCCGGAGCTCTTTACCTGTGAGAATGGTGGCTACTCACCTCCTCGGCTCCCCACAGAAGCCGTTCAGGTTCACGTTTTTAAAAGAAGTACTAATCGGCGCCAGCGTGACCACTTGCCAGGGAGGCGGCTCAATGACGGGAGGCCGTTGGATATGGGGTCGCTGCCGTTAATTGCATGGAAATGGGGCTTAAGTGGTGATAATTGTTTTCTCGCCCCGCTACGGCGAGATCCTGATTTCGTCTATGGGAGCGGGTCGGCTGCATCGCAAACTGTTGGGCGCCCAACGCGGTTCTCGTTTTCTGCCTCTCCCGCTTTCATCGTCTTCGATTCGCTCGAGCAAGAGCGCACCGAGGCCGGAGCATCGCGCCCTGTCTTTTTCCCTTCTTCGTTCCTCCCCCCTGAGGGCGACTCGAGACAGTCTCAGTGACCCAGTCACAGTCGGAATGTTGATTAATCAGCCAGCGCCGAATTGCACCTTCTGGTGTGTACAATTCTGGCCCATTCCCAGGCTTCCTGTGTATATTCAGGACTTTGTTATTGTGTGTCAGCCAGATTACACGGCTTGTTCTGCCCTTGATGACGAGCTGAATCTCAGTGCTTCCAAGAACATGGATTTCCTGCTCGCATTCCACAAATTTCAATCGGCCCACCAAATTCAATCCCAACCTCCTCCCTGCTCGCTGCCTTCAGCTTTCAACACAGGCGACAGGGGCGATGGATTCATCCCACAGAACTATCAAAACACCCTGCAGGGGAGGGTGCAGAACTGACCAACAAGAGGAAGTGCCTTCTTCTTCAGCCTCTTTTTATACAAACAACCCGGGGGAAAAAACAAAGTTGTCCCCTCATTTAGCTTGCTAGCCATGGTTGAGTGCACAGCCCTCACAACTTGGAATCAGGAACTTCCAGCTTCCAGTTCCCATTCACAGTTTGAACACAAAGATCCCCGATGCAGGGCAGCACGGTGGCGCAGTGGGTTAGCACTGCTGCCTCACGGCGCCGAGGTCCCAGGTTCAATCCCGGCTCTGGGTCACTGGCCGTGTGGAGTTTGCACATTCTCCCTGTGTGGGTTTAGCCCCCACAATCCACAGAGTGCAGGATAGGTGGATTGGCCACGCTAAATTGCCCCTTTATTGGAAAAAAATGAATTGGGTACTCGAATTGTTTCTTTCAAAAAATGGTCCCCGATACAGGACTGAGGGAGTGCCGCACTGTCAGAGGGTCAGTACTGCGGGAGTGCTGCACTGTCAGAGGGTCAGTACTGAGGGAGTGCTGCACTGTCAGAGGGTCAGTACTGAGGGAGTGCTGCCCTGTCAGAGGGTCAGTACTGAGGGAGTGCTGCGCTGTCAGAGGGTCAGTGCTGAGGGAGTGCTGCGCTGTCAGAGGGTCAGTGCTGAGAGAGTGCTGCACTGTCAGAGGGTCGGTACTGATGGAGTGCTGCACTATCAGGGGGTCAGAACTGAGGGAGTGCCACACTGTCAGAGGGTTAGTACTGAGGGAGTGCTACACTGTCAGAGGGTCAGTACTGAGGGAGAGCTGCACTGTCAGAGGGTCAGTACTGCGAGAGTGCCGCACTGTCAGTGGGTCAGTACTGAGGGAGAGCCGCACTGTCAGAGGGTCAGTACTGAGGGAGAGCCGCACTGTCAGAGGGTCAGTACTGAGAGAGTGCTGCACTGTCAGAGGGTCAGTACTGAGGGAGAGCTGCACTGTCAGAGGGTCAGTACTGTGGGAGTGCTGCACTGTCGGAGGGTCAGTACTGAGGGAGAGCTGCACTGTCAGAGGGTCAGTACTGAGGGAGAGCCGTACTGTCAGAGGGTCAGTACTGAGGGAGTGCTGCACTGTCAGAGGGTCAGTACTGAGGGAGTGCCGCACTGTCAGAGGGTCAGTACTGAGGGAGAGCCGCACTGTCAGAGGGTCAGTACTGAGGGAGTGCCGCACTGTCAGAGGGTCAGTACTGAGGGAGTGCTGCACTGTCAGAGGGTCAGTACTGAGGGAGTGCCGTACTGTCAGATGGTCAGTACTGAGGGAGTGCTGCACTGTCAGAGGGTCAGTACTGAGGGAGTGCTGCACTGTCAGAGGGTCAGTACTGAGGGAGTGCCGCACTGTCAGAGGGTCAGTACTGAGGGAGTGCCGCACTGTCAGAGGGTCAGTACTAAGGGAATGCCGCACTGTCAGAGGTGCTGCCTTTCAGTTGAGATATTAAGCCGAGGCTCCATCTGCTGGTTGAAGAGGTGTAAAAGATCCCATGGCGGGAGTGGAGGCGGGTCTGGTGGTGGCTATGGACCTGACATGAAACGTGTAAGAGACACTAGCGGAGGAATGGCAGGCACTGGAACAATGACCATGGACGGAAGGTAGAAGGCCACCCAGAACGATCTTGGCAGAGTACCCTGGGAGCAGGAATTATAGGAAGAGATCCTCATCCTTGGCAAAGGGGAGGTTGGCCCATACCTGCCCAGTCTGGACAAGGCCATATCATACAACAAGGAGAAATTCCTGGAGCAACTGAGTTGATTTGGCATTCTCGGAGGAGCTTATGACTGATGTAAATATGCAGAATGGAGGCATGGAGGATTTGTATAAGGCGGGAACCAGAGGAGTACTGGTCAACCAATGAACTACACTGCCCTGATGATAGCTGGCAGCAGCACACAAGGATTGGGCAGCTTTGGTGAACAAGATACAGTGCAGAGACTGTCTAGCCATCCCCGCTTCCAACATTGTTACTAGCTCTTATTCTTATCAACTGATTTTAATGTAAAGGAAATCTTTAATAGTGGTGCGTAGTGCTAATCACAGTACAGTGTTCTTGTGTATTTTTGTTTACTGCCTCTGAAACCAGAATTGTGTTGGAATTAATAATAATTTCATGGTTACTTTACTGTTAAAGTACTTGTATTGAGCATAGACTCTGAAGGAGTCACTTCAATTCACCATAAATAAAAGTAAAAATTTTTTTTTTTTAAAGTAAAAGATCCCATGACATTATTTTGAAGGCAAGAGATTTGGTCCTGACATGGGGGTCCTGAGGACCACGGGACAGTCCGGCTCAAAGAGCTGTTGGCTTTCCCAGCGGCGGTGGCAGTCCAGTGGGTAACACTCGAGCATCCCAGTCACGTTGTTGTGGGATCATAAACCCATTCCACAGACCTCAGCACAAACCCCAGGCTAACATTCCCAGTGCAGCACTGAAGGAATGCTGCACTGTTTCAGGCGTTACACCAAGGTTACACTTGCCTTTTCAGGCAAACATAAAGGATTCTGCAACCACGATTTCAAAAAATAGCACAGCACAAAAGTGAGTTAGTCGCTATCATGTAAATTCCAAAAGTGATCTCACAGAAGTTCCGTAGGTTGATTGGTTGCTAAATATAGGCCTTTCTGGACTCGGCAGTGAAGAGATGATTGGTGAGTGACAGGTGAGTTATTATATTACACCGTACCATATATACACACTATATATAAAGTTTGATGTATGTCAGTGCAGCTTGGTCATGTGGAATGTGCATCCTGCTCGATGTGGGAAATCATGTAGCCACAAAGTGCCCTCGACGACTACACCTTCGGGACGTGTCACCAGCTGTAGAAGCTTGAAGTCCGGATTATGGAACCCGAGGGGTGGTTGGAGTCACTGGGGTTCATCCGCAAGACTGAGGATTACATGGGCAGCACATTTAGAGAGGTGGCCACACTGCAGCCGAGGCGTACACTGCAGCAGAGAGGGAATGGGTCACCGTCGGAGCAGATAGTGCAGGAATCCCCTGAGGCTATCGCGTTCTCTAACTGTTTTGGATGCTGGTGAATGAGGTGGTTCCTCCAGAACTGCAGCAAGCACCAAGTTGGTGGCACCACAGGTGGCTCCGCTGCTCAGGAGAGTAGGAGGAAGAGTGGGAGTGTGATAGTGGTGGAGAATTCCATAGTTAGAGGAGCAGACAGGCATTCCTGCAGCTGTAGACATGACTCCAGGATGGTGTGTTACCTCCATGGTACCAGAGTCAAGGATGTCACAGAACAGCTGCAGGACAGCCAGAGGGAGTGATCCACATTGGGACCAATGACATCTGGAGGAAAAGGGATTAAGGCAGCACGGTAGCATTGTGGATAGCACAATTGCTTCACAGCTCCAGGGTCCCAGGTTCGATTCCGGCTTGGGTCACTGTCTGTGCGGAGTCTGCACATCCTCCCCGTGTGTGCGTGGGTTTCCTCCGGGTGCTCCGGTTTCCTCCCACAGCCCAAAGATGTGCAGGTTAGGTGGATTGGCCATGATAAATTGCCCTTAGTGTCCAAAATTGCCCTTAGTGTTGGGTGGGGTTACTGGGTTATGGGGATCGGGTGGAGGTGTTGACCTTGGGTAGGGTGCTCTTTCCAAGAGTCGGTGCAGTCTCGATGGGCCGAATGGCCCCCTTCTGCACTGTAAATTCTATGTTAATCTATGTTAATCTATGTCCTAAAAGCATATTTTATGGAGTTTGAAAGGGAATTAAAAGCAGGACTACACGAGCCGTAATCTGAGGATTAATCCCAGTGCCATGTGCTAGTGAGCATAAGAACAGGAATATTGAGCAGTTCAACGCGTGGCTGGAGAAATGGAGTAGGGGGGAAGGCTTTAGGTTTCTGGGGCATTGGGACTGGTTCTGGGGAAACTACTCAGTCCGGGTCTCGTGTAGGTTTTGTCTGTGAACTGCAGGCACTGGCTGACAAATGGAACTGTGATATTATTGCTAGAACAAATACCTGGCTCAAAGAAGGGCTGGACTGAGTGTTAAATATTCCTGGGTACAGGGTGTTTGAGAGAGATAGGAAGAAAAGGGGGAGATTAGCAGTATTGATTACAGATGGTATTACAGTCCTGGAGAGAGAGAGTGTTCCAGACGGCTCAAGGATGGGATCGCTCTGGTTAGGGGTAAGGAATGAAAAAGGTTCAATCGCATTCATCGGTGTCGCATATAGACCACCAACTGGTAGAGAAGCAAATTTGCAAAGAAATTGCAAAGAGGTGTTCGAATTCACATTCTCCTCGTGTCTGCGTGGGTTTTGCCCCCACAACCCAAAGTTGTGCAGGGTAGGTGGATTGGCCACGCTACATTGGGAAATTTCCCTTATTTGGGAAAAATGAATTGGGTGCTCTAAATTTATATGTAAAAAAAGAGGTGTGAGAATTATAGAGTAATTAGACTTCAATTATCCAAATATAGACTGGGATAGGAATAGTGCAAAGGGACAAGGGGTGGGCGAGAGTTCCTGGAGTGTGTTAGAAAGATCGTTTTCTGCATCAGTCTGTTTCTAGTCCAGCGAAAGGGCAGCACAGATGGACGTGGTTCTGAGGAACAAGTTGGCCCAAGTGGATCAAATATGAGTGAAAGAGCATTTAGGGGACAGAGACCATTGCATCACAAGAGTTCAAGTTGGCCATGGAAAAGGACAAGGAACAATCCAGAGCAGGGATAAATAATTGGGGGAAAAGCCAACTTCGATGGGGTGAGAATGCATCTGAGTCGAGTGAGGGCAGCACGGTAGCATTGTGGATAGCACAATTGCTTCACAGCTCCAGGGCCCCAGGTTCGATTCTGGCCTCGGCTCACTGTCTGTGCGGAGTCTGCACGTTCTCCCCGTGTGTGCGTGGGTTTCCTCCGGGTGCTCCAGTTTCCTCCCACAATCCACGGTTAGGTGGATTGGCCATGATAAATTGCCCTTAGTGTCCAAAATTGCCCTTAGTGTTGGGTGGGGTTTCTGGGTTATGGGGATAGGGTGGAGGTGTTGATCTTGGGTAGGGTGCTCTTTCCAAGGGCCGGTGCAGACTCGATGGGCCAAATGGCCTCCTTTTGCACTGTAAATTCTATGATAATCTATGAGTTGGAATTAAATGTTCGCAGAAAAGTCAGTGGCTGAACAATGGGCCATCTCCAAGGAAAATATGTTGCCGGCAGCGTCCAGGTACATTCATTGGATTGAAAAGGTAGGACAAATACATCTAGAGCACCCTGGATGACGAGAGAAGAGAAATGAAGGTGAAAAAGAACAAGGGAGAAAATGTAATGGCGAATAGAAGGACCAGAGAGGAGGTGACAAATGAGAAAGGCAAGGACGGAGACTGACAGCTGACATAAAAGGGAATCCCCAGGTCTTCTATAAACGTGGAAATAATAAATGGGTGGTAAAAGAAAGAGTAGGGCCGATTAGAGTTTTTAAAAAAAGAGTTTTGCAAATGGAGGGAAATGGAAAAATAGTGGAGGTGTTAAACAAGTACTTTGCATCTGTCTTTACAAAGGAAGAGGATGCTACCAGGCCAAGGTGAGGAGGTAACTAGTACACTGGAAAGATTTGTAATGGAGGAAGAGGATGTGCTAGAAAGACTATCTTTACTTAAAATTGAGAAGGTGCCAAGATGGGATGAGATGCGTCCAAGGGAACTGAGGGAGGTGAGAATGGAAATTGCAGAAGCATTGATCACAATCTTCCAGTCTTCCTTAGACACACGGGTGGTGCCAGAGGACTGGAGAATTGTGAATGTTACACCCTTGTTCAAGGATGGCAACTGCAGACCAGTCAGTTTGACTTCAGTGGTTGGGGAATATCTGGAAAATATAGTTCAGGGCAAAATCACTCATCACTTTGACAAGTGCAGGATAATTAGGGAAAGCCAGAATGGATTCACCAATGGAATATCATTTAACTAACTTGCTGGAGTTTGTTCAGGAAGTAATAGAGAATGTTGATAAGGACTGGAGTGCATTTCCCCAGGGTCAGTGTTGGGACCATTCCTCTTCCTCATATATATTGATGACTTAGACTATGGAGTTCAGGGCATGATTTCAAAATTTGCAGGTGGTACAAGATTGGAAATGTCGCTACTTGTGGTGAGGATAGTTTTGAACATCAGAAGGACACAGACTTGTGGGTTGGGTCTGTTTTACATGGAGAAAATAAGGCTGGGAGGAAACTTGAGGGGTATGGACAGGGTAAATTGTGAGAAGTTGTTCCCACTTAAGAGAGCATCGAGGGCTAGAGGGCCCAGATTCAAATGAATTGGTAAAAGAGTAAAAGTGATGTGAGGAGAGATCTTTTAATCTAGAGGGTGTTTGGGGACTGGAACGAGTCTCGGAGGGTGGTGGAGGCAGATTCGGTTGAAGTATTCAAAAGGAATTTGGTTTGCTGTCTGAAAGCATGAACGTGCAAGGTTACGGGATAAGGCAGGGGAGTGGGGCTAGGTAGAATGCTCTTTGAGAGAGCCATTATAGACTAGATGGACCAAATGGCTTCCTTCTGCTGTAAATATCCTGATTTTGCTTTTATGCGAGAGCTTGCTGCGCACGAATTGACCACCATGTTTCCTACATTAAAATATTGACTGCCTTCGAAAGTACTGTGTTGGTTGCCGAGCACTTTGAAGTCCTAAGGTTATGAAAGGCGCTATCGAAATGCACATCTTTCTTTTCTTTCTATTTCCAATTGGTGTGGGAAGGCAGAGAACCACAAGGTTGGACCCGTTCGCTGCAGGAGAGTGCAGTGAAAACGCAGGAATGTCAAATTTCCAACAATCACAACTATTTATCCCGCAGGAAAAAAACGGTGCTGATTGGTTAGCCAGCTGACACTGATTGGCCAAGGCGTTTCCATGGGAAAAAGCAGTGGGGAGGCTCTCCCAGTTCCAAAAAAACACTGCCTCTCTGCAGCTCTGTAAGCCAGAGCTCTGCGGCCGCCATCCCACCCCCCCCCCCCACCCCCAAATCCCCCATCCCACCCAGAAACCAGCCTGTCTTCTCTCTCAGCCATTCCCAACATGCGGAACAGGCACAGAGGTGGGAAGTCTGCAACGAAGATCAATTTGCAAAGAATAATGAAAGAGGGTGGAAAGATTAAAAGGACAATCGTGGAGCGTCAGCCTCACCATCTCCTCGATCCCTTACCCAATGATTACTACTCTGGAAGTGAATTGTGCTTCATTTTACAGCACTGGGTAATATTCGGGTTGCTAAGCAATCAGCTCCATTTCCTCCTGCAGGGTAAATTGCTGAGAGTGTTTGAAATTGGGTATTCTTATGTTTGTCCTGATGCATGCAAGGTGAAAAACTTCGGCAATGTGTCTCTCTTTTCAGCAATATAGTTACTAGTTACTAGAAAATGAATTCTGATTTCACTGAGGGGATCTTAAGGAATGACTCAGAGACATATCTTGAAGCAAACTATTGTGGTTCTTTTCTATGAGTGAATTATTTCTTCACATCACTGAAATGTTTGAGTGAAGAGAGAGCGTCCAGTCCTTGAAGATATTCTCTGGCCAATTAACTGAGGTGCTGAGGACTCCTATCTCACCTACTGTCGTTTCCCCTGATTGTCCTGTATTGGCATCTGAATGGGTGTTATAAAGTCACATGGGTGGGGCCTTGAAGGAGCAGCGTCCAATCGGAATCGTTTCTTCATTTCTCATTTGTCCTAATGTAGCGATGTATTATTCCTTAAATATTTAAATATTTCATGTCACCTCCTTCTATGACACTAAATCATTTACGCAGTAACCACACACTATTCAGCTACTGAACACTTTAACTCAAACAGGCACTTTGCAAATTCTTTAAAATGCCCCTTGTTAAGCATCTGAAACCTCTTTCGAGCCACCCCCCCCCCCCACCCAAGGTTCTCTCCTTCCTCTTACCCCCCCCCCCCACATCCCATATCCCAAGGTTACTGAACGCCACTCCGACACACCTAAGTGCCAACTTCACCCACCAGCTGAGTGGCAGCAAGGTGTCTGACAACTCAGGGCATCATCTCCAGGCCTGGCCCTTGGCTCGTACATTGTGATCCCCACCGTACCACCTTCATATAATCTTTATTATTGTCACAAGTAGGCTTACATTAACGCTGCAATGAAATTACTGTGAAAGGCCCCTAATGTCCAATTCACCTAACAGCACGTCTTTCGGGACTTGTGGGAAGAAAACCGGAGCGCCCGGAGGAAACCCACGCAGACACGGGGAGAACGTGCAGACTCCGCACAGACAGTGACCCCAAGCCGGGAATCGAACCTGGGACCATGACGCTGTGAAGCAACGGTGCTAACCAGCCATCCAGCGGAGAAAAAAAAGAACAAAACTTGCATTTATACAGCACCTTTAACTTGGGTGCCCCCTCTGTATGGGATTTCACAAAAGCACAATTCGGACGAAAATGAATATTGAGCCACAACATTAGAACGGGATGTGATCGTGGAGGTCGGGCTTAGGGTTCTGCCAGAAGATGGAGGCAGAGAGAGATGGAGAGATTTAGGGAGGGAACCTTTGTGTATAGGGCCAAGCAACAATGCACGACCACCAATGATTGAGCAATAAAGATTGGGGATAGTATGCCAGAGGACAGAGTTGGAGGAGTGCAGAGGACTTATCAGAAGCCACAGAGTTAGGGAGAGGCCATAGTGAGATTTGGAAGCAAGGATGTGAATTTTTAAATCGAGGCTGGACAGAGAACCAGCGAGCAAAGGGGTCGGTGGGTGAGTGGGGCTTGGTGTGATGTCAAATGTTATTCGGACGTTACAGAAGTGAGTTATATCAGTAGAAACCAGGAGGAATCTTTTATACAGCGTTAAAGGAAGTGAGGATTGGACAAGAGGCTGGAATTGGAGGATGAACATCTTGAAGAGTTGTAGGGCTGGAGGAGATCATAGCGACAGGGAGCACCGAGGCTATGGAGGGATTTGAAAACCAGGATGTGAATTTTAAAATCGAGGCATTGCTGGGCCAGGAGTCTATGACAGCCAGTGAGCAGAGGGCTGGTAGGGAAACAGAAATTGGTGTGAGTCAGGATACAGGCAGTGAGGTTTGGGGCCAACGTTACGATGGACAAAGGGAAACATTCCCCATGTGACACAACTGGTAACAAGTGTTGAGCAGAGATCCCGAGGTGGTAACTCAATCTCCCACATCCTCCGGCGCTCGATCATCAGTCTGTCTCTCTGTAGCGAGGATGGTCACATTCATCACCAGTTGTCTGAACCATCTCACAGGATTCATCACTATCACTGGCAGCTAACCTCGATAATCACACCAGATTTTATCCCATTCACCTTACGTGACGAAGCCAGCCTGCACCATGAGGGCAGCTTGACATTCTGCGGCATCTCCTCCCGTATCTTTACTGCGGTTTCTATGCAAAAGTGGAAGTAATCTCTCCGTGGTAACTGAAAGGGGAGCGTCCCCCTTCCGGGCCAATAGAATGGAGCTTCACTGTCCCATTCCTGGAGCTCAACTTGGAACAAAACTGTTCAAAAAAACAGCTGAGCACCTCACCCATAACACCATAAGATGCAGGAGCAGAAATAGGCCTTTCGGTGAGCCTGTGGAATTCATTACCACAGGAAGTGGTTCAGGCTAAGACATTGAATACATTCAAGAGGCAGTTAGATATGGCACATGAGGCGATTGGGATCAAGGGTTTTGGGGAGAAAGCAGGATTAGGGTATTGAGTTGGATGATCAGCCACGATCGTGATGAATGGCGGAGCAGGCTCGAAGGGCCGAATGGCCTCCTCCTGCTCCTATCTTCTATGTTTCCATGTATCTACCTGTGAATCCACCTTTAGAGAACTAAACGCCATGCCCCTCTGATCCACGATACTCCCTATGGTCCTCCTATTCACCGTGAAAGTCCTACCTTGATTTGACTTCCAAAATGCAACACCTCACACTTATCTGTATCCATTTGCCACTTCTCTGCCCACTTCCCCAGCTGCCCAAGATCCTGCTGCAATTTTTGATAACCTTCCTCACTGTCTACAATACCAGCTATTTTAGTGTCACCTGCAAACTTACTGATCGAGCCTTGTACA
This sequence comes from Scyliorhinus torazame, assembly GCF_047496885.1. Lineage (NCBI taxonomy): Eukaryota > Metazoa > Chordata > Chondrichthyes > Carcharhiniformes > Scyliorhinidae > Scyliorhinus > Scyliorhinus torazame. The sequence goes on from NC_092719.1 coordinate 218,116,178, forward strand.
TTCTCTTGAACAATCTTGAACATACTCAATGACGTAGAGAATTCCAAAGATTCGCCACCCTCTGGCTGAAGACATTCCTCCTCATAGAACATAGAACATAGAACAATACAGCGCAGTACAGGCCCTTCGGCCCACGATATTGCACCGAAACAAAAGCCATCTAACCTACACTATGCCATTATCATCCATATGCTTATCCAATAAACTTTTAAATGCCCTCAATGTTGGCGAGTTCACTACTGTAGCAGGTAGGGCATTCCACGGCCTCACTACTCTTTGCGTAAAGAACCTACCTCTGACCTCTGTCCTATATCTATTACCCCTCAGTTTAAAGTTATGTCCCCTCGTGCCAGCCATATCCATCCGCGGGAGAAAGCTCTCACTGTCCACCCTATCCAACCCACTGATCATTTTGTATGCCTCTATTAAGTCTCCTCTTAACCTTCTTCTCTCCAATGAAAACAACCTCAAGTCCATCAGCCTTTCCTCATAAGATTTTCCCTCCATACCAGGCAACATCCTGGTAAATCTCCTCTGCACCCGCTCCAAAGCCTCCACGTCCTTCCTATAATGCGGTGACCAGAACTGTACGCAATACTCCAAATGCGGCCGTACCAGAGTTCTGTACAGCTGCAACATGACCTCCCGACTCCGGAACTCAATCCCTCTACCAATAAAGGCCAACACTCCATCGGCCTTCTTCACAACCCTATCAACCTGGGTGGCAACTTTCAGGGATCTATGTACATGGACACCTAGATCCCTCTGCTCATCCACACTTTCAAGAACTTTACCATTAGCCAAATATTTCGCATTCCTGTTATTCCTTCCAAAGTGAATCACCTCACACTTCTCTACATTAAACTCCATTTGCCACCTCTCAGCCCAGCTCTGCAGCTTATCTATATCCCTCTGTAACCTGCTACATCCTTCCACACTATCGACAACACCACCGACTTTAGTATCGTCTGCAAATTTACTCACCCACCCTTCTGCGCCTTCCTCTAGGTCATTGATAAAAATGACAAACAGCAACGGCCCCAGAACAGATCCTTGTGGTACTCCACTTGTGACTGTACTCCATTCTGAACATTTCCCATCAACCACTACCCTCTGTCTTCTTTCAGCTAGCCAATTTCTGATCCACATCTCTAAATCACCCTCAATCCCCAGCCTCCGTATTTTTTGCAATAGCCTACCGTGGGGAACCTTATCAAACGCTTTGCTGAAATCCATATACACCACATCAACTGCTCTACCCTCGTCTACCTGTTCAGTCACCTTCTCAAAGAACTCAATAAGGTTTGTGAGGCATGACCTACCCTTCACAAAGCCATGCTGACTATCCCTGATCATATTATTCCTATCTAGATGATTATAAATCTTGTCTCTTATAATCCCCTCCAAGACTTTACCCACTACAGACGTGAGGCTCACCGGTCTATAGTTGCCGGGGTTGTCTCTGCTCCCCTTTTTGAACAAAGGGACCACATTTGCTGTCCTCCAGTCCTCTGGCACTATTCCTGTAGCCAATGATGACATAAAAATCAAAGCCAAAGGTCCAGCAATCTCTTCCCTGGCCTCCCAGAGAATCCTTGGATAAATCCCATCAGGTCCCAGGGACTTATCTATTTTCAGCCTGTCCAGAATTGCCAACACCTCTTCCCTACGTACCTCAATGCCATCTATTCTATTAGCCTGGGGCTCAGCATTCTCCTCCACAACATTATCTTTTTCCTGAGTGAATACTGACGAAAAATATTCATTTAGTATCTCGCCTATCTCTTCAGACTCCACACACAATTTCCCATCCCTGTCCTTGACTGGTCCTACTCTTTCCCTAGTCATTCGCTTATTCCTGACATACCTATAGAAAGCTTTTGGGTTTTCCTTGATCCTTCCTGCCAAATACTTCTCATGTCCCCTCCTTGCTCGTCTTAGCTCTCTCTTTAGATCCTTCCTCTCTACCTTGTAACTATCCATCGCCCCAACCGAAACTTCACACTTCATCTTCACATAGGCCTCCTTCTTCCTCTTAACAAGAGATTCCACTTCCTTGGTAAACCACGGTTCCCTCGCTCGACGCCTTCCTCCCTGTCTGACCGGTACATACTTATCAAGAACACGCAGTAGCTGATCCTTGAACAAGCCCCACTTATCCAGTGTGCCCAACACTTGCAGCCTACTTCTCCACCTTATCCCCCCCAAGTCACGTCTAATGGCATCATAATTGCCCTTCCCCCAGCTATAACTCTTGCCCTGCGGTGTATACTTATCCCTTTCCATCATTAACGTAAACGTCACCGGATTGTGGTCACTGTCCCCAAAGCGCACTCCTACCTCCAAATCCAACACCTGGCCTGGTTCATTACCCAAAACCAAATCCAACGTGGCCTCGCCTCTTGTTGGCCTGTCAACATATTGTTTCAGGAAACCCTCCTGCACACACTGTACAAAAAACGACCCATCTATTGTACTCGAACTATATCTTTTCCAGTCAATATTTGGAAAGTTAGAGTCTCCCATAATAACTACCCTGTTACTTTCGCTCATATCCAGAATCATCTTCGCCATCCTTTCCTCTACATCCCTAGAACTATTAGGAGGCCTATAAAAAACTCCCAACAGGGTGACCTCTCCTTTCCTGTTTCTAACTTCAGCCCATACTACCTCGGAAGAAGAGTCCCCATCTAGCATCCTCTCCGCCACCGTAATACTGCTCTTGACTAGCAGCGCCACACCTCCCCCTCTTTTGCCTCCTTCTCTGAGCTTACTAAAACACCTAAACCCTGGAACCTGCAACATCCATTCCTGTCCCTGCTCTATCCATGTCTCCGAAATGGCCACAACATCGAAGTCCCAGGTACCAACCCATGCTGCCAGTTCCCCTACCTTGTTTCGTATACTCCTGGCATTGAAGTAGACACACTTCAAACCACCTACCTGAACACTGGCCCCCTCCTGCGACGTCAAATCTGTGCTCCTGACCTCTATACTCTCATTCTCCCTTACCCTAAAACTACAATCCAGGTTCCCATGCCCCTGCTGCATTCGTTTAAACCCCCCCAAAGCGCACTAACAAATCTCCCCCCCAGGATATTTGTGCCCCTCAGATTCAGATGTAGACCATCCTGTCTGTAGAGGTCCCACCTTCCCCAGAAAGAGCCCCAGTTATCCAGAAATCTGAATCCCTCCCGCCTGCACCATCCCTGTAGCCACGTGTTTAAATGCTCTCTCTCCCTATTCCTCATCTCACTATCACGTGGCACGGGCAACAACCCAGAGATAACAACTCTGTTTGTTCTAGTTCTGAGCTTCCATCCTAGCTCCCTGAAAGCCTGCCTGACATCCTTGTCCCCTTTCCTACCTATGTCGTTAGTGCCAATGTGGACCACGACTTGGGGCTGCTCCCCCTCCCCCCTAAGGACCCGGAAAACACGATCCGAGACATCACGTACCCTTGCACCTGGGAGGCAACATACCAAACGTGAGTCTCTCACGCTCCCACAAAATCTCCTATCTGTGCCCCTGACTATAGAGTCCCCAATTACTAATGCTCTGCTCCTCTCCCCCCTTCCCTTCTGAGCAACAGGGACAGACTCCGTGCCAGAGGCCCGTACCCCATGGCTTACCCCTGGTAAGTCGTCCCCCCCACAAGTATCCAAAGCGGTATACTTGTTTCTCAGGGGAACGACCGCAGGGGATCCCTGCACTGACTGCTTTTTCCCAGTCCCTCTTACAGTTACCCACCTATCTCCAATCTTTGGTGTAACTAATTCCCTGAAGCTGCTATCTATGACCCCTTCTGCCTCCCGAATGATCCGAAGTTCTTCCAACTCCAGCTCCAGTTCCCTAACTCGGTCTTGGAGGAGCTGGAGATGGCAGCACTTCCTGCAGGTAAAATCAGCAGGGACACTAACTGCATCCCTCACCTCAAACATCCTGCAGGAGGAACATTGCACTCCCTTCCCTGCCATTCCTCTAACTTTCTACCAAGATCTGGCTAACAACTAAATTAAATTTTTATAAAAAATAATAATATAATAAAATATGGTACTTACCTCAGACCAATGGGTTTTATTATTAGGTTAGAGGAGGAGGGCGGGTGGGAGACACTACACGTGTAGTGTCTCGGGTTTCCTCTCCACCAGAATTTATTGGTGAGGGTCTCCCAGACGTCCGCGGGTCGACTTCCTGTTCCCGCCTAAAAAACTAATTTTAAAAAAAGAAAAATTCTCAGCTCCTGCTGAAATTGACTAACCAGCCAGCTCCACTCCCGCCGAAATCGACTGGCCTGCCCCTGCAAAGACAAGTGCTTTTAAAGGACAGACTTACCTCCCAGCAACCACTTCCGCAATGCTCCCGCTGAAACTGACTCACCAGTTGATTCTCCCGCCGAAATCGACTGGCCTGCCCCTGCAAAGACAAGTGCTTTTAAAGGTTGACTTACCTCCCAGCAACCTCCTTCCGCAATGCTCCCGCTGAAACTGACTCACCAGCTGTTCTCACGCCGAAATCGACTGGCCTGCCCCTCATCTCAGCCTTTAATGGCCAACCTCTTATTCTGAGACATTAAAACGTTTTGACCAAGCTCTTTGCGGCGCTCAGTGTCAAATGTTGTTTTATAATGCTCCTGTGCAGCACCTTGGGATATTATGTTGTGTAAAAGGTGCTATATAAATGCAAGTCATTGTTGCTTTGGACAACAAATGCAGCTGATTCTCTTTTACGCTCTGTGCAGAGAGTCAGTCAACTGACCCCTCAGCTGAGTTTCCACGAGAATGAGAATTTTCGCCTCCAGTCATGTGCTGAGTTTGGCACAGCTTCCTGTGCCTGAGCAAAGAGCAGGAACCGGGGACCCGTGCAATCACACAATCAACTTCCAACGCCCACAGAATCACACACGGCAATTCCCCCAAACCCAATAGGTTTCTAAAGAAAGAAAAGGCATTGATGTATCCCCTGTCCCACCCCTCAGAACATCCCAAAATGCATTGCGGCCAATCAAGTGCTTGGTCTTTGAAGTGTGGTCACACTTGAACTGTTGGAGACCTGTCAGACAATTGGCACCCATTTAACTGCCAAATCGAAACAAGGAATTAAATCTACGTGTGATATTAGGTGACAGATGACTAATGGCCAATGGCTCTGGGGAGAAACCCCTCTTTGAATATTTTACACTGAAAAGGGTAGAAGTGGTTCTTGGTTAATGTTTCACTGGAAAGAGCGAATCTCCAAAACTGCAGCGATCTGTCGATACAATCCCTCCAACAGTGCAGCAGTCTGTCAATACAAACCCTCCAACAATGCAGCAGTCTGTCGATACAATCACACCAACAATGCAGCGATCTGTCGATACAATCCTCCAACAGTGCAGCAGTCTGTCAATACAAACCCTCCAACAATGCAGCAGTCTGTCGATACAATCACACCAACAATGCAGCAATCTGCCGATACAATCCTCCAACAGTGCAGCAGTCTGTCAATATAATCCCTCCAACAGTGCAGCAGTCTGTCGATACAATCACACCAACAATGCAGCGATCTGCCGATACAATCCCTCCAACAGTGCAGCAGTCTGTCGATACAATCACACCAACAATGCAGCGATCTGCCGATACAATCCCTCCAACAATGCAGCAATCTGTTAACCCCATCCCTCCAACAATGCAGCAATCTGTTAATCCCATCCCTCCAACAATGCAGCAATCTGTTAATCCCATCCCTCCAACAATGCAGCAATCTGTTAATCCCATCCCTCCAACAATGCAGCAATCTGTTAATCCCATCCCTCCAACAATGCAGCAATCTGTTGATACAATACCTCCAACAGTGCAGCAATCTGTCAATACAATCTCTCCAACAATGCAGCAGTCTGTCAATTTAAGTCCTCCAACAGTGCAGCTATCTGTTAATCCCATCCCTCCAACAATGCAGCAATCTGTTGATACAATCCCTCCAACATTGCAGCAATCTGTCAGTACAATCCCTCCAACATTGCAGCAGTCTGTCCATACAATCCCTCCAACAATGCAGCAGTCTGTCAATAAATGTCCTCCAACAATGCAGCCATCTGTTAATCCCATCCCTCCAACAATGCAGCAATCTGTCTACACAATCCCCCCAACAGTGCAGCAATCTACCCACACAATCCCTGCAATAATGCAGCAATCTGTCAGTACAATCCATCCAACATTGCAGCAATCTATCAATACAATCCCTCCAACCGTGCAGCAGTCTCCCGATACAATGCCTCCAACAGTGCAGCAATCTACCCACACAATCCCTGCAATAATGCAGCAATCTGTTGATGCAATCCCTCCAACAATGCAGCAATCTATCCATACAATCCCTGCAATAATGCAGCAATCTGTCGATACAATCCCTCCAACAGTGCAGCAATTTGTCAATACAATCCCTCCAACAATGCAGCAATCTGTCGATATAATTCCTTCAACAATGCAGCGATCTGTGGATACACTCCCTCCAACAATGCAGCAATCAGTCAAAACAATCCCTTCAACAATGCAGCGATCTGTGGATACAATGGGCAGCACGGTAGCACACGTGGCTAGCACTGTGGCTTCACAGCTCCAGGGTCCCAGGTTCGATTCCACGCTGGGTCACTGTCTGTTTGGAGACTGCACGTTCTCCCAGTGTCTGCGTGGGTTTCCTCAGGGTGCTCCGGTTTCATCCCACAGTCCAAAGACGTGCAGTTAGGTGGATTGGCCGTGCTAAATTGCCCTTCGTGTCCAAAATGATTAGCTGGGGTTGTTGGGTTACGGGGAAAGGGTGGAAGAGAGGGCTTAAGTGGGTCGGTGCAGACTCGATGGGCCGAATGGTCTCCTCCTGCACTGTATGTTCTATGACTCCATCCAACAATGCAGCGATCCATCGGTACAATCCCTCCAACAATGTAGCAATCTGACAGTGCAGCACTCCCTCAGTACTGACCCTCTGACAGTGCAGCACTCCCTCAGTACTGACCCTCAGACAGTGCAGCACCCCCTCAGTACTGACCCTCTGACAGTGCGGCACTCCCTCAGTACTGACCCTCTGACAGTGCAGCAGTCCCTCAGTACTGACCCTCTGACAGTGCAGCACTCCCTCAGTACTGACCCTCTGACAGTGCAGCACTCCCTCAGTACTGATCCTCTGACAGTGCAGCATTCCCTCAGTACTGACCCTCTGACAGTGCAGCACTCCCTCAGTACTGACCCTTTGACAGTGCGGCACTCCCTCAGTACTGACCCTCTGACAGTGCAGCACTCCTTCAGTACTGACCCTTTGACAGTGCGGCACTCCCTCAGTACTGACCCTCTGACAGTGCGGCACTCCCTCAGTACTGACCCTCTGACAGTGCAGCACTCCCTCAGTACTGACCCTCTGACAGTGCGGCACTCCCTCAGTACTGACCCTTTGACAGTGCGGCACTCCCTCAGTACTGACCCTCTGACAGTGCAGCACTCCCTCAGTACTGACCCTCTGACAGTGCGGCACTCCCTCAGTACTGACCCTCTGACAGTGCAGCACTCCCTCAGTACTGACTCTCTGACAGTGCAGCACTCCCACAGCGCTGACCCTCTGACAGTGCAGCACTCCCTCAGTACTGACCCTCTGACAGTGCAGCACTGCCTCAGTGCTGACCCTCTGACAGTACGGACCCTCTGACAGTGCAGCATTCCCTCAGTACTGACCCTCTGACAGTGCAGCACTCCCTCAGTACTGACCCTCTGACAGTGCAGCACTCCCTCAGTACTGACCATCTGACAGTGCGGCACTCCCTCAGTACTGACCCTCTGACAGTGCAGCACTCCCTCAGTACTGACCCTCTGACAGTGCAGCACTCCCTCAGTACTGACCCTCTGACAGTGCAGCACTCCCTCAGTACTGACCCTCTGACAGTGCAGCACTCGCTCAGTACTGACCCTCTGACACTGCCGCACTCCCTCAGTACTGACCCTCTGACAGTGCAGCACTCCCTCAGTACAGAACCTCTGACAGTGCAGCACTCCCTCAGTACTGACCCTCTGACAGTGCAGCATTCCCTCAGTACTGACCCTCTGACAGTGCAGCACTCCCTCAGTACTGACCCTCTGACAGTGCAGCACTCCCTCAGTACTGACCCTCTGACAGTGCGGCACTCCCTCTGTACTGACCCTCTGACAGTGCAGCACTCCCTCAGTACTGACCCTCTGACAGTGCAGCACTCCCTCAGTACTGACCCTCTGACAGTGCAGCACTCCATCAGTACTGACCCTCTGACAGTGCAGCACTCCCTCAGTACTGACCCTCTGACAGTGCAGCACTCCCTCAGTACTGACCCTCTGACAGTGCAGCACTCCCTCAGTACTGACCCTCTGACAGTGCAGCTCTCCCTCAGTACTGACCCTCTGACAGTGCAGCACTCCCTCAGTACTGACCCTCTGACAGTGCAGCACTCCCTCAGTACTGACCCTCTGACAGTGCGGCACTCTCTCAGTACTGATCCTCTGACAGTGCGGCGCTCTCTCAGTACTGATCCTCTGACAGTGCGGCACTCCCTCAGTACTGACCCTCTGACAATGCAGCACTCCCTCAGTACTGACCCTCTGACAGTGTGATGCACTGTCATCCTGGAGCAGAAAATCTCATTGTTCTACTCATCCATGGGATGGGAGCATCGCGGGTCAGGCCAGCATTTATTGGCCGTCGCTAGTTGCCCTTCAGAATGTGGTGGTAAGTTGCCTTCTTGAACCGCTGCAGTCCCTGAGGTGTAGGTACACCCACTGTGCTGTTAGGGAGTGAGTTCAAGGTTTTTGACCTAGAGACAGTGAAGGTTCAGCCGATATATTTCCCAGTCAGGGTGGTGAGTGACTTGGAGGGGAACCTCCAGGTGGTGGGGTTCCCAGGTATCTGCTGCCCTTGTCCTTCTAGATGGTAGTGGTCATGGGGTTCGAAGGTGCTGCCTAAGGAATCTTGGCGAGTTACTGCAGATCATCTTGGAGATGGTACACACGGCTGCCACTGTGCGTCGTTGTTGGAGGGAATAAATGTTGTAGGCCGTGGAATGGGTGCCAATCAAGCAGCTGCTTTGTCCTGGATGGTGTCGAGCTTCTTGAGTGTTGTTGGAGCTGCGCTCATCCAGGTAAGTGGAGAGTATTCCATCACACTCCTGACTTGTGTCTTGTAGATGATGGACAGGCTTTGGAGAGTCAGGAGGTGAGTTACTAGCTGCAGGATTCCCAGCCTCTACCCAGCTCCTGTAGCCACAGTATTTGTCTGGCCAGTCCAGTTTAGTTTCTAGTCAATGGCAAGCCTGCCAGGATGATGATTGTGGGGGATTCAGCGATGGGTAAAGCCTTTGAATGTCAAGGGGCGATTACTAGAAGGTTCGAATGCTACTTGCCACTTGTCATCCCAAGCCTGGATATTGTCCAGGTCTTGCTGCATTTGGACAGGGACTGCTTCAGTGTCTGAGGAGTCACGAATGGTGCTGGACATTGTGCAGTCACCCGCAAACATCCCCACTTCTGGCCTTGCGATGGGAGGAAAGTCATTGATGAAACAGCTGAAGATGGTTGGGCCGAGGACACGACCCTGAGGAACTCCTGCAGTGATGTCCTGGAGCTGAGATGATTGACCTCCAACCACTACAACCATCTTCCTTTGTGCCGGGTATGACTCCCAACCAGCGGAGAGTTCCCCCTGATTCCCATTGACTCCAGTTTAGCTCGGGCTCCTCGATGCCACACTCGGCCAAATGCTGTATTGATGTCAAGGGCAGTCACTCCCACCTCACCTCTGGCATTCAGCTCTTTTGTCCATGTTTGAACCAAGGCTGTAATGAGGTCAGGAGCAGAGTGACTCTAGCAGAACGCAAACTGACCATCTGTGAGCAGATTATTGCTGAGTACGTTCCGCTTGATAGCACTGTTTTGGGGTTTTTTCTTTTTTAAAAAAAAAGTTTAGAGTACCCAATTCATTTTTTTCCAATTAAGGGGCAATTTAGCGTGGCCAATCCACCTGCCCTGCACATTTTTGGGTTGTGGGGGCGAAACCCACGCAGACACTGGGAGAATGTGCAAACTCCACACGGACAGTGACCCAGAGCCGGGATCGAACCTGGGACCTCGGCGCCGTGAGGCCGCAGTGCTAACCCACTGCGCCACCATGCTGCCCCTCTCTTTCCCCATTTTTAATATTTTTATATCTATGAAGGGAAATAGTCAAAGTAAATTGCAAACATGCAGAGAAATGAGAAGTAGTCATTTAAGTAGGAAGAACCTGGAGAGGAAATATAAAATAAATAGTGAAATTCTAAAGGGGATGCAGGGGCAGAGGGACCTGGGTGACTATGTGCATAAATCATTGAAGGTGACAGGGAGTTGAGGGAGCGGTTACTAAAACACATTGGATGGGATTCTCCGTTAGCCGACGCCGAAATTGGGGCGTGCAATTGAGCGGAGAATAGCTTCCGATGCCAAAATCGTGGCAGGCCCCAACCTAACAAGCACGTCTTTCTGGACGAAACCGGAGCACCCGGAGGAAACCCACACAGACACTGGGCTAAATCGCTGGCTTTGAAAGCAGACCAAGGCAGGCCAGCAGCACGGTTCAATTCCCGTACCAGCCTCCCTGAACAGGTGCCGGAATGTGGCGACTAGGGGCTTTTCACAGTAACTTCATTTGATGCCTACTTGTGCCAATAAGCGATTTTCATTTCACTGGCCGGGGGGGGGGGGTCTTCTGCCAGGGCCTAGCGGGGGCGGGGGGGGGGGGGGCAGTGGGTTTGGGGTGAATGGGTACACAAGACCATTACCGCAGCTGGCAATGTAGCCATGCAGCTGTGCATGCTCTGACTACCCACTTTAAACTTGGTGCCCTGGGTCGTATGGGTGACCCCACCGTGCAAAAATGCTAGCCTGGCACCTTGGCAGTGCCACCTGAGTACCAGCCCAGCACTGCCAGTGTGCCAGGCTGGCACTGCCAAGGTGGCACAAGCAGTCCCAGGGTACCAGAATTCCCAGAAGGCCATGCACCTGGGGGCTTCCAATCCCCTGGGAGACTCCCCACGAGCACCATTCCATCCGGTCCCCGTTTGTGAAGACCAGCACTGAACGGCGCTCGCCCGAGGTTTCCGAGGTGATGGGGATAGATCCCAATCCCTTGGTCACCTCGGGGAGCTGCATGTCACAGTGCGGGTAGCTGTCTCGCTCTAAAATGCAGATTTGTTAGAACGTGATCCCGCCCACAATGAGCGGGCTTCACATTGCGACATCCCGTGAGATCGCGCTGGATCCCACAACACACGGTGAGCCGGGTAGATCCCGGGAGTGGGGTCTCCCAGCATTTACCGGCACGTTGCACCGTGATGTGCTGCTTTTTGGGCGCAGCGTGGCTGGTAGATCGCGCGCGCCCTTAGTGTCCCAAACTGAGAATTTTGCCCATTGCATTTTGTTACGTTCCAGATTTAGTTAATAGAAAGAGTTTCACTTCCCCAGCTTCCTTGCTGATGTTTCAGCATCTAGATTCTCACTGGATTGCCGGCTGGAGGTTACATAGATATATAGAAGATCGGAGCAGGAGGAGGCCTTTTGGCCCTTCGAGCCTGCTCCGTCATTCATCACCATCATGGCTGATCATCCAACTCAATAGCCTAATCCTGCTTTCTCCCCATAGCCTTTGATCCCATTCTCCCCAAGTGCTGTATCCAGCCGCCTCTTGAATATATTCAAGGTTTTAGCATCAACCACTTCCTGTGGTAATGAATTCCACAGACTCACCACTCTTTGGGTGAAGAAATGTCTCCTTATCTCTGTCTGAAATGGTTTACCCTGAATCCTCAGACCGTGGCCCCTGGTTCTGGGCACACCCACCATCGGGAACATCTTCCCTGCAGGTTATTCATGAAGGCCCTGCCCTCTCAACCTCAGGTTAAATCACCGCCAGTCAGCTCTCTCTCAGAAAGGGTTTATGATCCCCTGGGACCTCGGGGAACTTCTATTTCATTTTTCCACTGAATTGCCAGGCTCGTCACAAAACCACTATACTACATATAATTTTAAAAATTTGTTCTTAGTATGTAGGTGTCACAAGCTGGGCTCCATTTACTACCCATTTACTGAGAGAAGGTCTGGAGTTACATGCAGGCTGACCGGGTAAGGGTCACGGATTTCCTTCTCTCGCGGACATGAATGAACCAGAGTAATCCAGAGGTCTGGGTTCCAATCCCACCAATTCAAATTCTGCCATGGTGGGATTGGAACCCAGACCTCTGTATTACTCTGGATACCCCTACGCCATTGCCCCCCAAGTGTGCATGTGCCACTATTCCTGACCACCTTTCCGGTCGGTGACAGGGGTTAGAGTGAATTAATTCTGATGGAGCAAGAGGGTGAGCGGAAAGATTAGGGCTGTGGGACCAGTTGGATAGTTCTGGAAGTGAATGAAGCATGACGGGAAAAGCGATGAAAATGAAATGAAAATCGCTTATTGTCACAAGTAGGCTTCAAATGAAGTTACTGTGAAAAGCCCCTAGTCGCCACATTCCGGCACCTGTTCGGGGAGGCTGGTACGGGAATTGAACCGCGCTGCTGGCCTGCCTTGGTCAGCTTTAAAAGCCAGCTATTTAGCCCCGTGCTAAACCAGCCCCATCTCCATCTGCCCCTATCTCCACCTGCGTTGTATCATTCTTCGTACGGACGTTATCAGCCAAAGATTCACACCAAGCCACTTCGAGAGATAATGAGGAGAGTTAAGCAACAACTTGTTCTGAGTTGGGTTATTAAGGAGCCCCTTAAAGGAGGGGAGAGAGGTGGGGAGGTTTAGAGAGGGAATTCCACAGTTTAGGGCCCAGGCAGCTTTAGCCAATGTTGGAGAGATGAAAATCAATGATTCTCTAGAGGCGGGAATTGGGGGATGGTGTAGAGATCTGGGGGGGGGGGGGGGGGGGGGGGGGGGGGTTTCGGATCGGTGGAGATTACACAGATGAGGTGGGTGCAGCACAAATTTAACTTAAATGCAGCAACTTCAGTTAGACGTTCTGTCTCTCCCCCTCCTCCACCCACATACCCAGCCAACCAAACCTGACTGTCAAGAAGGGGCAGTGGAGGCACCAGCTTGTTACTAATGATTGTTTACGTTTGAGCTGCACTCACCCATAGCCCCCCCCCCCCGCCCTATCCACTCCCCTCCAGCTTGTAAAACTGCTCTGACCTGAGATTGCCCTGCCCCACCTGGGGGGGGTTGGCTGCTTGCCCCGTCAAAAAAAATGTTGGTAATCTTTTCTGTCCCGGTCAGCTATGGGTGCATGACTATTCTGCGGTGTTGGGACAACTCATTAAATACAGTGTGGAGCCGGTTGTGAGGGAGCCTCCCTGTTATCTGGAGCTACTTAGCTGCCAGAGCAAAGTTCCAAATCCCCACACCCCAAACCACTAGTGAGTGAAGACAAGGGGAGAAAAAGCTCATTGAATAGCGTGAATCTTCGCCACACGTTGGTCTTAACCTCAGGGAGTTGAAATTCCTCTGTGGGTTCTGATTAACACAAAGTCATTAACCCATAAATGGGTTCTGTGGTCCTGTAGCTCTGTCATTTTCAAACTCGGCACAGGCGAGTGCCTGGAGGGTCGTGGGGCCCGATCACGGGAAGAAATGTGCAACCGCCGTGACCTGCTTTCAGAATGCTGCCGTCCCGTGCTTGGGTGCCCCTTCAGCAGTGCGCAGGCCCCGGAGCCCAGCAAGGCAGGCCGCCTCCTCCAGGCGTCAGCGCGCTGACTCAGAAACCGATTCTTTTTGAAAATCGATAGAGCCTCTTCTCCAGAAACGGCGGCAGAGAGCAGGTCATGAGCCCCGTACACTGACATCACGTGTTCTGTGCGCGCGAGAGATTCCTCCATGTTGTGCTGGTGTGAGCTCCAGGGCATCTGGTGAACAACCCATGAGGAAGATGCTGAAAACAGGAACAAAGCAGCATAAAGATGATTACTTGAGTTTATTAATTGTGCCACTACAAATCAGGTTGCAAAGTTCATGTGGGTTATATACAGGGAAGTACTGACAAATGAAAGTTTAAAACCCTCAAAACTTCAAAGGCATTATAAGATTAAGCATGGCGAGTTTGAGGACAGACCTCTTGATTTTTTTCAATGGATCTTAAATTATCATCTGAAGCCACTATCAGAAATGTAACATTTTCTTAATATAAATTTAGAGTATTTTTTCCAATTAAGGGGCAATTTGTGTGGCCAATCTACCTACCCTACACATCATAGTGTTTGTGGGGGTGAGTCACGCAGACACGGGGGGAATGTGCAAACTCCACATGGACAGTGACCAGGAGCCGGGATTGAACCCGGGACCTCACCGCTGTGAGGCAGCAGTGCTAACCACTGCGCCACTGTGTCGCCCTGTCAGAAATGTAGCATTGAATGACAAAGCGAGTGAGATCGTGAGGACCGAGCAGGCTCACCTGTAGCATTAAAGGTAAGTGAAAATGGTGAGTCACGATGGCCGGCTGGCGTGGATCCCAAAAGTCGGACGGCGTGGGTCGCGAAGGTCGGCAGGCACGGGACGCAAAGGTCAGCCGGCGTGGGTCGCGAAGGTCGGCAGGCACGGGACGCAAAGGTCAGCCGGCGTGGGTCGCGAAGGTCGGCAGGCATGGATTCCAAAGGTCGGCCGGCGTGAGTCGCGAAGGTCGGCAGGTATGGATCCCAAAGGTCGGCCGGCGTGAGTCGCGAAGGTCGGCAGGCATGGATCCCAAAGGTCGGCCGGCGTGAGTCGCGAAGGTCGGCAGGCATGGATCCCAAAGGTCAGCTGGCGTGAGTCGCGAAGGTCGGCAGGCATGGATCCCAAAGGTCAGCCGGCGTGGGTCACGAAGGTCGGCAGGCATGGATCCCAAAGGTCAGCTGGCGTGGGTCACGAAGGTCGGCAGGCATGGATCCCAAAGGTCGGCCGGCGTGAGTCGCGAAGGTCGGCAGGCATGGATCCCAAAGGTCAGCCGGCGTGGGTCACGAAGGTCGGCAGGCATGGATCCCAAAGGTCAGCCGGCGTGAGTCGCGAAGGTCGGCAGGCATGGATCCCAAAGGTCGGCCGGCGTGAGTCGCGAAGGTCGGCAGGCATGGATCCCAAAGGTCAGCCGGCGTGAGTCGCGAAGGTCGGCAGGCATGGATCCCAAATGTCGGCCGGCGTGAGTCGCGAAGGTCAGCAGGCATGGATCCCAAAGGTCGGCCGGCGTGAGTCGCGAAGGTCGGCAGGCATGGATCCCAAAGGTCGGCCGGAGTGAGTCACGAAGGTCGGCAGGCATGGATCCCAAAGGTCAGCCGGCGTAGGTCACGAAGGCCGGCCAGCCTGAGTCGCGAAGGTCGGCAGGCATGGATCCCAAAGGTCAGCCGGCGTGAGTCGCGAAGGTCGGCAGGCATGGATCCCAAAGGTCGGCCGGCGTGAGTCGCGAAGGTCGGCAGGCATGGATCCCAAAGGTCGGCAGGCATGGATCCCAAAGGTCGGCCAGCATGGGTCATGGAGGATGGCTGGTTGGTAAAAATGGGTCCCGGACAAAAAGTTTGAAAAGCGCTGCTGTAGATGCTCATTGATCCCCTCTTGATTTTCTGAATTTGTGTGACGGAATTATACAGTGCTAATGCAGGCCATTCAGCCAATCATGTTTCTTCCTGTTCCTTGACAGGGTTGTTACACTGCCACCTGCTGTTTCCAAATAGCCCCCTCCCCATCCAATACTTATCCAATTCTCTTTGGGAATTGGCATTGAATCTCCCTCCTCCACCATTTCAAGTAGCACCTTCCAGACCACGACTCGCTGTGGAAAACAAATGTTCCTCCTCTCAGCTCTGATTCTTTTGTCAATTCTCAGAATTGTTACAGAGTAAGGGGAGACCATTCGGCCCATCCTGTCTGCACCGGCTCTCCAAATGATAAATTCACCCAGTACCCCATCTTCTCCCTGTAACCCTGAAGATTCTTCCTCTGTCCTCCAGTTACTGACTCCCCTCCCACAGGAAATGAATTTTCCTTGTCTTCAGCAACTCCATGCAAACTTTCCTTAACCTTCTCTGCCCCAGGGAGAGAAATCCCGGCCTCTCCGGTCTCTCCGCATTAAAAGAAGTTTCTCATCCCTGGAACCATCCCAGTAAATCCCCTCCACACCCTCTCCAAGACCTTGACATCCTTCCTGAAGTGTGGAGCCCAGAATGTTTTTTATTCATTCAGGGCCTCGCCAGCTGGACCAGCATTTATTGCCCATCCCTAATTGCCCTTCAGAAGGTGGGGGTGAGCTGCCTTCTTCAACCGCTGCAGTCCTTGAGGTGTAGGTACACCCACTCTGCTGTTAGGGAGGGAGTTCCAGGATTTTGCCCCAGCGACAGTGAAGGAACGGCGATCTCTTTCCAAGTCAGGGCGGTGAGTGACTTGCCGAGGAACCTCCAGGCGGTGGGGTTCCCAGGTATCTGCTGCTCTTGTCCACCTAGATGGTGGTGGTTGTGGGTTTGGAAGGTGCTATCTAAGGAACCTTGATGAGTTACTGCAGTGCATCTTGTAGGTGGTACACACGGCTGCCACTGTGTGTCGGTGGGGGAGGGAGTGAATGTCTGTGGAAGGGGAGCAATCAAGCGGGGCTGCTTTGTCCTGGATGGTGTCGAGCTTCTTGTCTTGTTGGAGCTGCGCTCATCCAGGCAAGTGGAGAGTATTCCATCACACTCCTGACTTGTGCCTTGTAGATGGTGGACAGGCCTTGGGGAGTCAGGAGGTGAGTTACTCTCCGCAGGATTCCTAGCGTCGGACCTGCTCTTGTCGTTAAAGTATTAATGTGGCTGGGTCCAGTTCAGTTTCTCCAAGAATGTTGACAGTGGGGTTTAATTTATGATAATGCTTTTGTTTAGTTTTTTTCTTTTTTTATAAATTTAGATTACCCAATTATTTTTTCCAATTAAGGGGCAATTTAGCGCGGCCAATCCATCTACCTACTCTGCACATTTTTGGGTTGTGGGGGAGAAACCCACGCAGACAGGGGGAGAATGTGCAAACTCCACACGGACAGTGACCCAGAGCCGGGATCGAACCTGGGACCTCAGCGGCGTGAGGCAGCAGTGCTAACCCACTGGGCCACCGTGCTGCCCTATGATAATGCTTTTGAATGTCAAAGGGTGATGATTACATTTTCTCTTGTTGGAGATGGTCATTGCCTGGTGAATGTAACTTACCACTTGTCAGCCCCGAGCCTGGAAATTGTCCAGGTCTTGCTGCATTTGGACAGGGACTGCTTCATTATCTGAGGAGTTGCGAATGGAGCTGAACATTGTGCAGTCATCAGCAAACATCCCCACGTCTGACCTTATGATGGATGGAAGGTCGTTGATGAAGCAGCTGAAGATGGTTGGGCCTCGGACACTGCCCTGAGGAACTCCTGCACTGATGTCGTGGAGCTGCTGTCCTGGAACAATCACAACCATTGAGCTACAGATTCTGCAGCCTTTTAAAGAACTGGTTTCGGAGAACAATAATGGGAGCAAAGATTGGGGGGTTCTGGCCAATAGCAATCTGCACCTATGACTATGAACATGGAGGGAGGGTAAGGTTCCACTGTGGCAGTATGACATTATCACCATTTGGTTTCTCTTTTCTTGTGCAGCAAAGTTAATGGTGGTGTTTAGAAGAGTTGCTCGTGGGATATGAGCATTGCAAGGTTGGCATTTATCACCCACTGTCTAGCTATTTATTTGTCATTCTTTAGTATACGGCACTGCATGTGCATATTCAATTCTGATAAAAGGTTCTGTCCCTTGCACCCTTTCAGCAACCCCGTCCTGCCGGAGAATGGATCATTCCTATCCAGTCTACAAGGCCACCTAGAATCCGAAACCTCACAATTAATTCCATCCTCAGTCGCCTCCGGTCCAGACAACAGAACTAATGAGAGAGAGAGTGAGAGAGAGAGCTAGTGGAATGGTTGGATTGGTTTGGGATTGTTCTAGTGAACAGCAATTAAGGACAGGGTGGTGCGAACGGTCTCTGTCTGGTGCAGTTCTATGGGTTCATAGACAAAGAAAGGAAACTGGAATGAGGTAGCAGTGAACTGATCTCACCTTGGAACTGTGCCCAAGGCAAATTTGTCATCCTCAGCAGGGCCTGGGATAAGGAATGTAGTTCGTAGAGTCATAGAATCCCTACAGAGCAGAAGGAATCAATTTTGTCCACAATGACCCTCTAAAAGAGCACCTGGGCCAACTCCCCCATCTCCTCCCCGTAACCCCACCTGACCTGCCTGGCTTTGGACACTAAGGACAATTTATCACGGCCAATCCACCGAACCTGCGCATCTTTGGACTGTGGGAGGAAACCGGAGCACCCGGAGAAAACCCACGCAGACATGGGGAGGATGTGCAGACTCTGCACAGACAGTGACCCAGACCGGAATCGAACCCGGGACCCTGGCGCTGTGAGGCAGTACTGCTAACCACTCTGCCACCGTGCTGCCCATTGATCATATTCTTCCTAATTAAGAGTAACTTCCCCAAAACCTGTTCTTCGGCATTTTTTTGCTCATTTACTCCCCTTTTCCATTAAGGCTGTTCAGTGCGGTCAGTCGATAGCATTCTCACCTGTCAAATCAGACCTTGTTGGCTCAAGTCTGGCTCCGAAGCTTCTGACCCACAAGTTAGGCTGATGCTCCCTGTGCCACCACTGAGGGAGTGCTGCACTGTTAGAGTTTCTGTCTTTCTAATGTGATAGTAAACGGAGATATTTTTGACCCTCTCAGTTAGGCAGGGAGGGTGTTCTCCCCAGCATCCGGCCATATTGGGCGGCCTGATAGCACAGTGGTTAGCACTGTTGTTTCGCAGCTCCAGGGTCCCGGGTTCGATTCCCGGCTTGGGTCGCTGTCTGTGCGGAGTCTGCACGTTTCCTCCGGGTGCTCCGGTTTCCTCCCACATGTCCCCAAAGACTCGCTGTTGGGTAAAATGCGACCATGAAACGCATGGTGGAATGATGAGATGTCTTGGTTTTTGCTGGCATGGTCCCAGATTGTCATCAAATGTCCCGATGTCCTGACAATTTCCCCAAAATCCTTCAAGTGTTCCGGTTTTCAGCTTTTCCCTTTTTGCAATCTTCATAGTTCATACAACCAGCTCGCGACTGGAAAGTATGCATTAACATCCTAAATAAACCACCATGACCAAATTTTGAGTGTTAGTCACTATTCAGAGCAGCAGCCTCACCCAGTGAGTCGCTAACTGTAGTAATGATGGCCGATGGCGACTCCGGTGGTGCTCAGAGTGGAGCTGCAAGCACTTGAGTGAGGAACATTTCAGTAGGAACGGGTAGATACACTGTCCAAAATTAAAGTGAAAGAGGCCACTTTTTGAAAGTGTAGAAGAGGGCGATGGTTACGTTCTCTCTTCTTGGAGACAGGCATCGCCTGGTAGTTTAGGCGTGGCGGAAATGTTAACCTGTCATTTTCGGCTCCTGAATACTGTCCAGATCTTTCCGCAGAAAATTTGTTCCCCAGAGAAGTACTCTGGCCATCAATAATACGAGAGAACGTCAGTTAATGAAATAACTCTTCTGTCCTTGAACTAGTCAAAACTCAACATAAAGAACAAACAAAGAACAAAGAAATGTACAGCACAGGAACAGGCCCTTCGGCCCGCCAAGCCCGTGCCGACCATGCTGCCCGACTAAACTACAATCTTCTACACTTCCTGAGTCCGTATCCCTCTATTCCCATCCTATTCATGTATTTGTCAAGATGCCCCTTAAATGTCACTATCGTCCCTGCTTCCACCACCTCCTCCGGTAGCGAGTTCCAGGCACCCACTACCCTCTGCGTAAAAAACTTGCCTCGTACATCTACTCTAAACCTTGCCCCTCTCACCTTAAACCTATGCCCCCTAGTAATTGACCCCTCTACCCTGGGGAAAAGCCTCTGACTATCCACTCTGTCTATGCCCCTCATAATTTTGTAGACCTCTATCAGTTAAAGTTTAGCATTAGTTAGTATAAACCAAATGGTTGTTATAGTTTGTGTGAAGTTAAACTTTTGCTTTAAGAAACTAAGCTAAATTATATTGCAATATATAATAGGGATGGTGTTAATACATATGCCATTATAATAACCTGTTTTAGGGCAGCACGGTGGCACAGTGGTTTGCACTGCTGCCTCGCGGTGCCAAGAATCCGGGTTCGATCCCGGCTCCGGGTCACTGTCCGTGTGGAGTTTGCACATTCTCTCCGTGTCTGCGTGGGTCTCGCCCCCACAACCCAAAGATGTGCAGGTTGGGTGGATTGGCCCCTTAATTGGAAAAGTTAAAAAATAACAATAACCTGTTCTAGCATGATGCAATTTATTTTATGAATACGTTTTAATGTGTCCTGGTTTGGACTTTTAAAATCCTGGTCAGATACCCAAAAGTTTGGTTTAAAGGAGTGTATTTAAGGAAGAGAGAGAAGGAGAGAGGCAGATTTAGGGAGGAAATTCCAGAGCCCGGAACCCAAGCAGCTGAAGTAAGACTACCAATCATAGAATCCCTGCAGTGCAGAAGGAGCTATTCGGCCCATCGAATCTGCACCAGCCCTTGGAAAGAGCACACTACTTAAGCCCACGTCTCCACCCTATCCCCATAACCCTACCTAACCTTTTGGACACTGAGAGGCAATCCCAGGATTATCCAGTGCTGAGGAAAACAAGCATTTCGTTGCTGTTGCCCTTCAATATGGCCGACATGTGCCTGGTTAGAGTTTACATTTTCACAAAGATGGTGGAACGATTAAAATCAGAGATGCACCAGAGCCCGGAACTGAAGGAGTGCAGAGATCTCAGAGAGTCGCTGGGCTGGAGGAGGTTAAAGATAAGTTCCATCGATTCAGTGGTAAGAAAGAATGAATGGGATCATACTGCTTTCATTAATAGCTTCCACACGCAGTATTGTGACTGTCTTTCACAGATGTGAAAGACTCATAATTCACGAGCGAGGTGTGACAGCCTTTTGCGTGAGTGATAGAATGGATATCGTGTACAGTATAAATTTGCAGAGTACTACAGATGATTTATGAATTCATTCCACAGCCATGAGCCTGGCTTCAGGGTCATGGCATCAGTGAGTTATGAAGAGCTCGATAATAAATATCAAGCCACTTATATATTAGGGGCTTTGATCACTTTGGCAAAGAGCCCGAGTGCAAAGCCAACACTGAAATCAACAAACGATCACTTTCTAATTCATAACCTGCCTGAGACATTAAATTTGGAATCCTTGCCCCAATGACCTCGATCCGTTCTTTCTGCACATTCTTCTCCCGCCTGTAACCCCTCATGCAGTCATCCACCATCCCATTCTGCCGCTTTGTACATCTGTCTCCACCCACCTCAGCCCCACCCCCCCCGTATCTCCCCGCCCCTCAACACTGAGAAAACCTGCATTTCTCTGTTGCTAACTTTCACCTTGGTTCAATTGCTCTGTTTTATAACCTTTGCTCTCGAGTCGCCAGGTATCTTTATGATACCGCCACGAGGTTCAAGTCCGAGTAATGATCAATAACCCAATACACCGATTAGTAAGATTCAAATCAAAGCACATTTATTATACACAGTAATCGCTACTCATTCACAAATTCTACGTCTAAGCTACTTCTACAACTAACAGGCCTATACTTAACTTCGGACTGGCCCACCAGGTCAGGGAAACAAATGGCCTTTCGTTCGGGTTCTGAGTCTGCGGGATTCGAAGTTGGTACGGATTGGTAGCTAGGAGCGCCTATCTCGTAGCGAGCATTGAATTAAGACTTATATTGTTCGGGAGTCACTGCACTGGTCACGGTCAATGTTGGTTCGTGTTGCTGGGTGACCCGAGCAGGACGCAGAGGTGAAGAGAGAGCAATTTGAACTTGGGGCTCAACTCTTATAGTCCCCAGGGGCTTCCCGCCTTTCGGGGCGGACCCTGTACCTGGTCCCAAGTGATTGGACTTTGGCCCAATCGCTTGGTTCGATTTTCTCCAATACTGGAGCAGTTCCCTGATCGATGGGCGGTCTTGAGGTGCTCGTTCACCTCCTTTGTGTTGGCTCCTGCTGGCGCCGGGGAGTCTGGCTTTGCTTTGTGTGTCCAAAATGTTACTTATTGTTCCCGGGGATTGCTCATCAGTATGCAGATAGCTGCTACTTTGTTATGCTGATGGTCGCTGGTATCGATGTTGTCTGGCCTTTGCAGAGGTAAATACACAGCAAACCTTCAGCTGCTGGTTTCTGTCTATGTTGGCTGACTTTCCCATCAGCCTTTGCCGTTCGCCATTTTAAATCGGGAGTTGACCAATTTAGGTGGCTACATCTATATAGCACATTTCCCAACCTCAGGACATCCCGAAGCACTCCGGAGACATTTAGGTACTTTGTTCTTTATTCTTTCACGGCAAATGCTGCCCATCTCTAATTGCCCTTGAACTGAGTGTCTTGCGTGGCCATTTCAGAGGGTGGTTAAGAGTCAACCACCTTGCCGTGGTTCTGGAGTCACATGTCGGTCAGACCGGGTAAGGACGGCAGATTTCCTTCCCTAAAGGACATGAGTGAACCAGATGAGTTTTTACTACAATCGATGATAGTTTCCTGGTCACCATTACTGAGGCTGATTTTACATTCCAGATTTCTTGAATTCAATTTCCACTAGCTGCCATTGAGGGATTTGAACCCATGGGACCCCCGAGAGCATGAGCCTGGGGTCTCAGGATTGCTAGTCCAGTAACATCACCACAATACCATTGCCGCCATAAATTGTGGTCTTTATTGTGATGCGGCAGCCAATGTACACACAGAAAGATCCCACAATGAGATATCTAACCAGATAATCTATTGTGAAATTCTTTTTGTTGAGGGGTAAAAATTAATTCAGGGAGAAGTACCCTGCTCTTCTTCAAAATAATGCCCTGAGGTCTATCCAAATCACAATCATCTGATCACTATCACATTGCTGTTTGTGGGATCTTGCTGTGTGAAACGTGGCTGTCATAATTGCTCCATCACAACGGTTGTCATGTTCTTGTTGGATGGCCTTATTTATTACAAGAACACTTGTAGTTAAAGTTATCAATGATTTATTAACATTAACTGGGGTAAACTTTATACAAGACAACAGATGAACAGCAGCAAAATCAGGCACATGCAAGCTCTCTCTTTTACTTCCTCCAGCCAGTGTCCAGTCAGCTGACTTTACATTCACTTATATACTACTGAGACTCCTAGTGGTCAGTCTGTGAATTACAACACAACCATGATATCCCTACAACAGTGAACATACTTCATTGGGTATAAAATACTTTGGGATCTGGGGCTGTGAAAGGCGCTATATAAATGCAAGTCTTCCTTTAGTGCTGATTGTTTAAAAGTCTATTTCCCCAGGTTGGAGATACAGGGATGGACACTCCATTGCCCGATTCCGTGATCGGGAATCCTGATTGGGATTCTCAGTGTGCTACCTGCCCTGCGCCGGCGGGAGTGATTTGCACCCATTTCAATTTGATTAACAGGCTGGAAGCCCAATTCACTGCCCCCCCACCCCCCGGCCCCCCTCCCCCCCGCCCCTAATCCCACCACCACCACTATGCACCAAATCCACCGTGGGAAATCCACCTGGTGCAAGTTTGCCCAAGCATGGTCTTGACTGGGTGGACCCGAGGTGGGTCAAGGGGGTCAGTGCATAACTGAAGTGCTCCCCAAAGGCCATCGGAAGGACCCCTCCCCTGATAATGCAAATCCTGCCCCCATCCCCCCTTGACAAATAGGGGCATTCTCCCCCCCCCCACCCCGCCCACCACCGCTGTTGTGAATGGGAAGTTAAACTATTTAGCTGCTTTTGATGTAGTGAGGGGCTGTCAATAATAATATAATAATCTTCATCAGTATCACAAGTAGGCTTACATTAACGCTGCAATGAAGTTACTGTGGAAAGCCCCTAGTCTCCACATTCCGGTGCCTGTTTGGGTACACTGAGGGAGAATTCAGAATGTCCAATTCACCTAACAGCACGTCTTTCGGGACTTGTGGGAGGAAACCGGAGCACCCGGAGGAAACCCACGCTGACACGGGGAGAACGTGCAGACTCCGCACAGTGACCCAAGCCGGGAGTCGAACCTGATCCCTGGCACTGTGAAGCAAAGTGCTAACCACTGTGCTACTGTGCCGCCCAATCATAGCAAGAGTGTTTGTAAACATTGTGGTTAGCATCAAAGCAGGGTAATGGTGATGCATTCAAGTGTGAAGGGAAAGATAGATAAACATTCCATCATGCACCTGTCCCTGGAGTAATAAAGCTGTTAATCACTGGCTATTGCTGTGTGAAATTGAATGATTTGCATTTCGAAAGCTGTCAGGGGATTTTAAAGCCCTTTGAAGTGTACTGGGCTTTCGGGAAACCTCTGATACTGTAACACTGCTGCTTTAAACACTTTTGTCTGAGGCAGCAGATGTTAAGGAAGGGTAAGTGAGAATGCAGTGATCTTTCACTTTACAGCCAGGAATGCTCTTCAGGGTCTCTGATGTGGCCTCTGGTATGGATGACTGATGGGGGATATGATGGGATGTCTGCTGGGAGGCTCGGGTGTCGGCGGGTGTTGTTGGGGGGATTGGATCACCCTCATGGGTGCGTGCGGTGGAGGGGTGAACCTTTATTCCTGTGGTGGGGAGAAGATGCCCCTTCTTGTCAGCGGGAGGAGAGGGGGAAGGATTAGCATTATGGAGGGGGACCCACTGGCAGACCTTGGGATCGGGGCCACACTCAGAATGGTAGCCCGTTGCCAGGATTCCAGTGGAATCCGATGAACTCTCTCTCGTGCATATATTTGTATAGTTAAGGAGTGAGACTCATGGGCGCAGTGGTTAGCACTGCTACTCACGGCGCCGAGGACCCGGGTTCAATCCCGGTCCTGGGTCACTGTCCGTGTGGAGTTTGCACATTCTCCCCGTGTCTGCGAGGGTTTCACCCCTACAACCCAAAGATGTGCAGGGTGGGTAGATTGGCCATGTCAAATTGCCCCTTAATAGGAAAAAAATAATTGGACACCCTGAATTTACTTTTAAAAGAAAGGAGAGACTCGCACCTGGCTGCCTCGCCCAGTGCCAGCAGAAACCAGTCCTGATTCTCCGCTGGCGGGGGGGCACTTAGTCTCCAGAACGGAGAATCTGGACCAATGTATCAGTTAAAGGATTTGGGGCAATCAGATCGATTTTATCAGCCTGATCACAAATGAGGAACCCAGGATGATCCTGGGGATCTGGGCTGGTCTGAAGTGGTCAAGTAATGGATACAATGACGGATCTTTCAGACAGTTTAATGTTGACACCTTTTAAATGATCAGTTACCATTAACACAGGTTGAGAAAATAGCTGCTGTCTTTTTAATCATTGATGTATTTTACACTAAATAATGTAAGTGAGGCTGGGATCTTGGGAACACCACCTCATTCGCAACATCGTATCTGTAAACATGGCCCACTTCCGCCTTCTCACTTTCTGCCCTTTTCCAGGTAAATATTCTTTTTTTTAATTTCGAGACCACAATTATTTTTTTTCCAATCAAGGGGCAATTTAGCGTGGCCATTCCACCTACCCTGGGTTGTGGGGGTGAGACCCACGCACACGGGGAGAATGTGAAAACGCCACACGGACAGTGACCCGGGGCCGGGATCGAACCCGGGTCCTCAGCGCCATCAGGCAGCAGTGCTAACCACTGCGCCATCGTGCTGCCCTTCCATGTAAATCATAACTCAAATGTTCAGAGCCCGTCCTGCCTGCAAAACACATTCAATTTAGTGGCTGGGTGGGCAGCGCGGTGGCACAGTGGTTAGCCCTGCAGCCTCACGGCGCCGAGGTCCCAGGTTCGATCCCGGCTCCGGGTCGCTGTCCGTGTGGAGTTTGCACATTCTCCCCGTGTCTGCGTGGGTTTTGCCCCCACAACCCAAAGATGCGCAGGGTAGGTGGATTGGCCACGCTGAATTGCCCCTTAATTGGAAAACTGAATTGGATACTCTAAATTTATTTAAAAAGAAAGATTTAGTGGCTGGGGAAGCTTCTCATTCGTGAACCCCATCAACAATTGACAATGCTGCACCTACAGGTGGCTCATTAAAGAACCTCCTGCTCAAACAGGGAGACTCTGCATCTTGACCACAGTTTTCCTGCCCAGCTCCATGTCATTAACATAGTCGCACAGGTTTTTCTAAAATTCACTTTCAGGTGTAAATGTTTCACATTTTATTGGGTTTATTCATGTGCATCATTGGTCTTTGTTGAGACTAATTTATTCAGAGAAGATAAGGTGACAGCACACCTCACAGGTCACATGCATTGATGGTAACAGGAGAGTTTGAGACATTTCCTTAACGTGGTCTTTCTGCATTCACTCTTTCTGGAATGTTCATGGGGGTGTCCAGTGTCGTACTGACCACTCTGAAGAGACGGTTGAACTAAGTTCAGGTGGTTCTCCCTTCTGCACATTGGAAAGGACATTGTCTGAGGGTGCTCTCAGAGAGGTTAATGGAAATGTAGGCCAACTCAAAACCTTAAACGTACTCTGCAGCCAACGCCCTGAGCGGGTCACACATTTAGACATATTGTCATCAGCCTTTAGTCCCCTCACTTCCTCACCCTGGCTATCTCTGCCCCCCTACCACACCCAGGGCACCAAGCCCTCTGCCCACTTCACTCTGTTGCCTTTTCTGTGGCTCTGCTGTAACTATGGCAGTCAGTAGGTTGCCCTCCTTCCTTTTGATATCTATATTCTAATGCTCAGAGCCGCCAGGTATCAAATGATACGACCACAAGGTTCAACCGGCTATCGATCAAAGAGCCAAACCCCAGTTAGTTAGTTCAAGGTCAAGGGTACTTTATTTACACACAATTAGTCATGCAACATAAACACTACTAGTTAACTACACCTATCGACTAAGACAACCTGTACTTAACTTCAGGCACCCGGCTTAGGTCAGAGGAACAGTGGCCGCTGTTCGATTCTGGATCTATCGGGTCTGGAGAAGTAACTGCTGCTCAGCTCGGCTCATCCGTCTGGTCGCGGGCGGTGGACTTGAACTTGCTTCTGGTGGTGCTGCAATTGGAGATGGTCGTTGCTGGGGCGCCAGGTCCAAAAGAGATCGAACACATGGCGGCCTCTCTTATGCTTGGGGGTTTTTGCGCTCTTTTGGGCGGTCCTTCAGTTTGGACCCCACTGATTGGGTGATCCCTGATCACTACGTTCGATTTCGAACCAATAAATGGGCGGGTGCCTGGATGGCTGGGCGTGTGCCAAGCGGTCACTGACCCTGTCGTTTATGCTTCCCTAGTACAGGGAGTGGCGCCGAAATGTCTGGGACTGTCCCGGTCGCTCGAGTACCAGTCCTTTGTCTTGGTGGAGATGGGCCATCAAATGCTAATTGGTCCATCAAAATGCTAATTGGTCGGAGTTTCGATACCGTCTGGATTCCTCACTCGCAAATATACATTTCAGTTTCTGGGCCTGCCTGAATCTTGCTCTGTCCATTTTACCCGCCATGCTTTGCGAGTTCCTCTGTCCCTGGTTGTAAGTGGCCATCCCAGATGGCTACACTCCGTCCTCTTGATCCCCAACGCGAAGCGTGAAGGATCACACTGCTGGATCTTCTCCTGTTGTCTGACATGCCAGGTACCCTCAATCAAGGACAGGTTCTACTCTACTCTATTCTCTGGGTCAAAATATTTACCTAAATTTTTCTATCACAACACATATTCTAAAAATTCCTAAGGGGGCATTTAACATTCAATCCTATATTTCAGTCTCCTATAGCCACCTGAGTTGGCCACTTCCCGACCTAAAATGGAGAACCGCAAAGGCTGAAGGGAAATTCATCCAACACAGGCAAAAACTAGCAGGTGCCAGTTTACTGTGTATAGACTCTGCAGAAACCCAGACAGCATCGATACAAGCAGCCATCTACATAGTAATGTAGCAGCCATCTACATAGTAATGAGCGATCCCCGGGAACAATCGAAACATTTTGAGGTAAACAAAGCCAAGCCAGACTCCTCGGCGCCTGCAGGAGCCAACACAAAAGAGGTTAACGGACACTTAAAGACCGCCCAACGATCAGGGAACAGCTCCAGTATTGGAGAAATCGAACCAAGCGATTGGAACGAAGTCCAATCACTTGAAACCAGGTACGGGGTCCGAACCGAAAGGCGGAAATCCCCTGGGGACTATAAAGTAAAGCCCCCAAGTTCAAATCGTCGTTCTTGACAGGGTCACTCAGCAACGCGAAGCAACCCCTGAGAGTGAACTGTCCGGCGGCCTCCAAGAAAGTAAGTCTCCAGTCAATGCTCGCTACGAGATAGGCGCTCCTAGCCACCAGTCCATACCAGCTTTTGAATCCCGCAGACTCAGAACCCGAATGAAAGGCCATTTGTTCCCCTGACCTGGTGGGCCAGTCCGAAGCTAAGTATTGGCCTGTTAGTGCTAGAAATAGCTTAGAAAGTAGAGTTTATACATGAGTAGTGATTTACTGTGTATAATAAATGTGCTTTGATTTGAATCTTACTAATTGGTGTGTTGAGTTATTGATCAATACTTGAACTTGAACCTCATGGCGGTATCATAAAGATACCTGGCGACTTTAGAGCAAAAGTTATAAAACAGAGCCAATTGAACCAACCAAAAGTTAGCAACATATTACTGGCGACTCTGGTGGGGCACGAACCCACAACCTTTGAATTAGAAATCCAATTGGGAACAGAAAAAAACACAAGTGTTCAAGCAGTTCTGATCAATCCTCATAATTCGGAAGTGTGATAATGCATGCGTAACTAATAGGGCTATAAGGTAAACTGATAGATTTTTGTTGCGACAAAACTGTCGGGAGTTTGTATTCCGGAAAATAGCGAAAGCCGTACCCGTAATTACAGCACCGCCTTAATACCCCTTGTTCCAAATTTTAAGAGATGTATCTAGAGAGGAAAGATGGCAATGCAGGCAATGCAACGCCTCATGAACCCCGAAGAATTCGTGGTCGCAGCGACCAGCAGTAGAGTAGGACAATGTCCTGTTTGGGAAGAGGAAATCAGAAAGTACCTCAAAGGGAAAGGATGGCCCCTTTTGAGCGAATTCTGTGAAAATGAGGAAACAGGACCCGGGTGTATAGGACTTACTTGGTGGGAGAACCTGAGCGAGATTCACAAGAAGAGCTTAGGAAAAGCTCGCAAGCCGTTGGCAATCGTGTCCTGTTTGGCATAATTGCGAGGCACAGAGGAGGTCGTTAGGATGCTCCGAAAAGAGATAAAAGGCATACATCGAATGAGCAAGGTCGATGTCAGTGAGGTAGAGAAAGAGAACGTAGAATTAAGAAGGAAGTTAGCAGCAAAGGATGGAGAGGTGGATGATGCCAAGAGAGCACACCACTCTTGTCTGATGCACTTAAGCAGCTTCCAATCCCAGTACGAAAAGGCCTATCAGGACACGCAATGTGCAGTCCTGGTACGAGAGGAAACAGAGAAGCAGGTAGAGGCATGGCAGAGGCAGTGTAGTGACCTGAAGGAAGCGTTAAGAGCACTCCATGCTGCCACCACGGAGCAAAGACAAAGCTCATTAGACCACGCAAAGTGCCGGAAGCAGATTGCAGAATTGCAATCTCTGCTTTCAGTTCAAAAAGGATTCCAGGAAACCTTTGGATCACAGCTAGATGAGGAAGACGGCCTTGATTGGGAAGAATTGAGTGAGACAGCGCAGAAATATGTTCAGGGAACATGTGCGTAAAATGGAGAACCGCAAAGGCTGAAGGGAAATTCAGCCAACACAGGCAAAAACTAGCAGGTTCAAATTTACTGTGTATTAGACTCTGCAGAAACCCAGACAGCATCGATACAAGCAGCCATCTGTATAGTAATGTGGCAGCCATCTACATAGTAATGAGCGATCCCCGGGAACAATTGAAACATTTTGAGGTAAACAAAGACAAGCCAGACTCCTCGGCGCCAGCAGGAGCCAACACAAAAGAGGTTAACGGACACTTAAAGACCGCCCAACGATCAGGGAACTGCTCCAGTATTGGAGAAATCGAACCAAGCGATTGGAACGAAGTCCAATCACTTGAAACCAGGTACGGGGTCCGACCCGAAAGGCGGAAAGCCCCTGGGGACGATAAAGTAAAGCCCCCAAGTTCAAATCGTCCTTCTTGACAGGGTCACTCAGCAACGCGAAGCAACCCCCTGAGAGTGAACTGTCCGGCGGCCTCCAAGAAAGTAAGTCTCAAGTCAACGCTCGCTACAAGATAGGCGCTCCTAGCTACCAGTCCATACCTGATTGGGAAGAATTGAGTGAGACAGCGCAGAGATATGTTCAGGGAACATGTGCACAGGGTAAGCCCCAGAAGAGAAAAGCGCCCCAACCCCCCACAGAGCAGATAATTCAGGTTCCAATGAACCCAGTCACCACCCACCGCACAGCCACATCGGACGACACAGAATGTCTGTACACCACCACCTTAACAGTGACCCAATTACGGGACGTGCGCGATAAAATCAAACTGTTCCTCCCCATGTCAGACCCCCACCACTTCTTTGCCAGAGTAAAACAGCAGGCAACCATGTACGGCCTGGATGAGCGAGAGCAAGTAAAGCTCACAGTTTTTAGTTTAGACCCTTCGGTCGTAGCAGCCCTTCCCGACCCACAGAATGTAGGAGGAGGCACCCTTGCAGAAATGCATACCGCGATCCTAGATGCGACCGGGTATAACAGCGATGACCCCATAGATGGCCTCAATAAGTGCAGGCAAAAGAAAACCGAGCACCCCACAGCATTTGCTGGACACTTGTGGATCCATTTCGCAGCAGTTTTCGGAGACTTAGACCGCGCCCATTTGTCCCCAGACAACATGGCCAAATGGACCCGCACCCTTATCTCCCATGCCACAGAAACAGGACAAAAAGCTTGTGCCAATTATGACCCCTCAGAGGAAGCCCACAATGAGAAATGGGTTTTCAAAAGATTGTCCCGCACCTGGGAGCAATCTGTCCAAAACAAACCCGCAGTTAGGAAACCCGAGGAACAGCAGGCAGAAGCAGACATCCAAGCGGTGCAAACGCACCAGAACCCCGCATGGGTGAACGAAGGCAGGAACAAAGCCCCACAGAAACCACAGGAGTGTTACATCTGTGGACAATTAGGTCACTTTGCACGAGAATGCAATGCCCCACGAAAGCCACAGAGAGCCCAGCAGACAGGCACTCTGAATAAGAATAGGGCAGAGCCCATACATAGTGTGAGCACCCGTTCAGACCAGACGGACCTGAACGGAACGGACTGATGGTGTTCGGGCTCCCCCAGTTGGGTCTGCGACACCCTTTGGGATAGGTCCGGCCGACCAGTAGTTGCAGCAAAGATACGGGGACAGCCCATCGAATTTCTCTGGGTCACAGGAGGGTCCCGCACCACAATCAATTCCTCCACCATGTTTCAAAAGGACACGTGGCCCACTACAGCCACCATCACCCTCAGCGGCTTTACAGGCCACTCACAGCAGGGACACATCACAGCCCCTGTACCCATTCAAATCGGCAACATCACCACCAAGCACCCCATAGTCTTAGTCGACCTGCCCCACACACAGAACACATTCTGGGAATCGATTTTATGAATTCCCACAACCTGTCCTTTGATCCGGTAAACCAATGTGTTTGGAAAATGGCAAAATCCGCACGAGCCCCCGCAACGCTCACCATAGGAGAACATGCAAACAAGATTAGCGCAGTAGGCGAATTTTGGTTTGACCCAACCACAATTAGCACAGACAAGCAGGTTAAGGCAGTTCTGCAGAAGCACAGGACAGCATTCGCGACCCACAAACACGACTGTGGCCGGATGACTGGTTCCGTTCAAATCACAGGACCTGACCCTCGACCCCAAAAGCAATACGGATTTCCCCAAGAGGCAGAGGGAGAAATCGCAACAGTTATCGACAGCTTATTAGAGCAGGGCGTACTCAGATCAGTAGCCTCTACTAATAATGCCCCGATTTGGCTGCTATTTAACAATCAAAGAACTTATCTTACAATACAAATAACCGATAGCAGCATCACATTCCAACTTATCAAATGTCTATGTACAAAGAAGTCACTTTATTAAAGAAACAACAACCGCAGAATTTATTAGGGAGGAAGGTTCAGAAAGAGTGTGGGGGTTTGCTGGAGTCCGAGGAAAGGTGCTCTAAGTGTGTTTACTGGAGGGCGGGAGGCTCTCCTCCATTTCCGAAGTCTGATTGTCTGGATGCCACTGCACAATATAGCTATCACCAGTAAGGCTTCTACTGTGTATGACAGGGAGTACCATTTAATGAGATTCTCACACCGCGTGTGGCTGTGTCTATGTGTGGTGTAGTGTCCGGGCTGGGGGTGTTGCGTTGGGTAGCCGTGTTCGGGGCCTGTGTGGCGAGGGAGGTGGGGGTGGGTAATGTGTGCAATTGTATTGTTCCAGCGACGATCATGATGCAGATCACCAGGTTCGCCTTCAGCTTGTTCGTGCTTTTCTCCATCTTCAGGTATCTTCGTATCTTCCTAGGATAATATCTGTTATTATCTTGTTGCTTAATATCTCGTCTGTCTGTCTGTTTCTCCTTATTGTCAATTTCCCTTTCGAATCGTCACCATATGTGACTCCCTCATTTTTTTTTTTAAAACAACCATTTGGGAGACAAGACATCCGTGGGAAAGAAAAAAAACCTGTCACAGTGCGAGCACTCTCGCAGCCTGTGTTTGGTGGGCTGAGTGGGACAATTTTTCCGTCCTCTGCAAACTCGTTTTTCAACCAAGTGATTCGAACATGTAAATAGCAGGTGGGGGAATAGCAACCAAGGGTCGCCGGAAAGGGGCACAAGTTGTGGCAAAAGTGCATTCTTTAAACCACAGATGTGAAAAAGAACAGCCAAAGAGTTTCGAAAACAATTCTCCGAATGGGGTGCGTATGATCCGCGGCAGGGCAAGAATGGGTGGAACCGCTGGGTAGATCAGTGACCAGTGCCGTCACTCCACTGCCTGAGTGACCTTCCAAGAGCGGTAAGAATTTGGGGGTATATGGGCGCCAACAAACTTGTTTCCTTAACTGCCATGTGGCGTCAGAAGAGTAGCTATTACTGTATCAAGAAATTATTCGTGAGGCTGACACACAAAATCGTACAAGAGAGAACGTACCACATTTAAAAACAAACTAAAGAAGAAAAGCGGGCAGGTTCCATCAGAGTGTAGGACACCATCTCAATCGGTTCCTTTCTCTCATCATCTGAACACCTCAAGGTTCCATTCCAAAAAGGGTCTCAAAAGGGGCTGTGTGTCCAGTGTTCGGGTCTCTCAGGGGCGTCAGTTGTGCTGTCGCTGTCGCTCTCGCTCTCGCTCTCGCTAGCAGCCGAATCAAGCATTAGGGTGAAATCTGATCCTGGGGGCGGGGCCAAAGTCATGTCCGTGGACGTGCTGCTGCTGCTGGGGGAGGGCGGGATTGGGTTGTCAATGAGCGGGTCTCTATTGTCTGCCATCGCCAATGAGAGCTGGTGCGAGTGGCTGTACTGCGTTCCATAAACCTTAAGCTGGTTTACGTGGAACCATCCTGATTTTCCATTCGGATACGTGATTTTATAAACTGAGGGACTTACTTTGTCCGAGATTGAATAGGGTCCTGCAAATTTAGGGGAGAGGAATGAGCTGGGGTTGTAGAAGGAGATCATGACTTGCTGTCCGATTGTACACTCTGTCGGGTGTACTGTCTTATCAAAGCAGGCCTTACTCTGCTTTCGTTTAGCGCCTCGTCGAATAGCTGCAGAGAGCTGAGCTGCTTTAATATTCTCTAACATGTTCTGGACTGCTTTCTCATGGGTCAGGGCGGTGACTGCGGGGCTGGCCAAATTAATACTCGGTACCCTTCATGGGTCGTCCAGTCATGAGGGTATGGGGGGGGGGTGTAACCTGTTGAACTCGACACCGTGTTTCTAATAGACATCAGTGCGAATGGGAGCACTGTGTCCCATGTCGTGCTGCTGCACCATTTTCCTAAATGTGGCCTTTAGTGTCCGATTCATGCGCTCCACACTGCCGCTGGACTGCGGGTGATAGGCAATGTGAAGCTTTTGCTTTATACCAAATATTGTCATGACGTTTTGCATGACCCTGCCTGTGAAGTGCGAACCTTGGTCCGACTCAATACTACGGGGGAGTCCCCATCTGATGAAAATTTGCTCGGTTAGGACCTTTGCCGTGGCCTTGGCCGTATTTGTTCTCGAGGGGAAAGCTTCGACCCACTTCGTAAATGTGTCCATGACAACCAACACATATTTGTATCCATTTCTGCAAGGGGGAAGGGGACCAATATAATCTAACCGTAAGTTTGTCCACGGGCCACTTACAGGGCGGGTGAGGCGTAGCTGGGCCTTTTCCGCGTACCTATCTGGGTTATTCTGTGCACAAATCAAGCAATTTTCAACGTAATGGGATACGTCGGATTTTAAATCAGGCCACCAGCAGAGGGGACTGAGGTGGGCAAAGGTGGATTCTATCCCTTGGTGTCCATGTCCGTCATGGAATTTACAAATGGTCTCATTCCTGTTCTGGGTGGGGACTACATAAATGCCATCTTTTAAAACAATTCCCTCATGGATCGTTAAGAATTTTTAAACTTTTCATAGGGAGCTGGGAAGTTTCCTTTTAAAATTTCCTTTAATGTCTCGTCTTCCTTCTGTGCTTCGGCTAAGTCTTGAATATTGGTCTGAGACCTGAACTGCGTGCACTGGGCCACTCTCGGGGGGTCGCCAAAAGTGGCCACGTCGTGAGCCTGCCTTCGCTAGGGCGTCAGCTTTCACGTTACCGGGTGGGGAGGAACGATGGTGACTTCTAACTTTAACTATCTCGTATTTTCTGTCTTTCGCTGTCTGGAGGATGTGTTTGAGTAATGGCGCTGAGGATACAGGTTTTCCATCGGCGGGAATAAATCCCCTAGATTCCCACAGGGGTAAGAATTCTGTCAGGCTGTCGCAGACGTACAAACTGTCTGAATATATGTCTGCTGGGGTCGGGAACGGATCAGGGTGCTGGACAATGTAAGCGATGGCTGCTAACTCAGCTGCCTGCAAACCTAAATGTCCCGGCAACTTTAAAGCGATCTCTTCTAAAGCGCATCCCTGCCCGTCCTCTACATAAATCCCACATCCTGTGATTCTTTTCCCATCAAGGACTGTGGAGGAGCCATCTGCATAAATTCTCAAAGCTTTGTCTGTGGGCTGGGTCGTCTGTGGTCGGATGCCTATCTTTTTCAGTACCGACTTGGGAACAAAGGGGCCTGAGCTGTGCTTGGGGGCTATGATCTCGCACTCATGCGGGGTTCCTGCATAGTGTAAATTGTCGGCCAGAAACGTGTGCGTTTTTGTCCGTTTTACGGTAATGTCGTGTCCTTGTAGGAGTAGGGTCCATCGCGCTGCTCGAATTTGGCTTACTGTGCCGTCTTTTAGTCTGCCGTCCAATAAAAGCTGTGTCGGGGTGTGCTCGGTCAAAATAGTTGCGGGGTTTCAGTCCGGTTATGTACGAGAGTACTGTGCCGCCCAGAAAACTGCTAGCAGGTGTCTTTCACAGGCTGAAAATCCCTGCTCTACTGGATCTAGAACTCGTGAGGCATAGGCTATGGGTCCTAAATGATCGTGCCTTTCCTGCAGGAGTACGGCCGAAAGGGTTCGGTCGGTGGTCGCTACCTCTATCGCGTTTGGGGAGCCCAAAACGGCGGGTTTCCCCCCTCCCGGCGCCAACCACACCTGGTCGCTGCCGGCGGGAACAGCGCGGGAATGCTGGGGGGGGGGCGGCCTGCGGGGGGCGAGGGGGGATCCTGCACGGGGGGCCTGAAATGGGGTCTGGCCCGCGATCGGTGCCCACCGATCGTTGGGCCGTCCTCTCTGAAAGAGGAACTCCTTTCTTCCGCAGCCCCGCAAGAGCCGCCTGACATCTTCTTGCGGGGCGGACCCGGAGAGGACGGCAACCGCGCATGTGCGGGTGACGGCAGTTATGTGGCGCAGTGGGTTAGCCCTGCTGCCTCACGGCGTCAAGGTCCCAGGTTTGATCCCGGCTCTGGGTCACTGTCGGTGTGGAGTTTGCACATTCTCCCCGTGTTTGTGTGGGTTTCGCCCCCACAACCCAAAGATGTGCAGGCTGGGTGGATTGAACACGCTAATTGGAAGAAAGTTAATTGGGTACACTAAATTAATTTTAAAACATTTAAATTTTAATTCTTAAAGGGGAGCAGGGGCAGAGGGTCTTTGGTGTATATGTGAGTAGGTCATTGAAGGTGGCAGGACAGGTGGACCTGCTGGAGTGTCGCTGACATCTCCCTCTGGATGTCCCGGCCGCTCCCTATTGTCTCCATCAGCTCCGGTAACCCTGTTCCACAGGCTCAGCGTCTGACTGGGGCCCAGCTGGGTCCTGGA
This sequence comes from Scyliorhinus torazame, assembly GCF_047496885.1. Lineage (NCBI taxonomy): Eukaryota > Metazoa > Chordata > Chondrichthyes > Carcharhiniformes > Scyliorhinidae > Scyliorhinus > Scyliorhinus torazame. The sequence continues at coordinate 218,152,616 of NC_092719.1, forward strand.
ATCCAGCAGATCTCCGACTGCTGTCCCGCCTGGGCGTTCCCGCGTCCGCCAGTAACTGTGAGGCACTCACCAGAATGTTCCACAGAAGCCCGTCCGCTACTGTCGCCCACAGAGGAGTGTGTCTCTGCGCTGGTGGAGGGTGGGCACGGCAGCTGTGCGGCGAAAATGGCGGTCTCCTCGGAGCCCCCTTCCAAGGTTTTCCCATGGGAGGCGGGTGGGGGGGGGGGGGGGTGGGGGGGGGGAGGTGGGGGGAGAATGACCCCGGAGGGCTGACACCATCGGATGGAGATCCTGCGGGATAAAGGACGTGTGGTCAGTGGGAGGGGCTGATCATTCTGTATGACATTAACAACTCACATGTGACAGGTGATCTGGGTGGGGGCCGGTGGATCCTCACCTCTGCGCCGTCGCCGACCTCTACGCCGGCGACCGATCTGTCCTCGGTCACCCCTGACTTCCAGGGCCCATCATCTGGGACAATGGCGACTTCACCTTTACCTCCAGACTTCCGCTGGTTACGTTACCTGAACCAGGTGGTTGGTTCTCTCCCAGGCCCTCACACAAACCCTCTGGTCGTGGGGATGTCGCCAGTGCAGAGGCCCGGCACCTGGGTGTTTAAATGTTGGCTGCTGCCTCTGAGTTGTTGATTCCGCTCGAGTTCAGGCAGAGTGTCCAGGCCTCTCAGTCTGATTGGGATGCTGGGCTGTAACAACCGCCTGCGTCATGGCCCGCCTACCCACGGCAATGCACTTGGGAGCTGTGAAGTGCTGACATTACTACGATTGTCAATTCGCCATCAGCAATAGCCTTCAGCAGTGCGGGCAGCAGCCGCCACGGTCAGCGGGGGCTAGAGTGACCATCACCATATTACCGCGGACGGTGCTCTGTCAAGGGGATGTTCGCTGGGACAGACAGGCCGCAGCTGGAGCTGCCCCCGTTATGGGCATTCACAATCGGGGGGTGGCATGCCGGGCCCGTGGGCGCTGGACCACCAAACCGGAGGTTATTCATGAAGGTCCTCAGCACAGGGGTGACCCCCCCCAGCAATGGCAGCCCACCCCCCCCCCCCCAACCGAGCCCCCCCTCCCCAGGGCTCCACCGCACCCACCCCCCCCTTCCCCGAGCACTGGGGCAACAGCTGATTGCCTGACCTAGAAGATGAGAGCACACCTCCTCAGATCCCCTCAGCAGCTACTCCACGCTTAACGTTTTTAAGAAGGTTTACTAAACGGCGCCCGCATGACCGCTGGCTGGGGAGGGGGGGGGGGCAGTTAGATCACGGGCGGCCGTACGATAGAGGGTCTTTCCGGTTAATGGGATGGAGCTTTGCCGGAATTGGTGATTATTGGTTTCTCGCCATGCCGGAATCCGGATATCGCCAATGGGAGCGGACCGGTTAGATCGGAAACTGATCGGCGCCTGATGCGGTTCACAATTTCGGCCTCACCTGCTGTCTAATCGGCTGCCTCGTTTTCGCGCCTGCCGCGACGAGGCCGGTCGATCGCGTCCGACATCTTTTTGTTTCACTCTATCTCACATTTTGTTATTTAATTAGGCCTAGAGGTTTCAGTTAAAAAGGAATTCCATTTATACAGCACCTCTCCTGACCTCAGAGCGGCCCGAAGTTTCAGGGAAGTGGTGATTTTCAACATAAACCCAGATTCTAAGGAAACTCATGGAGTGGTTTGCAACCTGGGAGTAATTTTACATTTTCTGACACATTGCCAAGATACAGTTCCCTAACAGATGCCAGAATTTCTTCTTTAGAACAATGCACTGATTTAGGGGAACATGCTGTTTTAGGAAGCTGACAATTTCAGACAGAACCTAAAACAGCAGAACGCCCAGCCCTCATTCCAGAACGAGCGTTAAGTCACCCATATCGTGCCAGCTCCCTAACGTACCAGGCGGGGGTCTGACCTGGTCAGTGGGCAGCACTCACGATCGCTGTGGCTTCATGGGTTGAGGCCCCACTCCAGAGGCCTGAGTGCATAATCCAGGCTGTTACCCCAGTGAGGGAATGCTGCTTTGCTGAAGGTGCTGCCTTTCAAATGAAGCATTAACTCCAGGCCCGATCTGCCATGGTGCAGGGGAGATGCCCATGGTTCACTGCGCAATATTTATCTCAAATCAACATCAATGAAACCGATTAGCAGGTCATTGTAACATTGTTGTTTATGGGATCTTGCTGTGTACAAGCTGGCTGCTGCGGGGTAAACTTTTCATACCCGTCTCTGTGCCTGTATCTGTCTCCTTCATCTTTCGGTTTTTTAATAAATTTAGAGTACCCAATTATTCTTTTCCAATTAGGGAGCAATTTAGTGTAGCCAATCCACCTAACCTACACATCTTTGGGTCGTGGGGAGAATGTGCAAACTCCACACAGACAGCGACCCGGAGCCGGGATCGAACCTGGGACCTCGGCGCCGTGAGGCAGCTGTGCTAACCACTGCGCCGCCGTGCCGCCCATTTCCTTTATCTCTCTATCCATTTCTGTTTCACACTCTGACGCTCCAACAGTCTCTCGCATGTTCTTTTGTCAGTGGCCATTCCACCTACCCTGCAGACCTTTGGGTTGTGGGGGTGAAACCCACGCAGACACGTATGTTCTTTACTTGACTCACTTTCTCTATTACTTCGATCCTCCTTGATCTTTCATTCTTCTGGTTTAGGTTGGGTCATGTGTCCTCTGTTGATCAGTAATTGGAGTGCCCGTGGCTAATTATGTGAACAAACATGTAACATTGTCTAACACAGTCTAAACAACGCACTGATACTGAGTGAACATGCCGATCCCAAAACCTTGCTTCATTGCACGCTATGGAAATCATTTCAAACAAGGGCAAAGTGGAACGCTCAGGGTAGCTGCGTCCTCCATGAAAGCAGCCTGCACTGACAATAGCTTACATTTATATAGCGCCTTTTAAAAAAATATATATTTTTATTGAAATATTTGTTAAATTTTATAACAAAAACAGAAAAAGGACAATCAGCATTAAACATTAACATAGATATTTCCCCGAGCGGCTCTGTCTTCGCAGACCATCAAAAATAGCAAACAACAATCAAACACAACACTAACCCCCCCCCCGGAAAGCTGCTACTGCCGACATTTTAAATTAAATTCCCCCGAGAAAGTTGACGAACGGCTGCCCCCTCCGGGTGAACCCTAACACTGATCCTCTTAAGGCGAACTTTATTTTCTCCAGGCTGAGAAACCCAGCCATGTCGCTGACCCAGGTCTCTACACTCGGGGGGTTCGGGTCCCTCCACATTAACAGGATCCGTCTCCGGGCTACCAGGGAGGCAAAGGCCAGGACGTCGGCCTCGTTCTCTCCCTGAGCTCCCGGGTCTTCTGACACTCCAAAGATCGCCACCTCTGGACTCGGCACCATCCGCGTACCTAGCACCTTGGACATTGCCCTGGCAAACCCCTGCCAGAACCCTCCAAGCTTCGGGCATGCCCAAAACATGTGGACATGGTTTGCTGGGCTTCCCGCACACCTTGCACATCTGTCTTCTACCCCGAAAAACTTGCTCACCTTCGCCGCCGTCATGTGTGCCCGGTGTACCACTTTAAACTGTATGAGACTGAGCCTGGCACATGATGAGGAGGAATTGACCCTACTTAGGGCTTCCAACCATAGACCCGGCTCTAACTCCCCTCCTAACTCCTCCTCCCACTTGCCTTTAAGCTCCTTATTTGGCTCCTTTAACAAAATAAAACAGCTCAAGTTGCTTCATAGTCATCGGAACAAACCGACAGCGATCCATTTAAGGAGAACAGGTGATCAATAGCTTGATCAAAGAGGTAGATTTAAAACAACGCTTTAAAGGAAAACAGAGAGGTAGAGAGGTTTACGTAGGGAATTACAGATCCTAGGGCCAAGACAAGTGATGACACGGATGGAACAATTAAAATCGGGATGTTCAATTGGAGGAACACAACTATCTTGGAGATTTGTGGGGCTGGAGGAGGTGGGGCGAGTCCATGGATTTGAAAATACGGGCCAAGATGTTAAAATTGAAGGGCTTCTTAGGCATGAGACCAGAGGCGATTGGTGAACGGTACTTGCTGCAATGTTTAATCTCATTGCAGAAGTGGTTATTGTGAGTTACACCAGTGAAAGTCAGGTGGGTCCCTTTATATCACTTTTAAAAATACATCAGAGATCTCAGAATTTCTATGATTTTTTATTTTTCTAATTTTCTTTCCTCTCTGCTACCTTGGCCTCCTTTTCGATCCTGAGCTCAGCTCGTAACCCCACCTGCCTCCATCAACTATATTGTCTACCGCCACCTCCGGAATATCTCCTTTCTCAGCTCCTACCTCAGTCCATCCGCTGTTATCTGTAGAATTCATTATTCCAAAGCTGCCCTGGGAGATCTCCTATGTTTCCACCCTCCACAAACATCACTCCATCCGAAGCTCTGCGGCCCGTTTCTGAACTCTCATCAGGTCCCATTCACCTTTGTGCTCGGCTCCCAGTCCAGCAACATGTTGAATTTAAAGCTTTCATCCTGGTCTTCAAATCCCTGCCTACCATTGTTCCTCCCAATCTCTGTAACCTCCTCCAATCCTACAAGCATCTGAGATCTCTGTGCTCCACCAATTCTGATCATTTATAGATCCAATTTTCCTTAATGTGGTCAATATGGTTGACTAAGGGCAGCACAGTGCCGTAGTGGTTAGCACAGCTGCCTCACGGCGCCGAGATCCCAGGTTCAATCCCGGCTCTGGGTCACTGTCCGTGTGGAGTTTGCACATTCTCCCCGTGTCTGCGTGGGTTTCGCCCCCATAACCCAAACATGTGCAGATTAGGTGGATTGGCCACGCTAAATTGCCCCTTGATTTGAAAAAATTAATTGGGTACTCTGAATTTATTTTAAAAAACACAATTGACGGGAGTGTACCCGTACATAAATAAACACTGGGACAAAGGAAGGAGCATTAGACAAGTCAAAGAGATACGTTTTAATCATCAGCTTTATTATTGTCACAAGTAGGCTTACATTAACACTGCAATGAAGTTACTGCGAAGATCTCCTCATCGCCACACTCCGACGCCTGTTCGGGTACACAGAGGGTGAATTCAGAATGTCCAATTCACTTAACAGCACGTCTTTCGGGACTTGCGGGAGGAAACCGGAGCACCCGGAGGAAACCCACGCAGATGCGGGGAAAACGTAACCCACGCAGATGCGGGGAAAACGTGCAGACTCCGCACAGACAGTAACCCAAGCCGGGTATCGAACTCGGGACCCTGGTGCTGTGAAGCTAACCGCTGTGCTAACCACTGTGTTGCCGTGCCATTTTAAGGAGCATCCGAAGAAAGTGGCAGAAAGGTTTAGGGAGGGAGCTCCAGAGCTGAGAGTTCTTAGAACGAAGAGAGACATGCAAGAGGCCAGCGTTAGAGGAACAATGTGTTCTTGACAGGTTGTAGAGCTGGAGAAAGTTAGAGAAATGGTAGGTTTACATTAACACTACAATTAAGTTGCTGTGAAGATCTCCTCATCGCCACACTCCCAGCGCCTGTTCGAGCACACAGAGGGAGAATTCAGAATGTCCAATTCACCTAACAAGCACGTCTTTCACGACCTATTAGATCTATCAGAAGGATTTGAGCACAAGGATGACACAAAATCAGGTGCTATGGGCTAGAACTATTGTAGACCAGCAAGCACAGGGATGATAGGTGAATAGGACTTGGTGCAAATTAGGATCTGTGGGCAGCTGAGGTTTGATTGAGTTCAGGAATGGAGAGGGGATTAGTCAAGGCTGGAGGTTAGAAAAGCACAACACGGTAAACCATGCAGGGGGCAGGCACCAAATGAGGCCTCTTTTTAGGGAGTAAGTCAGCAAAAGCAACAAAGTATCCTTCAAAAAAAACAACATTGGAGGACCAAGGTTCCAACTTTTCTTTTAAAATGTCGCAAGTGTTTAAATTTGCATTTTGTGACACACACATTGTTGCTCTGGCTGAATGTGTTCAGACTTACCGGCACCTGGTCCCTAATTAAATCTCACTTGTATATTGTTTCAGAGAATGAGAGCAGATCTGTCCCCCTCGGGGTCTCTGCATGGGTTGGTCAGCACCAAAGGGACAAACTGACGGGAGAGCATCCGGCTGCATCAGGGTCCACCGTCTGCCTCTGTCATTTGTTGATTCTAACTCTGCACAGAAAGTTGGCACTTCTTCAGTCAAAAGCAGCAACATTTCTGAGGACATTTATAAAATTCCCATTGCTGCCCCCCCCCCCCCCCCCCCCCGCCCGTCGCCCAAGGTAAATGACATGATTAGGTGCCAGCCATCGCTCAGTGACTGCGACTTGCACCTCTGAGTTAAGAGGTTGTCCCATTCCAGAGACTTAAAGTGAAATATCTAGCTCCGCATTTCCCAGCGCCAGGACAGACCGGGGGGGGGGGAGTGCTGCGATGTCAGAGGTCCCCTTTTTTGAACGCGGTGCCCCTCGCAGGCGGCTTCAATGACATGACACGGTTTCTAACTAAGCCACAAAAATTGCAGGAAGGAACCGTGTCGGTTCATTTCCAGAGGAATAGAATTGGGAAGCAGGAAAACTGACAGACAAACTGGGTGAAGAGTTTCTGAGGGGGGGGGGGGGGGTTCTCAAAGACTTTCCAGGGTCCCTAATTAAGTAGTATATAGTTTTGTCATTCAGAAGGGGAGGGGGTTTGTGATTATTTAGCTATTTGAAAACATTCAGCCAAAAAGGTTTGGGAATTATGGGGGGAGGGGGTATCCAGTCAATCTTGCCAGCAGCGTTTTCTAGTCCCACTGAGGGTCCCCCCCCCCCTCCCCTCCCGTCTCCGCGGGTTTCCCGTTGGCGTGGGTTGGATTGAATGGGAAATCTCACCGACAGCAGCAGGACCAGAAAATCCCGCCACCAGTCGACTGCCAAATAACAGGCCACAGACGGCACGAAAATCCCCCCATTACTCAGAGCACTGTGAGCAGCTCCAGCCTTCCTATTGTCGAAAAAGATACGTTGAGACACGGGAGAAAATGCAACAAAAAAAACAACTATTCACAAGGATGATCCCAGGACGAAAAGGTTAGAACTATCAAAAGAGACTGAACAGGCCGGGGTAAAATCTCTGCCTAGAAATGAGAAGGTTGAGAGGGTGAACTGCTAGAGGTTTTTAAAAACAGCGAGAGGGCATATTAAGGCGCAATGTGGTAAAGGTCCTTCCGCTTGTACAGGAAGGGCAAAAATAATCCTGCCCGGAATATTCGAGGTGCCGCAAGTTAGGAAATGAGGCGAGCAGAAGAGGAGAGACTTCGGGGAATGCAAATACATCCCAAGCACTGATCACACATCAGGAATTCAGATGATGGATGTGAATCACTTGGTTCTCTCTCTGATGCATTTTGAAATCATCTGACTCCCCCAATTAGATTAGTGCCATGGATTCACTCCCATGTCGTCATTACATCCCGTTTGATCACACTTTATGAATGTTCAGTAATCTTATTAGCCAATTGGTGCAACTTGTAAACTTAATTGGGGATACTCAGGCTCTCTTTGTCAACCTCTGGAGACATGCTGGCACATGTTGGAGGATCAGCCCATCGCCTGCTTTAGCCCATCAGAGTCAGAGAGTGCAGAGGTGGGCGTGCAGGCAGAGAGGCAAGAGGCTGGGGAGGAGGGTGGGGGGAAGTGACTTCTGGGGTGGCACTAAGTACCACAGGAACAAGCTGCTCTCCCAGCAGGTCAACAACAACTCACATTTATAAAACACCTTTAACTTGGACGGCACGGTAGCACAGTAGTTAGCACTGTTGCTTCACAGCGCCAAGAACCCGGGTTCGATTCCCTGCTCGGGTCACTGTCTACGCGGAGTCTGCACGTTATCCCCGTGTCTGCGTGGGTTTCCTCCGGGTGCTCCGGTTTCGTCCCGAAAGACGTGCTTGTTAGGTTGGGGTTGGTTTAGCACACTGGGCTAAATAGCTGGCTTTTAAAGCAGACCAAGGCAGGCCAGCAGCACGGTTCAATTCCCGTACCAGCCTCCCCGAACAGGCGCCGGAATGTGGCAACTAGGGGTTTTTCACAGTAACTTCATTGAAGCCTACTTGTGACGATAAGCCATTTTCATTTTCATTCATTTCATTAGGTGCATTGGACATTCTGAATTCTCCCTCCGTGTACCCGAACAGGCACCGGAGTGTGGCAACAAGGGGATTTTCACAGTAACTTCATTGCAGTGTATGTAAGCCTACTTGTGACACTAATAAAAATTATTAAACTTAATAAAACATCACAATGCACATAAATCAAATAGACTTTGACACTGACCCACACAAGGAGATATTAGAGAAAGGTGAAATGCTTGGCCAAAGGAGAAATAATAAAAAATAAGGAGAGTCTGAAAGGCGAGAGAGAGAGAGGTAGAGAGTGGAGAGGTTCAGGAAGGGAATTGTACGGCAGCACGGTGGCACAGTGGTTAGCACAGCTGTCTCACGGCACTGAGGTCCCAGGTTCGATCCCGGCTCTGGGTCACTGTCCGTGTGGAGTTTACACATTCTCCCCGTGCCTGCGTGGGTTTCGCCCCCACAACCCAAAGATGTGCAGAGTAGGTGGATTGGCCACGCTACATTGCCCCTTAAATGGAAAAAATAATTGGGTAATCTAAATTTATAAAAAAAAGAAGGAAGGGACTTGTAGAACTTGAGGCCCAGACAGCTGAAGGCACAGCTGGCAATGTTGGAGTGATTAAAATCCGAGGTGGTCAGAATTGGAGGTGCGTAGATGCCCCGTGGGGTTATAGGGCTGAAGGAGAGGACAGAGATAGAGAGGGGGGGGTGTAGCCATGTAAAATGGCTGACTCCCGATTAGAATGGTCAAACCCCAATTTAAAATGGCGAACGGAAGAGGCTGATGGGAAAATCAGCCAACAGGACTCAAACGGACAGCTGCAGGTAAAACAGTGTATTCGCCTCTGGGGAAGTCGGCCAAGACCGATACCTGCAGCCATCAACATCACAACAATGCAGCCATCTGCATATTAATCAGCCATCCCCGGGAACAATTGCTACAAATTAGCAACATAAAGCCGACCCAGACCTTTCGGCGCCAGCAGGGGCTGACACAAAGAAAGGTAAACGACCACCCCTCAATCAAGGAATCGCTCCAGTATTGGAGCATATCGAACCAAGTGAGTGGGACCAAGTCCAATCACTTGGAACCAGGTACGAGGTACGCCCCGAGAGGCGGGAAGCCCCTGGGGACTATAAGAAAAGGGGCCAAGTTCAACTCGACCCTTCTCTTCCTGCTCGCAACCTTCGAGACCTGTCTACAAGAAAACTGTAAGTCTTACTCCAGCGATCGCTACCAGATAGGCGCTCCTGACTATCGACTTGTACCAGCTTTTGAATCCCGCAGGCTCAGAACCCATTCGAAAGACCATTTGTTTCCCTGACCTGGTGGGCCATTTCCAAAAGTTAAGTATTGGCCTTTAGTGGTAGGTAGTAGTTTAGAAGTAGGATTATTGTATAAGTATTAATTGCTGTATATAATAAATGATCGTTGATTTAACTCTTACTAAGCGGTGTGTTGCATTATTAATCATTACTTGGACTTGAACCATGTGGCGGTATCAGAAAGATACCTGGCGACTCATGAGCAAAGGTGACAGAATAAGAATAAGTAAACTAAGGCTAAAACAGGGGTGAGGGAGGCCATGGAGTCAACTGCATGATGTCAGGGAATTGAGGATAGTGGGCTATTCCACACAGGTGAAGGAAGGTCTGTTGGCCTAAGCATCCACAAAGGCGCTATATAAATGCACGTTATTTTTGTTTCTCGTTTTGCACAGATCCCATGAACATTTCGGGGTGTGCGGCAGGGAAAGAGGTGAAAATTGACAATAGTATCCATCATGCTGCCTGAAGCTGGACCACATGCATTTGGATGAGGGCAGGGTCAGATTGTCTGTGATGCTGCTGGTGGTGGAAGAGTCAGCTGACACTCTCGGCAAGGGTTTACAAGGGAAGCAGTCAGTTGAGCAGTGTATTGGAAAATGGTTCAGGAAAAGAGGAATTGAAATGCATTACGAAGGAACTAATATCAATATCCCAAATGCTCTAAAAGAAAGATGCAAACATTCTCATCCTGTTGTTAATTGCTTTATTAATGATAATGTCGGGGCCATTCGTACTGAAAAACCCTCTGTTCAAAATTCACACAGTAGCCAGGACATTTTGAAGGAGGAGTTCATGTGAAATATTTTCTATCCAATTACAAAAGCGCTTTGATTCGACTCAATGAACATGTGCTTCCCAGCCAGACCGAGAGGTTTTCGCAATGGATGATACCAGATTATAACGGATGATAGAGGGCTGGTCGAGAGCTACAAAGGCTACGATTCAATTGTGTGGCTCAAGGGTTCTGTTAGGGAGCATGGATAAAACTCACTCACCAACATCTGTCCATCAGCCAACAACACAAAACACAGACACAATGCCATCACTATTGCTGTTTGTGGGATTTTGCTGTGTGTACGTTGTCTGCCACATTTCCTCCGTCACAACACTTCAGTAAAGTTCACCATTGGCTACAAAGTGCTTTTCAATGTCCTGACGTCATCCAAGTGATCTCTGCACTCCTCCAATTCCGGCCTCTTGTGTGTCCCCATCACGGCGCCACTGGTGTCTTTGCTTGCATAGAATCCATTGAATCCCTACAGTGCAGAAGGAGTCCATTCGGCCCATTGAGTCTGCAACAACCCTCCGAAAGAGCACCGTGCCTAGGCCCACTCTCCCACCCTATCCCCGTAACCCCTCCTAACCTGTACATCCCCGGACACTAAGGGCAATTTATCACGGCCAATCCACCTAACCTGCACATCTTTGGACTGTGGGAGGAAACCGGAGCACCCGGGGGAAACCCCCGCAGACACGGGGAGAACGTGCAGACTCCGCACAGACAGTGACCCAAGTTCGGAATCAAACTCGGGTCCCTGGCGCTGTGCAGAAGCAGTGCTAACCACTGTGCCGCCGTGCCACTTTCATTTGTCTGAGCCCTCAGCTCTCGCATTGACTTTTTAAACTCTCACACCCTTTCATAGAAACATAGAAGCAATAGGAGCAGGAGGAGGCCATTCGGCCCTTCGAGCCCGCTCTGCCATTCATCACGATCATGGCTGACCATCCAACTCAATAGCCTAATCCCGCTTTCCCCTCATATCCTTTAATCCCCTTGTGGTGATATGCATCACTGTAAATACACAAGGGGTTAATGTAAATACACTACAACTAAGTAAACACTAGAGGGAGCACCGGAGACGTCATGACATGCACACACACAGCTAATGAACACGTAGAATAGGACACGACCAATGGGAAGTCAAGACACCCAGAGGTGACACTACCACAAGGGGGCATTACACAACCCATATATAAGGACAGGGCACACATGCTCTGTCTCTTTCCACAGGCGACACTTAGAGAGTAGGACAGGGGCAGATCAGAAGCATCACACCCACCACGTGGCTTAGAGCAGACTGGTTAATTAGACTGAGTTACTATAGCAGAATTAGCAGGAGAGTTGAACTCATAGAGAACTGTGCTAATGGTTCAATAAATCACATTGAACTTACTTCAAAATCTGCAGCCTGTGTTATCCCAGAGAACATAACACAACACCCCTTCACCCCAAGTGCTATATCTAACTACTTCTTGAAAACAAACAATGTTCCTTTTTATAAATTTAGAGTACCCAATTCATTTTTTCCAATTAAGGGGCAATTTAGTGTGGCCAATTCACCTACCCTGCACATCTTTGGGTTGTGGGGGCGAAACCCACGCAGACACGGGGAGAATGTGCAAACTCCACACAGTGACCCAGAGCCGGGATCGAACCTGGGACCTCGGCGCCGTGAGGCAGTTGTGCTAACCACTGCGCCACCGTGCTGCCCCAAAAACAAACAATGTTTTGGTCTCAACTGCTTTCTATGGTAGTGAATTCCACAGGCTCACCACTCTCTGGGTGAAAAAAATTCTCCTCATCCCTGCCCTAAATGGTTTACTCCACATTCTTCGACATCTCTTCATTTGACCTTCTTTAAAATTGCCCCCTTTGACCAAGTGCAGTAATCCGCTATGGACTGAACGTTGGAAAATGGGATTAGCCTTGGATGCCTCAGTTTCTGCCCAGTACCACGGGCCAAGTGGCCTCTTTCTGTGCAGTAAATGTTCTCCGATTCTATGACATCCTTCCAATTTGCCCGGTGTCAGACGATAAGAGCGGGAGAGTTTTCTGGTCAGCTTTGCCAAGTATAACCATGGACCGATCCAATGGAATTCCATGGTCAGCAATGCTGTCTCAGGGCACAGTGCCTGGAGGAGGAGGATTCCAATGTGAGTTTATGCTGCTGTTCCTTCCTTCATGTCTTTTTTCTTGACCCTGTCCTTGTCCTAAGGGGTGGGGTGTGAAATCCAGTCTGTCTGCTCAGGTAAGTGTAAACGATTAGGTGGGCAGGGAGCCGCTCCATTTATTATCAACCCCTGAAGATCAACAAATAAAGATCAAACTAAAGAAAGATAATAGGCCGGATTCTCCGTTCCTGAGACTAAGTGTTGACGCTGGGTTGGGATTCGTGGACTTTCACAACAACGAAACTGCCGCCGCACATGGACCCATTCAGCGACTGTGGAGGGTCTCGCGCCGGCGCCATGGCAACACAATCGATTCCAATGGGAAACGCCGCGGGATTCGCCGGGTCCGTGATTGACACTCGGGAGGCTGACAAGCTGCAGCCGCAGAGACACACGGCACCCCCCACACACACTCACCCAGACACTCCCCACACACACTGCACTCCCCGCACACACGGCACCCCCCACACACACCATCCCAGACACTCCCCACACACACCATCCCAGACACTCCCCACACACACCATCCCAGACACTCCCCACACACACTCACCCAGACACTCCCCACACACACTGCACTCCCCACACACACCATCCCAGCCGCACACACACATTACACTCCCCACACACACTCATCCCAGCCGCACACACACATTACACTCCCCACACACACTCATCCCAGCCGCACACACACATCCCAGCCGCACACACACATTACACTCCCCACACACACCATCCCAGCCGCACACACACATTACACTCCCCACACACACCATCCCAGCCGCACACACACATTACACTCCCCACACACACCATCCCAGCCGCACACACATATTACACTCCCCACACACACCATCCCAGCCGCACACACACATTACACTCCCCACACACACCATCCCAGCCGCACACACACATTACACTCCCCACACACACCATCCCAGCCGCACACACACATTACACTCCCCACACACACTCATCCCAGCCGCACACACACATTACACTCCCCACACACACCATCCCAGCCGCACACACACATTACACTCCCCACACACACCATCCCAGCCGCACACACACATTACACTCCCCACATACACTCATCCCAGACAACAGGATGGCACAGATTGTGCTGGAGCACATCTATCCCTCTGATCGGTTGGCTGGGGCCAGAGGCACTGAGAAGGGTGCCCTGGGGGGGGGGGGGGGGGGGGGGGGGCAGTGGGGGGGGGGGGGGGGCGTCGGGAACTCGGCCCATCGGGGGCGGAGAATCGCAGAGGCCCCGGACAATACCGGGTCAAGCCCGCTAATAACATGCAAACGGTGTTTACTGTACATGCTTTCTGGAATGCAATGTCACCGCTGTCCAGTGTGAGGGGTGGGTGTGAAGCTGTCACCATTGGTTTGTGAGGATGGACTTTACTCGGATGTTAGGCATGAGTTCTAATCATGGCTGACGGAGAGGTTGTCGGGTTCGAGTGAATTGGCCTGTGAGAGAGATTGGTCGTTCAGTGAGTAGGAGATGCCATTTGACGATGCCTTCACTGACCTTGACCAGCCGTCTGAGGTCATTGAACTTTTTCCAACACTGCCGCTAGGTTCCCAGGGCCAGGCCCCGTGAACTTACCTTCCTGCCTCCCATCCCTATCACAGGTTCGGCTATCTCCTGCACCCTGTGGAGACACAACCTCTGACCTTTTCTCTTCCATGGCCTTTAGCACCACATTCAACAATCTGGGAGTCCTCTCTCTACCCTGTTGCTTCAGATCTCTTCCTTCCCTGGCCTAATGGCCTCTTTCTGCACAGTAAATTCTATCATTAGACTAAGAGGTTCTAGTTTTTTTTTTTAAGTGGGTGACGTGATTAGCACTGTTGCTTCACAGCTCCAGGGTCCCAGGTTCGATTCCCGGCTTGGGCCACTGTCTGTGCGGAGTCTGTACGTTCTCCCCGTGTCTGCGTGGGTTTCCTCCGGGTGCTCCGGTTTCCTCCCACAGTCCAAAGATGTGCAGGTTAGGTGGATTGGCCATGATAAATTGCCCTTCCTGTCCAAAATGATTAGCTGGGGTTGTTGGGTTACGGGGATGGGGTGGAGGTGTGGGCTTACGTGGGGTGCTCTTTCCAAGGGCCGGTGCAGACTCGATGGGCCGAATGGCCTCTTTCTGGACTGTAAGTTCTAGGATCTATGACTAGTTCTACCGGCGGTTGTACCCTGAGCTATTCCTTCCTTTTCAGAAGTGCAAGTAGAGTGTACATTGTGCTAGCATGCTGCTGCGCCTGTTGCACAGCACAAAGCCAGTCAGCATGCAGATCACTTGGTATTCAGCTGCACAGTTCAATCACATTGATGAACAGTAAGAAGTCTTACAACACCAGGTTAAAGTCCAACAGGTTTGTTTCAAATACTAGCTTTCGGAGCGCTGCTCCTTCCTCAGGTGAATGAAGAGGTCTGTTCCAGAAACATATATATAGACAGATTCAAAGATGCCAGACAATGCTTGGAATGCGAGCATTAGCAGGTGATTAAATCTTTACAGATCCAGAGATGGGGTAACCCCAGGTTAAAGAGGTGTGTATTGTCTCAAGCCAGGACAGTTGGTAGGATTTCGCAGGCCAGATGGTGGGGGATGAATGTAATGTGACATGAATCCCAGGTCCCGGTTGAGGCCGCACTCGTGTGTGCGGAACTTGGCTATAAGCTTCTGCTAGGCGATTCTGCGTTGTCGCGCGTCCTGAAGACCGCCTTGGAGAACGCTTACCCGGAGATCAGAGGCTGAATGCCCTTGACTGCTGAAGTGTTCGCTGACTGGAAGGGAACATTCCTGCCTGGTGATTGTCGCGCGATGTCCATTCATTCGTTGTCGCAGCGTCTGTATGGTCTCGCCAATGCACCACGCTTCGGGACATCCTTTCCTGCAGCGTATGAGGTAGACAACGTTGGCCGAGTCGCACGAGTATGTACCGCGTACCTGTGGTGTTCGCACGTGTAATAGTGGTATCCATGTCGATGATCTGGCACGTCTTGCAGAGATTGCCATGGCAGGGTTGTGTGGTGTCGTGGTCACTGTTCTGAAGGCTGGGTAGTTTGCTGCAAAAAATGGTTTGTTTGAGGTTGCGCGGTTGTTTGAAGGCAAGTACTGGGGGTGTGGGGATGACCTTGGCAAGATGTTCATCGTCATCGATGACGCGTTGAAGGCTGTGAAGAAGATGTCGTAGTTTCTCCGCTCCGGGAAAGTACTGGACGACGAAGGGCATTCTGTCGGTTGTGTCCCATGTTTGTCTTCTGAGGAGGTCGGTGCGGTTTTTTGCTGTGGCGCGTTGGAACTGTCGATCGATGAGTCGAGTGCCATATCCCGTTCGTACGAGGGCATCTTTCAACGTCTGTAGATGTCTGTTATGCTCCTCCTCGTCTGAGCAGATCCTGTGTATACGGAGAGCTTGTCCATAGGGGATGGCTCCTTTAATGTGTTTCGGGTGGAAGCTGGAGAAGTGGAACATCGTGAGGTTATCCGTGGGTTTGCGGTAAAGCAAAGTGCTGAGGTGACAGTCCTTCATGGAGACGAGTGTGTCCAAGAATGCAACTGATTTTGGAGAATTGTCCATGGTGAGTCTGATGGTTGGATGGAACTTATTGATGTCATCGTGTAGTCGTTTCAGTGATTCTTCGCCGTGGGTCCAAAGGAAAAAAATGTCATCGATGTATCTGGTGTATAACGTCGGTTGAAGGTCCTGTGCGGTGAGTAGATCTTGTTCAAACTTGTGCATGAAGATGTTGGCATATTGAGGTGCAAATTTGGTCCCCATGGCTGTTCCGTGCGTCTGGACGAAGAACATGTTGTCGAAGGTGAAGACGTTGTGATCCAGAATGGAGCGGAAATCCTACCAACTGTCCTGGCTTGGTGCAATTCACACCTCTTTAACCTGGGGTTACCCCATCTCTGGATCTGTAAAGATTTAATCACCTGCTAATGGTCGCATTCCAAGCATTGTCTGGCATCTTTGAATCTGTCTATATATATGTTTCTGGAACATACCTCTTCATTCACCTGAAGTAGGAGCAGCGCTCCGAAAGCTAGTGACATCGAAACAAACCTGTTGGACTTTAACCTGGTGTTGGTGGAGGGGAGGGGGCCTTTGAAGTCCATGCTGAGGCGTTCAAAGGGACGGGAAGCCTTTATCAGGTGCGACATTGGAGGCATTACCTGGCCAGTAGAAGTGCGGTTTCCACTCCGCGCAGATTTGGCAGTCCCTGGTGACTGTCCTGACCTCCTCGATGGAGTAGAGCAGGTTGCGGGTCTTGATAAAGTGGGAAAAGTGAGTGACCCCCGGGTGGCAGAGGTCCTCGTGGAGGGCTAAGAGGCGGTCCACTTGTGCGTTGGCACATGTGCCGCAGGACAGGGCATCAGGAGGCTCGTTTAGCTTCCCGGAACGTTACAAGATCTCGTAGTTGTAGGTGGAGAGTTCGATCCTCCACCGCAAGATCTTATCGTTTTTTATCTTGCCCCGCTGTGCATTATCGAACATGAATGCAACTGACCGTTGGTCAGTGAGGAGAGTGAATCTCCTGCCGGCCAGGTAATGCCTCCAATGTCGCTCAGCTTCTACTATGGCCTGGGCCTCCTTTTCGACTGAGGAGTGGCGGATTTCGGAAGCAGGGAGGGTACGTGAGAAGAAGGCCACAGGTCTGCCCGCTTGATTGAGGGTGGCCACCAGAGCTACGTCAGACTCGTCGCTCTCGACCTGGAAGGGGAGGGACTCATCGATGGCGTGCATCGTGATCTTTGCAATGTCTGCTTTGATGCGGCTGAAGGCCTGGCCGGCCTCTATCGACAGAGGAAAAGCTGTGGATTGGATCAGGGGACGGGCCTTGTCCGCATAGTTGGGGACCCACTGGGCATAGTAAGAGAAAAACCCTCGGCAGCGCTTCAGGGCCTTGGAGCAGTGAGGAGGGGGAACTCCATAAGAGGGCGCATGCGTTCAGGGTCGGGCTTATAACTCCATTTCGCACTACGTAGTGTTGCTAACTTTCTCCTTGGTTCAGTTGCTCTGTTTTGTTACCTTTGCTCTCGAGTCGCCAGGTATCTTTATGATACCGCCACGAGGTTCAAGTCCGAGTAATGATCAATAATCCAATACACCGATTGGTAAGATTCAAATCAAAGCACATTTATTATACACAGTAATCGCTACTCATTCACAAATTCTACGTCTAAGCTACTTCTACAACTAACAGGCCTATACTTAAGTTCGGACTGGCCCACCAGGTCAGGGGAACAAATGGCCTTTCGTTCGGGTTCTGAGCCTGCGGGATTCGAAGTTGGTACGGATTGGTAGCTAGGAGCGCCTATCTCGTAGCGAGCGTTGAATTAAGACTTACTTCTGTCGGCGGTCACTGCACCGGTCACGGTCAATGTTGGTTCGTGTTGCTGGGTGACCCGGGCAGGACGAAGAGGTGAAGAGCGATTTGAACTTGGGGCTTAACTCTTATAGTCCCCAGGGGCTTCCCGCCTTTCGGGGCGGACCCTGTACCTGGTCTCAAGTGATTGGACTTTGTCCCAATCGCTTGGTTCGATTTCTCCAATACTGGAGCGGTTCCCTGATCGATGGGCGGTCTTGAGGTGCTCGTTCACCTCCTTTGTGTTGGCTCCTGCTGGCGCCGGGGAGTCTGGCTTTGCCTTGTGTGTCCCAAATGTTACTTATTGTTCCCGCGGATTGCTCATCAGTATGTAGATGGCTGCTACATTGCTATGGTGATGGTCGCTGGTATCGATGTTGTCTGGCCTTTTGCAGAGTTTTAATACACAGCAAACCTGCACCGGCCGGTTTCTGTCTTGTTGGCTGACTTTCCCATCAGCCTTTGCCGTTCGCCATTTTAAATCGGGAGTTGGCCAATTTAGGTGGCTACACTCCCTCCTTGTGATCCTAACGCGAAGCGTGAAGGATCACATAACTACGTTGCTTTCCATTCCCTGACCTGGTGAGCACTTCTTTCATGGCCTTTACACTGACCATAAATATGCAAAAAATTTTTAACTGACAATTCTAAGGGGCGCTATGTGAAACAGGGACATGCATTACAAAACAATTTTTTAAAATGGGAACCTCTAACTATCCTTAATACACTACTCTCACTCAAACATTTCATCACTCTAACCTCCTCAACCATACAAACAAAATCATAGCAGTTTATACACATTTTTCCTGGCTTGGCAGTCAAGCTCAGGATCGTACAATTGCTCATGAACATTCTGAACATTTCTTTATTTACAACAAAAACGCAAATGAATGCTCGTTATTATAGATCGTGGGGGTCGGGGGTCTGGTCGTATCTGAAAATAGAGGATCTGATCCTATATACCGGGGTTCGAGCGCGGTAGGCTCTCCTTCTCCATTTCCTTAGATGCATAGTCTGTACGATGCAGCAGAGTATCGCTAATACCAATAGGGATTCTATCAAGTAGGACAGGGAGTACCAGGTTATAAACCTGGCACACCAAGATGGTGTGGTGTCGCTGGTGACTGGGCTCTGGGTACTGTGGGGAAGTGAATCATTAATGGCTGGGGGGCTTGAGGTCATGGGGTTCGCGTTCGCGCGCAACCAATTGTCCATTATGGTGACAAGCCACACGGAGGATGTCCTCATGGTGCGTCTTCTTTCCCTTCTCTTCTCTTCCCTTCTCTTCTCCGGTACTGGAGCTTCTGGAGTTCTGGGGAAACAAGCATAGTGTCTGTAACTATCTTGGTTTAACATCTCGTATGATAGCCTGTCTGTCCTTTAGTGCCAATTACTCCCTTTATAATTGGTCACTATGTGTGACTCCCTCATTTTTATTTTTCAAAAACCGAATTTTAGGACAAGACACACTTTCAAATACTGAACCAGTGCGAGCCGTCTCGCAGGCTGTGCAATTTACCATCCAAATGCTCCAGGATGTAAATAGCATGTGGTTGGCAACCTAAGGGTTACCTCAACAAAACAAAACTTTTTGAACTAAAATTCCAAAATGATGTGCTTATGGGCCGCGACGGGTAAGAGTTGGATGGAATCCCCGGGTAGGATGGCTACCAATGCCGTGTGTTCCCTACCCGAGCGTAGTTGACCAGAGGGGGGGTTCCCAGGCAGGGCGGGTCCCAAGCCGTTTCTCCACTGCCTGAGCAACCGACAAGAACGGGCAAGAAATGTAGTCATCGTGGGGGGCTGCCGTAGTGGTTCTTCCCTCGAACCAGAAGGGCAGTTATGAACAGGTGTGTGGTATCTGTCGACAGACGAGTTCTCTGTGGGCAAGTCCTCAGAGGTTTCTGCTGAAAGGGCGTGGGGCCGTGGAAAATGTTTTCCTGTCGGACATACAACATTTAAAAAAACACTACAAACAACATAAAACATGCTGCAGGTTCCATCAGAAAGGACACCGTTTTCTCCCAAGCGGTTCCTTTTAAAACATCATCTGGACACCTCAGTTATCGGTTGCGAACAGGGTCGCAAAGGGGTTCTCGCTTTGGGAGTCAGACTCAAAGTCATCATCTTCTCCTGGATGCCATACTCTCGAATGTATCAGGGCTGAAAGGGCTGTTTGGTATGATTTCGGATCGCTCTCGTCATTCCGGACGAGTCTGAATGAGTTGTCTCTGTGCCAATAGATGGTGTCTAATTCTGTGGGGACGGAATCGGGGTCGTCAGCGTAGGTCGGTGGTCGGTGGTGGGGTTTGTTTAGGAAAGTGATCGTGAGGGGATCACTCGAATCGTGGTCAGATTCACTGGGTGTGGGTCCTGTTGCATGGGGATAGTAGGGGGCGTGCTGCGGCTTTCGTCCGAGTCACAGTCGCTGTCTCTGCTGCTGCAGTCCGTGGGCGTTCCGGGGCGGGGTGTATATTTCGGGGGTGGAGCCGAGGTCGAGTCCGTGGCTGGGCTGGACGTGTTGGGGGATGGTAGGGTTACATTGGCTGTGGGCGGGGCGTGGTGTGCTGCGTCGAGCATGACGTGGTGTGCGTGGTTAGACTGTGTTCCATATGCCTTCAGCTGGTTTATATGGAACCACGCGGTCTTTCCGTTGGGATACTTTATTTTGTATACGGAAGGGCTTACTTTGTCCGCAATGGAGTACGGACCAGAGTACTTTGGTGACAGGAATGTGCTGGGGTTGTATACGGAGAGCATGACTTGCTGTCCTACACTGTACTCAGTCGCATGCACTGTCTTGTCGAAACAAGCCTTGCTCTGTGTCTTCCTTGTGCCCAATTTCACTACGGCTGCTAGCAGAGCCGTTTTAACATTATTCACTAATTTTGAACTGCTTTCTCGTGTGTGAGGGCCGTCACTTCGGGGCTGGTCAAGTCCAAACCGAACAAGTACTCTGTGCCTTTCATGGGGCGTCCGGTCATGGGGGTGTGTGGGGTGTAACCTGTGGAAGTTGAAACTGTGTTACGCAAAAACATCAGTGCAAAAGGGAGGACTGAGTCCCAAGTGGTGTTGTTCTGCTGGACCATTTTTCTGAGGGTGGATTTTAGGGTCCGATTCATGCGCTCCACGATACCACTCGACTGTGGGTGGTATGCTATGTGGAATTTTTGGGTGATGCTAAATATCGTGAGGACGTTCTGCATGACACGTCCCGTAAAATGGGAGCCTTGGTCTGATTCAATGCTGCGGGGGAGTCCCCATCTTGTAAAGATGTGGTGGGTCAAAATCTTGGCTGTGGTTTTTGCAGTGTTTGTGTGGGCTGGGAATGCTTCCACCCATTTTGTAAATGTGTCAATCACCATGAGTACATATTTATAACCATTCCTGCAAGGGGGCAATGGTCCTATAAAATCGATCTGGAGGTTAGTCCAGGGGCCATTAACGGGTCGGGTGTGGCTGAGTTGAGCCTTTTTGGCATTTCTATCCGGATTATTCTGGGCACAGATAAGACAATTCTCGATGTACTGATTAACATCGTCCTTTAAATTCGGCCACCAACAAAGCTGCTTGAGGTGGGCTATAGTGGGATCAATTCCCTGATGTCCATGACCATCATGGAATAAACAAATCAGTTGATTCCTGTCCTGTTCACGAACCACATAAAGGGTGTCTTTTAACACCACACTGTCATGTGTGGTCAGTGCATTTCTATACCTCTCATAGGGTGCTGGATATTTTCCTTTTACAATCTCCCTGAGATTGGTGTCCTGCTTCTAGGCCTCCACTAGATCCTCGATCTTAGCCTGTGAGACCTGAACTGCACTCACTGGTGCACTTTTGGGGGGTGTCCAAAGGTATCCAGGCCTGGAACCTGCTATAGCCAGTGCGTCAGCGTTTACATTTCCAGGGGGGGGGGGGAACGATGGTGACTACGAACTTTGACTATCCCAAAAGTCTTGTTCTGTGCTCTCTCTAAGATGTGACGGAGCAAGGGGGCTGAGGGGAGGGGTTTTCCATCTGCGGAAACAAATCCTCTTGCTTTCCACAGGGGCAGGAATTCCGTAAGGCTGTTGCAGACATAGAGGCTGTCCGAGTATATGTCTGCTGGGCTGGGGAAGGAATCTGGGTGTTCCACTATATATGAGATGGCCGCAAGCTCTGCTGCCTGCGCGCCTAAGTGTCCTGGAAGTTTTATTGCTATTTCTTCGAGGGCGCGTCCCTGCGCAGCCTCGACATAGATACCGCAACCTGTTATGCGCTTCCCATCCAATACTGTGGAAGATCCATCCACATATATCCTTATGGGTTCCCATGTGTCTGCGTCCTGGGGGCTCTGGGTTGAACTACCTATCTTTCTGGGGGGAGTTTTCGCAATAAAGGAGCCTTTGTTGTGGCGTGGAGAGATAATCTCACATTCATGGGGGGTTCCGGGGTACTGTAGGTTGTCGGCTAAAAAGGTGTGCGTCTTTGTCCGTTTAACAGTGATGTCCCGTCCCTGCAAGAGAAGGGTCCATCTAGCTGCTCGAATCTGACTAACTACCGTCCTTGAGTCGTCCGTCCAGTAAAAGTTGGGTGGGGGTATGTTCGGTGAGAATTGTGATGGAGTTCAGTCCGGTAATGTACGAAAAATACTGTACTGCCCAGAATACTGCGAGCAGGTGCCTCTCACAGGCTGAAAATCCCTGCTCCACAGCATCTAAAATTCTGGAGGCGTAAGCTATGGGCCTTAACTGTTGGTGCCGTTCCTGTAGGAGCACGGCTGAAAGGGTGCGGTCTGTGGTCGCTACCTCTATAGTGTAAGGGGAAAGCCGGTCTGGAACTTGTAGTGCGGGGACTGATATGAGTGCTCTTTTCAAAGAGTCCACAGCATCCGTATGCTGCGGAAGCTATTACCTGGGGGCTCCTTTCTTTAGGAGGTCTGAGAGGGGCGCTGCCTTGCTGGCGAAACCGTCAATGTGGTTTCGGCAGTAGCCAACCAGTCCTAAAAACGACCGGAGGGCTGAAACGTTCTGGGGAAGGGGCAATTTAGCGATCGAGTCAATCCTTTTATGCTCGATCTCGCGTTTACCGTGTGTGATAATTGTTCCCAAATATATCACCTTATCTTCCAAAATCTGGGCCTTTTTGGGGTTGACTTTACAACCGATTGAGTGTAATAGTTCCAGGAGTTCAGACAGAAGCTCAATGTGCTCTTCCTTGGTGTCTGTCTGCAGTAATAGGTCGTCTACGTACTGTACCAGACATTCGGGGCGAGAGAATTTGGCTAAACCATTTGCCAGCTGTCGGTGGAAAATGGAGGGGGAGTTGTGGAATCCTTGTGGCAGGCATGTCCACGTGTACTGCTGTGCTTTAAAGGTGAAGGCAAATTTGTACTGGCACGCCTTTGCCAATGGAATGGACCAGAATCCATTACTGACGTCCAAAACCGTAAAGAATCGGGAATTGAATCCCTGCTTGAGCATGGTCTCGGGACCTGTGGCTACTGTGGGGGCTGCTGCGGGGGTGACTTTGTTGAGTTCCCGGTAATCGATGGTCAGTCGCCATGATCCATCGGGCTTTCTCACTGGCCAAATCGGGGCATTATTAGTGGAGGCTACTGATCTAAGTCCGCCCTGCTCTAATAAGCTTTCTATTACCTTGGAGATTTCTCCCTCTGCCTCTTGGGGAAATCCATATTGTTTTGGGGGTCTCGGGCCAGGTCCTGTGATCTGTACGGAGCCAGTCATCCGTCCACAGTCGTGTTTGTGGGTCGCGAATGCTGCCCTGTTCTTTTGCAGAACTGCCCTAACCTGCTTGTCCGTACTAAGCGTGGTCGGGTTGAACCAAAATTCGCCTACTGCGCTAATTTTGTTCACGTACTCTCCCATGTTGAGCGTTGCGGGGGCTCGTGCGGACTTTGCCATTTTCCAGACACTGGTTGACTGGATTGAATGATAAGTTGTGGGAATTCATAAAATCGATTCCCAGAATGTGTTCTGCTGTGTGGGGCAGATCGACTAAGACTACTGGGTGCTTGGTGGTAATGTTGCCGATTTGAATGGGTACAGGGGCTGTGATGTGTCTGTGGTAATACCAGGTATTGCAGTACCTGAGAGAGGATTGACCATTGGCTAGGCCGCGGAGTCTACCATTGGGTAATGTACATAGCCCCGCCCTGAGAGGCGGGGTATAAGAACCGATGCCATCCCAGCAGCCTTCACTTCTGTAACATCGCTGCTGGGTACAGTTCTATCTGATTAAAGCTGAATCGATATGACTCCTCGTGGTCTCAAGAGTATTGATTGTGCATCAATTTAATCAGATAAGTACTTTGAAGGATGGATCTCCGCATCAAGCCGGCGTGCCTTCAGCTCAGCCCGCACGCAGAAAACTCCGCCGAGATTTTTAAGCACTGGCTGGCATGCTTCCAGAGCTACCTCGATACGGCTGCCGACACCCCCACGGAAAGGCAGAAGATACACCTCCTCCGCTCGCGGGTCAGCCCGGCGATCTACCCCCTGATCGAAGGGGCGGCGAACTATGATAAAGCCATGGAACTGCTGGAAGGACATTACATTCATCCACTGAACCAGGTCTACGCCCGTCACCTGCTGGCAACGAGACGGCAGAGCCCAGATGAGACACTCGAAGACTTCTACCGGGCACTGATAGTGCTGGGCCAAAACTGCGGCTGCCCAGCGGTGACGGGAAACGAGCACACCAAACTTTTAATTTGAGACGTTTTTGTGGCAGGTATGGTTTCCCCCGACATTCGCCGAAGGCTCCTCGAAATGGAGACGCTGGGTCTCACCGAGGCCCGGGCCCTGGCTGGGCCCATGGACGTGGCGTACAAGAACGCCCTTGCGTACGCCCCCGCGCGCACCGCGCCCCCTGGGGTGCGTGGCACCCCGCCGCGGCAGCCCCCCAGGCTTACCCGCTTAACCCCCAGACATACCCGCTAACTCCGCAGGCCTGCGCGGCAAGGCGCCCCGCTACCGCCGGCGGCCAACGCTGCTTCTTCTGCGGCCAGGCGAATCACCCGCGCGCGCGCTGCCCGGCCCGCACCGTCACCGGCAAAGGGTGCGGCAAGAAAGGCCACTATGCCGCGGTCTGCCTAGCCCGCGCGGTGGCCGCGGTATCCAACGAGTACCCGCAGCCGTTTTTCCAGCCGCCTGCTGTCCAATCACAGCCGTTTTGCCAAGCCCCGACTGGCCCAGGCCCACCGCACTCATTTTTCCCAGCCCCACCGGCCCAACGTGCACCGCAGCCTTTGTCCCTCCAGGCAGCGTCGCAGCCGCGGCCACTCTGCCCCCCGGCAACCACGCTGGAGGAGTGCGCGCCGCCATTTTGTCCCTCGCCGGTCCAATCGTCGGAGTCCCTGTCTCCGAACTCCATGTGCAATCCATGGCCGGCGCCATCTTGGATGGGGCCTCAAGCCCCCAGCACGGCTGGCTACGCGCTGCCCGATCTAAACTCCTTGCTGCAGCTGGCCTCCGTTACCCTGGACCAGAGTCGGCCCCGAACGCTAGCGAAGGCCACCAGGACGATCGGCATCAACGGCCACATGACGTTGTGCCTCATCGACTCCGGGAGCACGGAAAGCTTTGTCCACCCCGACACAGTAAGGCGCTGTTCCCTGGTCACCTATCCCATCCAACAAAGGATCTCCCTGGCCTCTGGGTCACACGCGGTGCAGATAAAAGGGTTCTGCCTCGCGAACCTCACCGTCCAAGGCAGGGAATTCCGCAATTTCCGCCTATACGTGCTGCCGCATCTCTGCGCAGCCACCCTCCTGGGACTGGATTTCCAGTGCCACCTACAGAGCCTTACTTTTAAATTTGGCGGCCCTATAACCCCCCTTACTGTTTGCGGCCTCACGTCCCTTGTGGTTTTCTGATCCCAATTGGATCTCTAATTCAAATTCTTGGGTTCTCCCGGAGTGGTTATGCCACTTCTAGATCGGGTCCCACCAGAGTCGCCAAATAATGTTGCTAACTTTCTCCTTGGTTCAGTTGCTCTGTTTTATTACCTTCGCTCTCGAGTCGCCAGGTATCTTTATGATACCACCATGAGGTTCAAGTCCGAGTAATGATCAATAACCCAATACACCGATTAGTAAGATTCAAATCAAAGCACATTTATTACACACAGTAATCACTACTCATGCACAAATTCTACGTCTAAGCTACTTCTACAACTAACAGGCCTATACTTAAGTTCGGACTGGCCCACCAGGTCAGGGGAACAAATGGCCTTTCGTTCGGGTTCTGAGTCTGCGGGATTCGAAGTTGGTTCGGATTGGTAGCTCGGAGCGCCTATCTCGTAGCGAGCGTTGAATTAAGACTTACTTCTGTCGGCGGTCACTGCACCGGTCACGGTCAATGTTGGTTCGTGTTGCTGGGTGACCCGGGCAGGACAAAGAGGTGAAGAGCGATTTGAACTTGGGGCTTAACTCTTATAGTCCCCAGGAGCTTCCTGCCTTTCGGGGCGGACCCGGTACCTGGTCCCAAGTGATTGGACTTTGTCCCAATCGCTTGGTTCGATTTCTCCAATACTGGAGCGGTTCCCTGATCGATGGGCGGTCTTGAGGTGCTCGTTCACCTCCTTTGTGTTGGCTCCTGCTGGCGCCGGGGAGTCTGGCTTTGCCTTGTGTGTCCAAAATGTTACTTATTGTTCCCGCGGATTGCTCATCAGTATGTAGATGACTGCTACTTTGTTATGCTGATGGTCGCTGGTATCGATGTTGTCTGGCATTTTGCAGTTTTAATACACAGCAAACCTGCACCTGCTGGTTTCTGTCTTGTTGGCTGACTTTCCCATCAGCCTTTGCCCTTCGCCATTTTAAATCGGGAGTTGGCCAATTTAGGTGGCTGCAGTAGCTGAGGATGTCTAGGCAGTCGGTGCTAAACATGCATTTATCCTTGTTATGTGTAAGGTTAAGGATCTTTGCGGTCTGGACGAATTTTCGGATGTTGGTGTCGTGGTCGTGGCCGCAGATGGTGACATTATCGAGATACGGGAATGCTGCCCGTAAACCGTACCGGTCAACCATTCGGTCCATCTCGCGCTGGAAGACCGAGACCCCGTTGGTGACACCGAAGGGAACCCTTAAGAAGTGATAGAGCCACCCATCTGCCTTGAAGACAGTGTATTTGCGATCACTAGTGCGGGTGGAGAGCTGGTGGTAGGCGGACTTAAGATCCACCGTGGAGAGGACCTTGTAATGCGCGATCCTGTTTACCAGGTCGGATATGCGGGGGAGAGGGTACACGTCCAGCTGCGTAAACCTGTTGATGGTCTGACTGTAGTCGATGACCATCCTATGCTTCTCCCCGGTCTTTACCACCACTACTTGAGCTCTCCAGGGGCTGTTACTGGCTTCAATGACTCCTTCGCTCAGTAGCCTTTGGACCTCTGACCTAATAAAGATCTGGTCCTGGGCACTGTACCGTCTGCTCCTGGTGGCGACGGGTTTGCAATCCGGGGTGAGATTCGCAAACAGGGAAGGCGGATCAACCTTGAGGGTCGCGAGGCTGCAGACAGTGAGGGGGGTATAGGACCGCCAAATTTGAAAGTTTTAAAAAATAAATTTAGAGTACCCAATTCATTTTTTCCAATTAAGGGGCAATTTAGCGCAGCCAATCCACCTACCCTGCACATCTTTGGGTTGTGGGGGCGAAACCCACACAAACACGAGGAAAATGTGCAAACTCCACACGGACAATGACCCAGAGCCAGGATCGACCCTGGGACCTTGGCGCCGTGAGACTGCAGTGCTAACCACTGTGCCACCGTGCTGCCCTTGAATTTGGAAGTTAGACTTTGGAAATCACACTGGAAGTCTAAACCTAGGAGTGTGGCCGCGCAGAGGTGGGGAAGGACGTAGAGCCGGTAATTTTTAAACTCCCTTCCCTGGACTGTGAGTTTTGCTACACAAAACCCCTTTATCTCTACTGAGTGGGAACCGGAGGCCAGGGAGATTTTCTGATTAACGGGTTGAACGAGGAGAGAACAGCGCCTTACCGTGTCGGGGTGTATGAAGCTCTCCGTGCTCCCAGAGTCGATTAAGCAGGACGTCTCGTGCCCGTTGATAAGTACTGTTGTTGTAGCAGTTGAGAGTGTTTGAGGCCGGGACTGGTCCAGGGTCACCGATGCTAATCTCAGCAGTTGAGTGTTCTCTTCAGGCGGTGTGCGGTCAGCCGAGCTGGGGTCCTGGGAGTCCATCCAAGATGGCGGCTCCCATTGGTCGCACATGGCTGGGGGTGCACAAAATGGCGGCGCCCATCCATCGAACGTGGCGTCTGCGGGACAAGATAGCGGCGCCCGGGGGCCACACGTGGCCCTGGAGGAGGAAGATGGCGGCGCCCGCTGGCCGCACAGGGACCATGGAGAGGTTTGTGGTGGCAGTCCGCATTCACCGCCGGAGACCACGGCGAACGCACAGGCCTGGCATACCACCACGAAGTGGCCCTTTTAACCGCATCCCTTGCAGGTGGATGCGCGGGCCGGGCAGCGCTGCCGGGGGTGCTTGGCCTGCCCGCGAAAGTAGCAGTGGGGCCCCCCGGGGTTGCCAGGCCGCCTTGCAGCACAAGCTTGTGGGGGGATAGGGGATGTCTCGGGGTCGGCTGCGGAGGGGTTCCACGCTGCCCAGGGGGCTGTCGCGCGGTCGGGAACGTAAGCGCGGGTGTTTCTGGAGGCCACATCCACGGAGCCTGCAAGGGCCCGTGCCTCCTTGATGTCTAGGGTGTCTTTTCCCAGCAATCGCTGGCGGATTTGGGAGGACAGCATACCTGCCACGAAAGCGTCCCAGATCAAGAGTTCTGTGTGGTTGCTCGCCGAAACTTGCGGGCAGCTGCAGTTTCTCCCCAACACCAGGAGCGCACGGTAGAATTCTTCCAGCGATTCCCCAGGGATTTGTCACCTCGTTGCTAGCAGATGTCGGGCGTAGACCTGGTTTACCTGGCGAATATAATGTCCTTTTAGCAGCTCCATTGCTGCATCAAAGTCGTCCGCGTCCTCGATGAGGGTATAAATCTCCGGGCTCACCCTCGAGTGCAGGACGTGCAGTTTCTGTTCCCCAGTGGGTGTGTTTTCGACCATTCCGAGATATCCTTTAAAACACGCCAGCCAGTGCTTGAAGGTTGCCGCTGAGTTTGCCGTGTGGGGGCTGAGCTCCATCCTTTTAAATCTAGCTTATTAAATTGATGCACGATCAATGACCATTAAAACGAGGTTGCAGTCCAACTGAAGGCTTTAATAAGCTAGATGTTTCCCCCAGCAGCTCAGGTACAGACAGAAGGCTGCTGGGGTGGCACGGGCTCTTATACCCCACCTTGCAGGGCGGAGCTACCATACAGCTTGACCAATAGGAAACATACAATATCTACCAATGGTGTTCCAGCATTACCAGGTACCGTAATACCTCTACACAGACTACCTACCGGACTTCCCCCGGACCTCCCACACCTGTCCTCCACCTCCTCAAAAAACCTACTCATCCGGGCCACAGTCATACGAGCCCTATGGACCACTTTGAACTGGATCAGGCTAAGCCTGGTACACAACGAGGATGTATTGATTTTTTTCAGGGCCTTCACCAATAGCCCGACTTCCAACTTCCCCCCTCCCCCCCAACTGGTCTTCCCACTTCCTCTTCACTCCCCGATTGGGACCCCTTCCCGCTATATCAATTCCTTATATATTTCCGAGACCCTCCCCTCCCCAACCTCTGTTTTTGACATCACCTTATCCTGTAGTCCCCTGAGAGGGAGGCGAGGGAAGCTTGGAACCTGCCTCCGGACAAACTCCTGTACCTGCAGGTACCGAAATCCGTTCCCACCCAGCAACTCAAACTCCTCCTCTCGCTCCTCCAGGCTCGGGAACCCCTCCTCAATGAAGAGATCCCCAAATCTCTCAATCCCTGCCCGCTGCCACCTCCTAAAGTTCCCATCCAGCCCCCCCCCCACCCCCCTCAGAGAAGGGTGGCAGCACAGTGGCGCAGTGGGTTAGCACTGCTGCCTCACGGCGCCGAGGTCCCAGGTTCGATCCCGGCTCTGGGTCACTGTCCGTGTGGAGTTTGCACATTCTCCCCGTGTTTGCGTGGGTGTCACCCTCACAACCCAAAAATGTGCAGGGTAGGTGGATTGGCCATGCTAAATTGCCCCTTAATTGGGAAAAAAATTAATTGGATACACTAAATTTATTTATTTTTTTAATTCAGAGAAGGTTACAAATTTAGACGGTCGGGCGCCTTGATCCGTCATTGAGATCGCCGCAGTGCTGGTGGCGAGTCAGGCGTCGGCTCAGTCGTCGGTGACTCCGGGAGCGTGTCGACATCCTCTTCATCCCCGGGTGGGACCAAGGGGAGGACGGATTGTCTTGGAGCGGGGGCTGTGGTGGGGTGCGCCGGGGGGAGGGAGGGTGGCGCCGGGGCAGAGGGGGGGGGGGACCCAGCTAGTGCCAGGTCCCTGAGGGAGACTGTGCCTTGGCGGCCGTCGGGGTACGTTATGTAGGCGTACTGCGGGTTTGTGTGGAGTAGCTGTACCCTCTCAACCAACGGGCCCGCCTTGTGGAGCCGCACGTGCTTGCGGAGGAGAACGCGTCCTGGAGCTGCCATGTTGGGAGCGAAACCACGGAGGTGGACTTCCTGGGGAAGGCAAAGAGACGTTCATGGGGGGTTTCGTTAGTCGCGGTGCACAGGAGTGACCGAATGGAGTGAAGTGCGTCGCGGAGGACCTCCTGCCAGCGGGAGGCCGGGAGATTTCTGGACCGTAGGGCCAGTAGGACAGCCTTTCCCCGGAGGTTGGAGCTGGTCGTCCTGCTCGAGGCAATGCCCCTGTTGAGCAGGTACTGGCCCAGCTCCTCGCTCATAAATGAGGATCCCCGGTCGCTGTGGACGTAGGCGGGGAAACTGAACAGAGCAAAGATGGTGTTGAGGGCTTTATGATGGTGGCAGACTTCATATCGGGGCATGGGATGGCGAAGGGGAATCTGGAATATTCGTCGACCACATTAAGAAAGTACGTGTTGTGGTTGGTGGAGGGGAGGGGACCTTTGAAGTCCACGCTGAGGCGTTCAAAGTGGTGGGAGGCCTTCACCAGGCACGCACGGTCTGGCTGGTAGAAGTGCGGTTTACACTCCGCACAGACCTGGCAGTCTTTGGTGACTGCCCTGACTTCCTCGATGGAGTAGGGCAGATTGCGGGCCGTAATGAAGTGGTAAAAGTGGGTGACCCCTGGGTGACAGAGATCGTCGTGCAGGGTCCGGAGTCGGCCCACTTGGGCGCTGGCACATGTACCTCGGGACAGGGCATCGGGGGGGCTCGTTCAGCTTACCGGGGCGATACAAAATCTCGTAATTAAAGGTGGAGAGCTCGATCCTCCACCTCAAGATCTTATCATTTTTGATCTTACCCCGCTGTGTGTTAAACATGAAAGCAACCGACCATTGGTCTGTGAGGAGAGTGAATCTCCTGCCGGACGGGTAATGCCTCCAGTGCCGCACAGCTTCAACGATAGCTTGGACCTCCTTTTCGACGGAGGCATGGAGGGTGCGGGAAAAGAATGCCACGGGCCTGCCTGCCTGGTTGAG
Source organism: Scyliorhinus torazame (assembly GCF_047496885.1). Classification (NCBI taxonomy): domain Eukaryota; kingdom Metazoa; phylum Chordata; class Chondrichthyes; order Carcharhiniformes; family Scyliorhinidae; genus Scyliorhinus; species Scyliorhinus torazame. The sequence continues at coordinate 218,183,969 of NC_092719.1, forward strand.
GGTGGCGGCCAGAGCGACGTCTGATGCATCGCTCTCGACTTGGAAGGGGAGCGTCTCGTCGACCGCGTGCATCGCGGCCTTGGCGATGTCGGCCTTGATACGGTTGAAGGCCTGGTGAGCCTCGGCCGTCAGGGGAAAAACTGTGGAGTGAATGAGTGGGCAGGCCTTGTCCGCATAGTTAGGGACCCATTGGGCGTAATACGAAAAGAACCCCAGGCATCGTTTGAGGGCCTTGGGGCAGTGGGGAAGGGGGAGATCCGTGAGGGGGCGCATGCGATCGGGGTCAGGCCCGAGAACTCCGTTCTGAACCACATAGCCGAGGATGGCTAATCGGTTTGTGCTGAACACACACTTCTCCTTGTTGTAGGTTAGGTTGAGGAGTTTGGCGGTGTGGAGAAATATGGAAAAGTTAGCATCGTGGTCCTGCTGGTCGTGGCCGCAGATGGTGACGTTATCCAGGTACGGGAAAGTGGCCCGCAGTCCGTACCAGTCAACCATTCGGTCCATCTCCCGTTGGAAGACCGAGACCCCGTTAGTGACCCTGAAGGGTACCCTAAGGAAATGGTAAAGGCGGCCGTCCGCTTCAAACGCGGTGTACGGGCGGTCCGCCTTGCGAATGGGGAGCTGGTGGTAGGCAGATTTCAGGTCCACTGTCGAGAAGACCCGGTACTGTACAATCTGATTGACCATATCAGATATGTGTGGGAGGGGGTACGCGTCGAGCTGCGTGTACCGACTGATGGTCTGACTGTAGTCAACGACCATCCTGTTTTTCTCCCCGGTTTTCACCACTACCACTTGGGCTCTCCAGGGGCTGTTGCTGGCCTCGATGATACCTTCCCGCAGCAGCCGCTGGACCTCAGACCTGATGAAGGTCCTGTCCTGGGCGCTGTACCGTCTGCTCCTGGTGGCGACGGGTTTGCAATCCGGGGTGAGGTTTGCAAACAGAGAAGGCGGATCGACCTTAAGGGTCGCGAGGCCGCAAACAGTAAGGGGTGGTAGGGGCCCGCCGAATTTCAGGGTTAGGCTCTGGAGGTTGCACTGGAAGTCCAGGCCGAGTCGCAAGGCAGCGCAGAGGTTGGGGAGGACGTAGAGCCGGAAGCCACTGAACTCTACGCCCTGGATGGTGAGGGTGGCGGTGCAGTACCCCCGGATCGCCACGGAGTGGGATCCGAAGGCCAGGGAGATTCTTTTGTTAATGGGGTGTACCGCGAGGGAGCAGCGCCTTACCGTATCAGGGTGGATGACGCTCTCGGAGTCCAGAAGGCAGGATATCACATGCCCGTCGACCTTCACCTTTGTCGACGCGGTCGCGAGGTTGTGCGGTCGGGACTGTTCGATCGTGACGGAGGCGAGACGCAGCTGGTCGTCGGCAGGTGATGGACGGCCCGATGAGGTGGTCGACGGGCAGGGGTCCTGAGGCAGGCAAGATGGCGGCGCCCTCGGGCCGCACGTGTCCTGGGGCAGGCAAGATGGCTCCGCCCATTGTTTCTGAGGCAAACAAGATGGCAGCACCCACAGGCCGCACGTGTTGTGAATGGAGCAAGATGGCGGCGCACACGGGCCGCACGTGGTCTGAGGCGAGGAAGATGGTGGCGCTCACTGGCCGCAGGCGGGGGGGGTGCAGGGACAATAGCGGCGACCGAGTGGGCCTGGCACACTGCAGCGAAATGTCCTTTCTTGCCGCAGGCCTTGCAGAGCGCGCTCCGCGCCTGGCAGCGCTGCCGGGGGTGTTTTGTCTGTCTGCAGAAGTAGCACTTGGGTCCCCCGGGGTTGGTTGGCTGCCGCGTGGCGCAGGCTTGGGGTTGGCTGGGGGCGGTCGCTGATGTGGTCCACGATGGGGTGGCCGCTGGCGGGGTCCACGATGCCCAGGAGGGGTGGGCCGTGCGGTCGGGGGCATACGCCTGGACATTACGTGAGGCGACCGTGAGCAAGAGCGCTAGTTTCTTGGTCGCCGCGAGGTCAAGCGTAGCCCCTTCTAAGAGGCGCTGGCGGATGTAGTCCGACCCTATGCCCGTAACGAACGCGTCTCTCATTAGCAGGTTCGAATGTTCAGCGGCCGAAACGGCCTGGCAGTCACAGTCTCTCACCAGGGCGAGCAGGGCACGCCAGAAATCTTCCACAGACTCACCGGGAAGTTGGTGCCGCGTGGACAGGAGGTGCCTGGCGTAGATCTTGTTGGTCTGCTGAGCGTAGTTTTCCTTCAGTAGCGCCATGGCCTCTGCGTAGGTCAGCGCGTCCTGGTTGGGGGGAAAGACATCGGAGCTCAGCCGCATGTGCAGAATCTGGAGCTTCTGTGCTTCTGGGATTGGGTCTGGCGCAGATCCGATGTGTGCTTCAAAGCAAGCTCGCCAATGTTGGAAGTCCTTTTTGCCGTTGTCTGCTTGAGGATTCAGCTGCAGGCGATCCGGCTTGATGCGGAGGCCCATCTCTGAAAAATCTCTGTGTAATAAATTGATGCACTATCAATTACAACGAGACGAGAGTAGAATGTAATCGAGGCTTTATTACACAGAGGGGTGTGGCCTCCTACAGCTGCTGCCGAAATGGCTGCTGTACGGGGAGCACACACATTTATACTCCGCCTACTGGGTGGAGCCAGCAGGCAGGAATCTACCCCCGTACCTGTAGTACAGGGGTCTTACCGTAATACCCTCGTATGCAGTGCAGTATATACAATATAATACAACAGTGATGACTACCACAGAAGGGCCAAGCCCCCCCTCCCTCCCCCTGCCCCCGCTCAAGAAGGACCTTCTTCACCCTCGGGGCTTTCCCAGCCCATGTAAAATCCGAGATCGCTGTGTTCATCTTCCTAAAAAATGCCTTGGGGATAAAGATTGGGAGACACTGAAACACAAACAGCAATCTCGGGAGGGCTGTCATTTTCACAGTCTGTACCCTCCCCGCCAATGACAGCGAGAGCACGTCCCACCTGCGGAGGTCCCCTTTCATTTGCTCAATCACCCTGCCCAAATTTAGTTTGTGAAGCTGACCCCAGCCCCTTGCCACCTGAATCTCCAGGTACCTAAAACTCCTTGCCACCACTTTGAACGGCATCTCCCTCAGTCTCCTCTCCTGCCCCTTGCCTGGCTCGCAAAAACCTTGCTCTTGCCCACATTCAGTTTGAAACCGGAGAACCGGCCAAATTCCTCCAGTATCCCCATAATTCCTGCAATCCCCCCCAATGGGTCTGTTATATACAGGAGCAAATCGTCCGCATAGAGCGAGACCTTGTGCCCCAAACCCCCCCCCCTCTCACTATCCCCCGCCAAATGTTCGATGCCCTAACTGCCTTTGCCAAAGGCTCTATGGCCAGGGCAAACTGGAGTGGTGAGAGTGGGCACCCTTGCCTTGTCCCCCTGCACAGACTGCGGACCCGGTTGGTCCTTCCATTTGCCACCGCTGCCTGATATAGCAACCGGACCCAATCCACGAATACCTGCCCAAACCCGAACCTTCCTGGGACATCCCACAGGTACCTGCACTCCACCCAATCAAAGGCCTTCTCTGCATCCATGGCCACCAGCACCTCGACCTCGCGCCCCTCTGCAGGCATCATTATCACATTTAGGAGCCGTCTAATATTGGACGTCAGGTGCCGTCCCTTCACAAATCACGTCTGGTCCTCCCCTGTTACCTTTGGGCCACAATCCTCTCAGCTTGTGGCCAAGATCTTTACCAGCAATCTAGCATCCATATTCAACAGGGAAATCGGCCTATAAGACCCACAACTCTCCGGATCCTTATCTCGCTTCAAAATAAGGGAGATCGATGCCTGCGATAACGTTGGGGGGAGCACTCCCAGCTCCTTGGACTCATTAAAAGCCTTTACCAGGAGCGGCCCTAGCAACCCGGAGTTTTAAAAAAACTCAACCGGGTATCCATCAGGACCCGATTGCATCGCCCCCAACCTGTGCTCCCAAACCCTCCACCAACTCCTCATCTATCCTCGGGAACTCCAGCCCCCCCGCCCCCCAGGAATCGCTTGTATTTCTACCTTCCACCCCGGCTTGGTGGGACTTCCGATTTGTACAACCTACTGTGAAACTCCCGAAACACATCATTCACCCCCGCCGGATCCAAAACCAACTCCCCCCCCTGTATCTTTTCCTTTCCCAATCTCTGTCGCCCCCTCCTGTTTCCTCAGCTGGTGCGCCAGCATCCTGCTGGCTTTTTCCCCATATTCACACACCGCCCCCTTTACCCTCCTCAGCTGTCCCTCTGCCTTACCTGTGGACAGGATCCCAAATTCCAGCTGCAGACTCTGTCGCTCCTTCAGAAACCCGTCATCCGGAGACTCCGCGCACCTCCTGTCCACCTGTAAAATTTCGCCTACCAGCCTGTCCAACTCCGCCCGCTCAGTGTTCTCCTTATGTGCCCGAATTGAGATGAGTTCCCACCTAATAACCGCCTTCAGTGCCTCCCACACCACCCCCGCCGAAACCTCACTTGTGTCTTTGATCTTTATATACCCCCGAATGGCCTCAGGAGTAGGAAACCTTGCTGAAATCCCACTCCATTTCATTAACCTAGGACGTTGAAACCACATATGTCACACCTGCAACTACCCCCCCCCCCCCAAGAACCAAATCTGTCACCACATTGGATGTAAAGGGTCAACAAATAACAGACAACAGAAGCCCACAATTTATTTCTCCTGACCCTGCAGGTATGTGGGATAATTTTCCAGGAGGTGAGTCAATGAAAGCTCCGAGATTCCCACATTTCACCATTCGATATTTTTAAATAGGAGAGAAGGGATTCGCGGGTGGACAGACATCTTTTGTTGGCCACCTGCTCTCCGGGTCCCTTGGGCCAAGGTAAGATTGTACCTTGGTTGATACTGGCAAGTAAACCCCTCTAGAATTATAACACATCTGAATAATAGTTTGCCAATTTTATTTTGCCCAGTAACATACTGATCAGGGGCAATGAGTCACTTTTATTGCTCTGAAGACGGTTTACAGATTCAAACAATAGAACAAGGTCCATTGCAATGGACTGAGTAACAGAATAGAGCAGAGCTGTGTCAATTCAACGCGATGAGTCAATTTGCATTCCTACTTGAATTGTTTCCATTTCTAAACGAATTCAAAAAGGAAATGATAGAAATACACAAAAGATGTGTCAGCAGTTTGGTGGAGAGTGCAGAGGGAGTTTTACGCTGTATATAACCCCTTGCTGTACCTGTCCTGGGAGTGTTTGATGGGGACAGTGTCGAGGGAGCTTTACTCTGTATCAAACCCTGTGCTCTACCTGTCCTGGGAGTGCTTGATGGGGAAAGTGTAGAGGGAGCTTTACTCTGTATCCAACCCTGTGCTGTACCTGTCCTGGCAGTGCTTGATGGGGACAGTGTCGAGGGAGCTTTACTCTGTATCTAACCCCGTGCTGTACCTGTCCTGGGAGAGTTTGATGGGGACAGTGTAGAGGGAGCTTTACACTGCATCTAACCCCGTGCTCTACCTGTCCTGGGAGTGTTTGATGGGGACAGTGTCGAGGGAGCTTTACTCTGTATCAAACCCTGTGCTCTACCTGTCCTGGGAGTGCTTGATGGGGAAAGTGTAGAGGGAGCTTTACTCTGTATCTAACCCTGTGCTGTACCTGTCCTGGCAGTGCTTGATGGGAACAGTGTCGAGGGAGCTTTACTCTGTATCTAACCCCGTGCTGTACCTGTCCTGGGAGAGTTTGATGGGGACAGTGTAGAGGGAGCTTTACACTGCATCTAACCCCGTGCTCTACCTGTCCTGGGAGTGTTTGATGGGGACAGTGTAGAGGGAGCTTTACTCTATATCTAACCCCGTGCTGTACCTGTACTGGGAATGTTTGACGGGGACAGTGTAGAGGGAGCTTTACTCTGTATCTAACCCCGTGCTGTACCTGTTCTGGGAGTGTCTGACGGGGACAGTGTAGAGGGAACTTTACTCTGTATCTAACCCCGTGCTGTACCTGTCCTGGGAGGGTTTAATGGGGACAGTGTCGAGGGAGCTTTACTCTGTATCTAACTCCGTGCTGTCCCAATCCTGGGAGTGTTTGATGGGGCCAGTGTAGAGGGAGCTTTACTCTGTATCTCACCCCATGCTGTACCTGTCCTGGGAGTGTTTGATGGGGACAGCGGAGAGGGAGCTTTACTCTGTATCTAACCCCGTGCTGTACCTGTCCTGGGAGTGTTTGATGGGGACAGTGTAGAGGGAGCTTTACTCTGTCTCTCACCCCGTGCTGTACCTGTCCTGGGAGTGTTTGATGGGGACAGTGTAGAGGGAGCTTTACTTTGCATCTAACCCCGTGCTCTACCTGTCCTGGGAGTGTTTGATGGGGACAGTGAAGAGGGAGCTTTCCTTTGTATCTATCCCGCTGCTCTACCTGTCCTGGGAGGATTTGATCGGGACAGTGTAGAGGGAGCTTTACTCTGTAACTAACCCCGTGCTGTACCTGTCCTGGGAGTGCTTGATGGGGACAGTGTACAAAGAACAAAGAACAAAGAAATGTACAGCACAGGAACAGGCCCTTTGGCCCTCCAAGCCCGTGCCAACCATGCTGCCCGACTAAACTACAACCTTCTACACTTCCTGGGTCCGTATCCCTCTATTGCCATCCTATTCATGTATTTGTCAAGATGCCCCTTAAATGTCACTATCGTCCCTGCTTCCACCACCTCCTCCGGTCGCGAGTTCCAGGCACCCACTACCCTCTGCGTAAAAAACACGCCTCGTACATCTACTCTAAACCTTGCCCCTCTCACCTTAAACCTATGCCCCCTAGTAATTGACCCCTCTACCCCGGGGAAAAGCCTCTGACTATCCATTCTGTCTATGCCCCTCATAATTTTGCAGACCTCTATCAGGTCGCCCCTCAACCTCCTTCGTTCCAGTGGGAACAAACCGAGTTTATTCAACCGCTCCTCATAGCTAATGCCCTCCATACCAGGCAACATTCTGGTAAATCTCTTCTGCACCCTCTCTAAAGCCTCCACATCCTTCTGGTAGTGTGGCGACCAGAATTGAACACTATACTCCAAGTGTGGCCTAACTAAGGTTCTATACAGCTGCAACATGACTTGCCAATTCTTATACTCAATGCCCCGGCCAATGAAGGCAAGCATGCCATATGCCTTCTTGACTACCTTCTCCACCTGTGTTGCCCCTTTCAGTGACCTGTGGACCTGTACTCCTAGATCTCTTTGACTTTCAATACTCTTGAGGGTTCTACCATTCACTGTATATTCCCTACCTGCATTAGACCTTCCAAAATGCATTACCTCACATTTGTCCGGATTAAACTCCATCTGCCATCTCTCCGCCCAAGTCTCCAAACAATCTAAATCCTGCTGTATCCTCTGACAGTCCTCATCGCTATCCGCAATTCCTCCAACCTTTGTGTCGTCTGCAAACTTACTAATCAGACCAGTTACATTTTCCTCCAAATCATTTATATATACTACAAACAGCAAAGGTCCCGGCACTGATCCCTGTGGAACACCACTGGTCACAGCCCTCCAATTAGAAAAGTATCCTTCCATTGCTACTCTCTGCCTTCTATGACCTAGCCAGTTCTGTATCCACCTTGCCAGATCCCCCCTGATCCCGTGTGAGGGAGCTTTCCTCTGTATCTAACCCCGTGCTCTCCCTGTCCTGGGAGTGTTTGATGGGGACAGCATAGATGGAACTTTACTCTGTATCTAACCCTGTGCTGCACCAGTCCTGGGAGTGTTTGATGGGGAGAGTGTAGAGGGAGCTTTACTCTGTATCTAACCCCCTGCTTTATCTGTCCTGGGAGTGTTTGATGGGGACAGTGTAGAAGGAGCTTTACTCTGTATCTAACTCTGTGCTGTCCCAGTCCTGGGAATGTTTGATGGGGACAATGTAGAGGGAGCTTTACTCTGTATCTAACCCTGTGCTGCACCTGTCCTGGGAGTGTTTGATGGGGACAGTGTAGAGGGAGCTTTACTCTGTATCTAACCCCGCGCTGTCCCTGTCCTGGGAGTGTTTGATGGGGACAGTGTAGAGGGAGCTTTACTTTGCATCTAACCCCGTGCTCTACCTGTCCTGGGAGTGTTTGATGGGGACAGTGAAGAGGGAGCTTTCCTCTGTATCTATCCCGCTGCTCTACCTGTCCTGGGAGGATTTGATCGGGACAGTGTAGAGGGAGCTTTACTCTGTATCTAACCCCGTGCTGTACCTGTCCTGGGAGTGCTTGATGGGGACAGTGTACAAAGAACAAAGAACAAAGAAATGTACAGCACAGGAACAGGCCCTTTGGCCCTCCAAGCCCGTGCCAACCATGCTGCCCGACTAAACTACAACCTTCTACACTTCCTGGGTCCGTATCCCTCTATTGCCATCCTATTCATGTATTTGTCAAGATGCCCCTTAAATGTCACTATCGTCCCTGCTTCCACCACCTCCTCCGGTCGCGAGTTCCACGCACCCACTACCCTCTGCGTAAAAAACACGCCTCGTACATCTACTCTAAACCTTGCCCCTCTCACCTTAAACCTATGCCCCCTAGTAATTGACCCCTCTACCCCGGGGAAAAGCCTCTGACTATCCACTCTGTCTATGCCCCTCATAGTTTTGTAGACCTCTATCAGGTCGCCCCTCAACCTCCTTCGTTCCAGTGAGAACAAACCGAGTTTATTCAACCGCTCCTCATAGCTAATGCCCTCCATACCAGGCAACATTCTGGTAAATCTCTTCTGCACCCTCTCTAAAGCCTCCACATCCTTCTGGTAGTGTGGCGACCAGAATTGAACACTATACTCCAAGTGTGGCCTAACTAAGGTTCTATACAGCTGCAACATGACTTGCCAATTCTTATACACAATGCCCCGGCCAATGAAGGCAAGCATGCCGTATGCCTTCTTGACTACCTTCTCCACCTGTGTTGCCCCTTTCAGTGACCTGTGGACCTGTACTCCTAGATCTCTTTGACTTTCAATACTCTTGAGGGTTCTACCATTCACTGTATATTCCCTACCTGCATTAGACCTTCCAAAATGCATTACCTCACATTTGTCCGGATTAAACTCCATCTGCCATCTCTCCGCCCAAGTCTCCAAACAATTTAAATCCTGCTGTATCCTCTGACAGTCCTCATCGCTATCCGCAATTCCACCAACCTTTGTGTCGTCTGCAAACTTACTAATCAGACCAGTTACATTTTCCTCCAAATCATTTATATATACTACAAACAGCAAAGGTCCCAGCACTGATCCCTGTGGAACACCACTGGTCACAGCCCTCCAATTAGAAAAGTATCCTTCCATTGCTACTCTCTGCCTTCTATGACCTAGCCAGTTCTGTATCCACCTTGCCAGCTCAACCCTGATCCCGTGTGAGGGAGCTTTCCTCTGTATCTAACCCCGTGCTCTCCCTGTCCTGGGAGTGTTTGATGGGGACAGCATAGATGGAACTTTACTCTGTATCTAACCCTGTGCTGCACCAGTCCTGGGAGTGTTTGATGGGGAGAGTGTAGAGGGAGCTTTAATCTACATCTAACCCTGTGTTGTACCTGTCCTGGGAGTGTTTGATGGGGACAGTGTAGAGGGAGCTTTACTCTGTATCTAACCCTGTGCTGCACCTGTCCTGGGAGTGTTTGATGGGGACAGTGGAGAGGGAGCTTTACTCTGTATCTAACCCCGCGCTGTCCCTGTCCTGGGAGTGTTTGATGGGGACAGTGTAGAGGGAGCTTTCCTCTGTATCTAACCCCGTGCTGTACCTGTCGTGGGAGTGTTTGATGAGGATTGTGTAGAGGGAGCTTTACTCTGTATCTAACTCCGTGCTGTCCCAATCCTGGGAGTGTTTGATGGGGCCAGTGTAGAGGGAGCTTTACTCTGTATCTCACCCCATGCTGTACCTGTCCTGGGAGTGTTTGATGGGGACAGCGTAGAGGGAGCTTTACTCTGTATCTAACCCCGTGCTGTACCTGTCCTGGGAGTGTTTGATGGGGACAGTGTAGAGGGAGCTTTACTCTGTCTCTCACCCCGTGCTGTCCCAATCCTGGGAGTGTTTGATGGGGCCAGTGTAGAGAGAGCTTTACTCTGTATCTCACCCCATGCTGTACCTGTCCTGGGAGTGTTTGATGGGGACAGCGTAGAGGGAGCTTTACTCTGTATCTAACCCCGTGCTAGACCTGTCCTGGGAGTATTTAATAGGGACAGTGTAGAGGGAGCTTTACTCTCTATCTAACCCCGTGCTGTACCTGTCCTGGGAGTGTTTGATGGGGACAGTGAAGAGGGAGCTTTACTCTGTGTCTAACCCCGTGCTGTACCTGTCCTGGGAGTGTTTGATGGGGACAGTGTAGAGGGAGCTTTACTCTGTCTCTAACCCCGTGCTGTACCTGTCCTGGGAGTGTTTGATGGGGACAGTGTAGAGGGAGCTTTACTCTCTATCTAACCCCGTGCTGTCCCTGTCCTGGGAGTGTTTGATGGGGAAAGTGTAGAGGGAGCTTTACTCTGTATCTAACCCCGTGCTCGACCTGTCCTGGGACTGTTTGATGAGGACAGTGTAGAGGGAGCTTTACTCTGCATCTAACCCCGTGCTCGACCTGTCCTGGGAATATTTGACGGGGACAGTGTAGAGGGAGCTTTACTATGTATCTAACCCGGTGTTGTACCTGTCCTGGGAGTGTTTGATGGGGACAGTGTCGAGGGAGCTATACTCTGTATCTAACCCCGTGCTGTACCTGTCCTGGGAATGTTTGACGGGGACAGTGTAGTGGGAGATTTACTCTGTATCTAACCCCGTGCTGTACCTGTCCTGGGAGTGTTTGACGGGGACAGTGTAGAGGGAGCTTTACTCTGTATCTAACCCCGTGCTGTACCTGTCCTGGGAGTGTTTGCTGGGGACAGTGTCGAGGGAGCTTTACTCTGTATCTAACCCCGTGCTGTACCTGTCCTGGGAGTGTTTGATGGGGACAGTGTAGAGTGGGCTTTACTCTGTATCCAACCCCATGCTGTACCTGTCCTGGGAGTGTTTGATGGGGACAGTGTAGAAGGAGCTTTATTTTATATGGAACCCCGTGCTATACTAATGTGGAAGGAGGATGGGAACCGATGCTGGAAGTTGGAAGGTAGTAAAACAGGGACAGAAACAAAAGGCAGTAAGGGGGAAAGTGTAAAGCAGAGAAGACATAGTCAAAAATCAAAAAGGGCAGCAGTACAAGGTACAGTGACTGAGGGGAGCTCAGTGAATAGGACCAGGAATACTAAAAGGAATAAAACGGGAAGTAAAAACATTAATGGTAAGCGACGCGGCAGGTTGTTACATGAAGATATGGGTCCAACGACATGGAAAATTAGGAGAAACGTTAAGAGGAAATATAACTTAGGAGAGGTTACTGATCGAGGTGTTAAGATTCAAAACACAGGTAAAAAAGCCAACATAAGTGTACTTTACCTGAATGCTCGTAGTATTCGGAATAAGGTAAATGAGTTGATGGCGCAAATCATCGTGAATGACTATGATTTAGTGGCCATTACTGAAACATGGTTAAAGGATGGTCACGACTGGGAGTTAAATATCCAAGGCTATCAAACTATTCGGAAGGACAGAGTGGATGGGAAGGGAGGTGGTGTAACTCTGTTATTTAAGGATGACATCCGGGCAACAGTACGGGATGACATCGGTGCTATGGCGGATATGGTTGAATCCATTTGGGTGGAAATCAGGAATAGTAAGGTGAAAAAGTCACTGATAGGAGTACTCTATAGGCCACCAAATAGTAACATTATGGTGGGGCAGGTGGCTTTTGTTTCGGTGCAACATCGTGGGCCGAAGGGCCTGTAATGCGCTGTATCGTTCTATGTTCTATGTTCTAAACAAAGAAATAACAGATGCATGTAGAAATGGTCCAGCAGTTATCATGGGGGATTTTAATCTACATGTCGATTGGTTTAACCAGGTCGGTCAAGGCAGCCTTGAGGAGGAGTTTATAGAATGTATCCACGATAGCTTCCTAGAACAGTATGTAATGGAGCCTACGAGGGAACAAGCAGTCCTAGATCTGGTCCTGTGTAATGAGACAGGATTGATTAATGATCTCATCGTTAGGGATCCTCTCGGAAGGAGCGATCGCAACATGGTGGAATTTAAAATACAGATGGAGGGTGAGAAGGTAAAATCAAACACTAGTGTTTTGTGCTTAAACAAAGGAGATTACAATGGGATGAGAGAAGAACTAGCTAAGGTAGACTGGGAGCAACGACTTTATGGTGAAACAGTTGATGAACAGTGGAGAACCTTCCAAGCAATTTTTCACAGTGCTCAGCAAAGGTTTATACCAACAAAAAGGAAGGACGGTAGAAAGAGGGAAAATCGACCGTGATATCTAAGGAAATAAGGGAGAGTATCAAATTAAAGGAAAAAGCATACAAAGTGGCAAAGATTAGTGGGAGACTAGAGGACTGGGAACTCTTTAGGGGGCAACAGAAAGCTACTAAAAAAGCTATAAAGAAGAGTAAGATAGATTATGAGAGTAAACTTGCTCATACTATAAAAACAGATAGTAAAAGTTTCTACAAATATATAAAACAAAAAAAGAGTGGCTAAGGTAAATATTGGTCCTTTAGAGGATGAGAAGGGAGATTTAATGATGTGAGATGAGAAAATGGCAGAGGAACTGAACAGGTTTTTTGGGTCGGTCTTCACAGTGGAAGACACAAATAACATGCCAGTGACTGATGGAAATGAGGCTATGACAGGTGAGGATTGTTATCACTAAGAGGATTGTTATCACTTGAGAGGATTGTTATCACTAAGGAGGTAGTGATGAGCAAGCTAATGGGGCTAAAGGTAGACAAGTCTCCTGGCCCTGATGGAATGCATCCCAGAGTGCTAAAAGAGATGGCTAGGGAAATTGCAAATGCACTAGTGATAATTTACCAAAATTCACTAGACTCTGGAGTGGTCCCGGCGGATTGGAAATTAGCAAATGTGACACCACTGTTTAAAAAAGGAGGTAGGCAGAAAGCGGGTAATTATAGGCCAGTGAGCTTAACTTCGGTAGTAGGGAAGATGCTGGAATCTATCATCAAGGAAGAAATAGCGAGGCATCTGGATGGAAATTGTTCCATTGGGCAGACGCAGCATGGGTTCATAAAGGGCAGGTCGTGCCTAACTAATTTAGTGGAATTTTTTGAGGACATTCCCAGCAGTAGATAACGGGGAGCCAATGGATGTGGTATATCTGGATTTCCAGAAAGCCTTTGACAAGGTGCCACACAAAAGGTTGCTGCATCAGATAAAGATGCATGGCATTAAGGGTAAGGGATATAGTAGCATGGAGAGAGGATTGGTTAATTAATAGACAGCAAAGAGTGGGGATTAATGGGTGTTTCTCTAGTTGGCAATCAGTAGCTAGTGGTGTCCCTCAGGGATCAGTGTTGGGCCCACAATTGTTCACAATTTACACAGATGATTTGGAGTTGGGGACCAAGGGCAATGTGTCCAGGTTTGCAGATGTCACTAAGATGAGTGGTAGAGCAAAAATGCAGAGGATACTGGAAGTCTGCAGAGGGATTTGGATAGGCGAAGTGAATGGGCTAAGGTCTGGCAGATGGAATACAATGTTGACAAATGTGGGGTTATCCATTTTGGGAGGAATAACAGCAAAAGGGATTATTATTTAAATGATAAAATATTAAAACATTCTGCTGTGCAGAGAGACCTGGGTGTGCTAGTGCATGAGTCGCAAAAAGTTGGTTTACAGGTGCAACAGGTGATTAAGAAGGGAAATGGAATTTTGACCTTCATTGCTAGAGGGATGGAGTTTAAGACTAGGGAGGTTATGCTCCAATTGTATAAGATGATAGTGAGGCCACACCTGGAGTATTGTGTTCAGTTTTGGTCTCCTTACTTGAGAAAGGACGTACTGGCACTGGAGGAAGTGCAGAGGAGATTCACTAGGTTAATCCCAGAGCTGAAGGGGTTGGATTACGAGGAGTGGTTGAGTAGACTGGGACTGTACTCGTTGGAATTTAGAAGGATGAGGGAGGATCTTATAGAAACATATAAAATTATGAAGGGAATAGATAGAGGAGATGCGGGCTGGTTGTTTCCATTGGCGGGTGAAAGCAGAACTAGGGGGCATAGCATCAAAATAAGGGGAAGTAGATTTAGGACTGAGTTTAGGAGGAACTTCTTCACCCAAAGGTTTGTAAATCTATGGAATTCCTTGCCCAGTGAAGCAGTTGAGACTCCTTCATTAAATATTTTTAAGATAAAGATAGATAGTTTTTTGAAGAATAAAAGGATTAAGGGTTATGGTGTTCGGGCCGGAAAGTGGACCTGAGTCCACAAAAGATCAGCTATGATCTCATTGAATGGCGGAGCAGGCTCGAGGGGCCAAATGGCCTACTCCTGCTTCTAGTTCTTATGTTCTTATACCTGTCCTGGGAGTGTTTGATGGGGACAGTGTAGAGGGAGCTTTCCTCTGTATCTAACCCCGTGCTATACCTGTCCTGGGAGTGCTTGATGGGGACAGTGTAGGGGAAGCTTTACTCTGCATCTAACCGCGTGCTGTACCTGTCCTGGGAGTGTTTGATGGGGACAGTGAAGAGGGAGCTTTACTCTGTATCTAACCCCGTGCTGTATCTGTCCTGGGAGTGCTTGATGGGGACAGTGTAGATGGAGCTTTACTCTGTATCTAACCTCGTGCTGTACCTGTCCTGGGAGTGTTTGTTGGGGACAGTGTAGACAGAGCTTTACTCTGTATCTAACCCCGTGCTGTACCTGTCCAGGGAGTGTTTGATGGGAACAGTGTAGGGGGAGCTTTCCTCTGTATCTAACCCCGTGCTATACCTGTCCTGGGAGTATTTAATGGGGACAGTGCAGAGGGAGCTTTACTCTCTATCTAACCCCGTGCTGTAACTGTCCTGGGAGTGCTTGATGGGGACAGTGTAGAGGGAGCATTACTCTGTACCTAACCCCGTGCTGTACCTGCCCTGGGAGTGTTTGATGGGGACAGTGTAGAGGGTGCTTAACTCTGCATTTAACCCCGTGCTCTACCTGTCCTGGGAGTGTTTGATGGGGACAGTGAAGAGGGAGCTTTACTCTGTATCTAACCCCGTGCTGTACCTGTCCTGGGAGTGCTTGATGGGGACAGTGTAGAGGGAGCTTTACTCTGTATCTAACCCCGTGCTCTACCTGTCCTGGGAGTGTTTGATGGGGACAGTGTAGATGGAACTTTACTCTGTATCTAACCCTGTGCTGCACCTGTCCTGGGAGTGTTTGATGGGGAGAGTATAGAGTAAGCTTTAGTCTATATCTAACCCCGAGCTGTACCTGTCCTGGGAGTGTTTGATTGGGACAGTGTAGAGGGAGCTTTACTCTGTGTCTAACCCCGTGCTGTACCTGTCCTGGGAGTGTTTGATGGGGATAGTGTAGAGGGAGCGTTACCCTGTATCTAACCCCATGCTGTACCTGTCCTGGGAGTGCTTGATGGGGACAGTGTAGAGGGAGCATTACTCTGTATCTCACCCCATGCTGTACCTGGCCTGGGAGTGTTTGATGGGGACAGTGTAGAGGGAGCTTTACTCTGTATCTAACCCCGTGCTGTACCTGTCCTGGGAGTGTTTCATGGGGACAATGTAGAGGGAGCTTTACTCTGTATCTAACTCCGTGCTGTGCCTGTCCTGGGAGTGTTTGATGGGGACAGTGAAGAGGGAGCTTTACTCTCGATCTAACCCCGTGCTGTACCTGTCCTGGGAGTGCTTGATGGGGACAGTGAAGAGGGAGCATTACTCTGTATCTAACTCCGTGCTGTACCTGCCCTGGGAGTGTTTGATGGGGACAGTGTAGAGGGTGCTTTACTCTGAATCGAACCCTGTGCTCTACCTATCCTGGGAGTGTTTGATGGGGACAGTGAAGAGGGAGCTTTACTCTGTATCTAACCCCGTGCTGTATCTGTCCTGGGAGTGCTTGATGGGGACAGTGTAGATGGAGCTTTACTCTGTATCTAACCTCGTGCTGTACCTGTCCTGGGAGTGTTTAATGGGGACAGTGTAGACAGAGCTTTACTCTCTATCGAACCCCGTGCTGTACCTGTCCTGGGAGTGCTTGATGGGGACAGTGTAGAGGGAGCATTACTCTGTATCTAACCCCGTGCTGTACCTGCCCTGGGAGTGTTTGATTGGGACAGTGTAGAGGGTGCTTTACTCTGCATCTAACCCCGTGCTCTACCTGTCCTGGGAGTGTTTGATGGGGACAGTGAAGAGGGAGCTTTACTCTGTATCTAATCCCGTGCTGTACCTGTCCTGGGAGTGCTTGATGGGGACAGTGTAGAGGGAGCTTTACTCTGTATCTAACCCTGTGCTCTACCTGTCCTGGGAGTGTTTGATGGGGACAGTGTAGATGGAACTTTACTCTGTATCTAACCCTGTGCTGCACCTGTCCTGGGAGTGTTTTGGGGAGAGTGTAGAGGGAGCTTTAGTCTATATCTAACCCCGAGCTGTATCTGTCCTAAGAGTGTTTGATGGGGACAGTGTAGAGGGAGCTTTACCCTGTATCTAACCCCATGCTGTACCTGTTCTGGGAGTATTTAATGGGGACACTGTAGAGGGAGCTTTACTCTGTATCTAACCCCGTGCTGTACCTGTCCTGGGAGTGCTTGATGGGGACAGTGTAGAGGGAGCTTTACTCTGTATCTCACCCCATGCTGTACCTGTCCTGGGAGTGTTTGATGGGGACAGTGTAGAAGGAGCTTTACTCTGTATCTAACCCTTGCTGTACCTGTCCTGGGAGTGTTTGATGGGGACAGTGTAGAGGGAGCTTTACTCTGTATCTAACCGTGTGCTAGACCTGTCCTGGGAGTATTTAATGGGGACAGTGTAGAGGGAGCTTTACTCTCTATCTAACCCCGTGCTGTACCTGTCCTGGGAGTGCTTGATGGGGACAGTGTAGAGGGAGCTTTACTCTGTCTCTCACCCCGTGCTGTAACTTTCCTGGGAGTGTTTGATGGGGACAGTGTAGAGGGAGCTTTACTTTGCATCTAACCCCGTGCTCTACCTGTCCTGGGAGTGTTTGATGGGGACAGTGAAGAGGGAGCTTTCCTCTGTATCTATCCCGCTGCTCTACCTGTCCTGGGAGGATTTGATCGGGACAGTGTAGAGGGAGCTTTACTCTGTATCTAACCCCGTGCTGTACCTGTCCTGGGAGTGCTTGATGGGGACAGTGTACAAAGAACAAAGATATGTACACCACAGGAACAGGCCCTTCGGCCCTCCAAGCCCGTGCCGACCATGCTGCCCGACTAAACTACAATCTTCTACACTTCCTGGGTCCGTATCCCTCTATTGCCATCCTATTCATGTATTTGTCAAGATGCCCCTTAAATGTCACTATCGTCCCTGCTTCCACCACCTCCTCCGGTCGCGAGTTCCAGGCACCCACTACCCTCTGCGTAAAAAACACGCCTCGTACATCTACTCTAAACCTTGCCCCTCTCACCTTAAACCTATGCCCCCTAGTAATTGACCCCTCTACCCCGGGGAAAAGCCTCTGACTATCCACTCTGTCTATGCCCCTCATAGTTTTGTAGACCTCTATGAGGTCGCCCCTCAACCTCCTTCGTTCCAGTGAGAACAAACCGAGTTTATTCAACCGCTCCTCATAGCTAATGCCCTCCATACCAGGCAACATTCTGGTAAATCTCTTCTGCACCCTCTCTAAAGCCTCCACATCCTTCTGGTAGTGTGGCGACCAGAATTGAACACTATATTCCAAGTGTGGCCTAACTAAGGTTCTATACAGCTGCAACATGACTTGCCAATTCTTATACACAATGCCCCGGCCAATGAAGGCAAGCATGCCGTATGCCTTCTTGACTACCTTCTCCACCTGTGTTGCCCCTTTCAGTGACCTGTGGACCTGTACTCCTAGATCTCTTTGACTTTCAATACTCTTGAGGGTTCTACCATTCACTGTATATTCCCTACCTGCATTAGACCTTCCAAAATGCATTACCTCACATTTGTCCGGATTAAACTCCATCTGCCATCTCTCCGCCCAAGTCTCCAAACAATCTAAATCCTGCTGTATCCTCTGACAGTCCTCATCGCTATCCGCAATTCCACCAACCTTTGTGTCGTCTGCAAACTTACTAATCAGACCAGTTACATTTTCCTCCAAATCATTTATATATACTACAAACAGCAAAGGTCCCAGCACTGATCCCTGTGGAACACCACTGGTCACAGCCCTCCAATTAGAAAAGTATCCTTCCATTGCTACTCTCTGCCTTCTATGACCTAGCCAGTTCTGTATCCACCTTGCCAGCTCAACCCTGATCCCGTGTGAGGGAGCTTTCCTCTGTATCTAACCCCGTGCTCTCCCTGTCCTGGGAGTGTTTGATGGGGACAGCATAGATGGAACTTTACTCTGTATCTAACCCTGTGCTGCACCAGTCCTGGGAGTGTTTGATGGGGAGAGTGTAGAGGGAGCTTTAATCTACATCT
This sequence comes from Scyliorhinus torazame, assembly GCF_047496885.1. Taxonomy (NCBI): domain Eukaryota; kingdom Metazoa; phylum Chordata; class Chondrichthyes; order Carcharhiniformes; family Scyliorhinidae; genus Scyliorhinus; species Scyliorhinus torazame. Next base: position 218,202,420 of record NC_092719.1, read on the forward strand.
AACCCTGTGTTGTACCTGTCCTGGGAGTGTTTGATGGGGACAGTGTAGAGGGAGCTTTACTCTGTATCTAACCCTGTGCTGCACCTGTCCTGGGAGTGTTTGATGGGGACAGTGGAGAGGGAGCTTTACTCTGTATCTAACTCTGTGCTGTCCCAGTCCTGGGAGTGTTTGATGGGGACAATGTAGAGGGAGCTTTACTCTGTATCTAACACTGTGCTGTACCTGTCCTGGGAGTGTTTGATGGGGACAGTGTAGAAGGAGCTTTACTCTGTATCTAACCCCTGCTGTACCTGTCCTGGGAGTGTTTGATGGGGACAGTGTAGAGGGAGCTTTACTCTGTATCTAACCGCGTGCTAGACCTGTCCTGGGAGTATTTAATGGGGACAGTGTAGAGGGAGCTTTACTCTGTATCTCACCCCATGCTGTACCTGTCCTGGGAGTGTTTGATGGGGACAGTGTAGAAGGAGCTTTACTCTCTATCTAACCCCGTGCTGTACCTGTCCTGGGAGTGCTTGATGGGGACAGTGTAGAGGGAGCATTACTCTGTATCTAACCCCGTGCTGTACCTGCCCTGGGAGTGTTTGATGGGGACAGTGTAGAGGGTGCTTTACTCTGAATCGAACCCTGTGCTCTACCTATCCTGGGAGTGTTTGATGGGGACAGTGAAGAGGGAGCTTTACTCTGTATCTAACCCCGTGCTGTATCTGTCCTGGGAGTGCTTGATGGGGACAGTGTAGATGGAGCTTTACTCTGTATCTAACCTCGTGCTGTACCTGTCCTGGGAGTGTTTAATGGGGACAGTGTAGACAGAGCTTTACTCTCTATCGAACCCCGTGCTGTACCTGTCCTGGGAGTGCTTGATGGGGACAGTGTAGAGGGAGCATTACTCTGTATCTAACCCCGTGCTGTACCTGCCCTGGGAGCGTTTGATGGGGACAGTGTAGAGGGTGCTTTACTCTGCATCTAACCCCGTGCTCTACCTGTCCTGGGAGTGTTTGATGGGGACAGTGAAGAGGGAGCTTTACTCTGTATCTAATCCCGTGCTGTACCTGTCCTGGGAGTGCTTGATGGGGACAGTGTAGAGGGAGCTTTACTCTGTATCTAACCCTGTGATCTACCTGTCCTGGGAGTGTTTGATGGGGACAGTGTAGATGGAACTTTACTCTGTATCTAACCCTGTGCTTCACCTGTCCTGGGAGTGTTTTGGGGAGAGTGTAGAGGGAGCTTTAGTCTATATCTAACCCCGAGCTGTATGTGTCCTGGGAGTGTTTGATGGGGACAGTGTAGAGGGAGCTTTACCCTGTATCTAACCCCATGCTGTACCTGTTCTGGGAGTATTTAATGGGGACACTGTAGAGGGAGCTTTACTCTGTATCTAACCCCGTGCTGTACCTGTCCTGGGAGTGCTTGATGGGGACAGTGTAGAGGGAGCTTTACTCTGTATCTCACCCCATGCTGTACCTGTCCTGGGAGTGTTTGATGGGGACAGTGTAGAAGGAGCTTTACTCTGTATCTAACCCCTGCTGTACCTGTCCTGGGAGTGTTTGATGGGGACAGTGTAGAGGGAGCTTTACTCTGTATCTAACCGCGTGCTAGACCTGTCCTGGGAGTATTTAATGGGGACAGTGTAGAGGGAGCTTTACTCTCTATCTAACCCCGTGCTGTACCTGTCCTGGGAGTGCTTGATGGGGACAGTGTAGAGGGAGCTTTACTCTGTCTCTCACCCCGTGCTGTACCTTTCCTGGGAGTGTTTGATGGGGACAGTGTAGAGGGAGCTTTACTTTGCATCTAACCCCGTGCTCTACCTGTCCTGGGAGTGTTTGATGGGGACAGTGAAGAGGGAGCTTTCCTCTGTATCTATCCCGCTGCTCTACCTGTCCTGGGAGGATTTGATCGGGACAGTGTGGAGGGAGCTATACTCTGTATCTAACCCTGTGCTGTCCCTGTCCTGGGAGTGTTTGATGGGGACAGTGTAGAGGGAGCTTTACTCTGTATCTAACCCCGTGCTGTACCTGTCCTGGGAGTGTTTGATGGGGACTGTGTAAATGGAGCTTTACTCTGTTTCTAACCCCGTGCTGTACATGTCCTGGGAGAGTTTGATGGGAACAGTGCAGAGGGAGATTTACTCTGTATCTAACTCTAGCGCACAAAGACTCCGTGAGACGAATAGAGTGAAGTCGATGAGGCTTTGTTAAGCGTGTCTGTTCCCCCGCAGCTCGATAGTAGAATGGCCTGCGGGGGAGGACTCCGGCTTCTTATACTCCGCCTTCAGGGCGGAGCTGGAGGTCAACGGCCAACCAGGACCCGGGATCTGTCAACCAATGACATTAGGGCTTCCAGTCCCACATGACCCCTAATACATACTACCACATTCACCCCTTGTCAAAAATGAACCTGGCGGGGTGATGCTTCGCATGGTGGTAAGGGTTTACAGGGTTGGTCCTGGGAGGAAAACATTCACATGGCAATACAGTATTGTACAATTTTGTCCTGTTTCAACTGTTTACAGAAGGTATCGGGAGAAAAGCAAAATGTTCTTGTGAAAAGTCCATATATTGATTTGGATCGACGCCACGAGTCGGTCGGGCGGTCTGGTCGTCCGTGTCGATCGCCTCGGCCCCGGTGGTGGTGCTTGTATCGGTGTTGTCGTCTCCGGGAGCCTTACGGTTTCAGATGGTCTGGCTACCGGGGTGAGGTTCGCAAACAAGGACGGGGGTTGCACCTTGAGGGTTGCGAGGCCGCAGATAGTGAGTGGGGGTATTGGGCCGCCGAATTTGAACGTAAGGCTCTGTAGATTGCACTGGAAATCTAATCCCAGTAAAGTGGGGGTGCAGAGTTGGGGAAGGACGTGTAGTTTGTAGTTTTTGAACTCCCTCCCCTGCACCGTTAGGGTAACTATGCAGAATCCTTGGATCTGTACGGAGTGGGATCCTGCAGCTAGGGAAATCTTTTGTGCGCTGGGATGGGTGGTCAAGGAACAGCGTCTTACCGTGTCGGGGTGGATAAAGCTCTCCGTGCTCCCGGAGTCGACTAGGCATGGTGTCTCGTGGCCATTTATTAGCACCGTTGTCGTCGTCGTCTGGAGTGTCCGGGGCCGAGCTTGATCGAGCGTAATTGAAGCGAGACGTGGTTGTAGTAGTGGAGTGGGGTCCGTTGTTGCCGTCCAAGATGGCATCGGGGATGAACAAAATGGCTGACCCCATACATCGCACATGGCTGGGGGGCCACAAGATGGCGGCGGGGGTGGACAAAATGGCCACCCCCACGTGTCGTACAGGTCTGGGGTGGTCCAAGATGGCGGCGCCCTTCCTCCCCTTGTGGTGGCCGGGATCCAAAATGGCTGCACCTGCGGGTCGCACATGGGGCGCTGGGGGGATTGGGGAGCGTTAGGACCGCGCGGGGCTCCCTCATCTCTTGGGACAGCGGTGGTCGGGACCCAAGTTGGTAGCGCCGGCGGGTCAGACGTGGGGCGCGGGGGGGGGGGGTTTGGGGGGCGTTAGAGACGCGCAGAACTCCCTCTTCTCCGTGGAGAGCGAGCGGTGGTCGGGACCCAAAGTGGTAGCGCCGGCGGGTCATACATGGGGGGCGGGGGGGGGGGTGTTGGGGAGCGTAAGCGGCGTGCAGGGCTCCCTGTTCTCCCGGGACCGCGGTGGTCGGGACCCAGAGCGGCTGCGCCTGCGGGTCGTACATGGGGCGCTGGGGGGGTTGGGGAGCGTGAACGGCTTGCAGGGCTCCCTGTTCTCCCGGGACAGCGGCGACCTCGCGGGACCGGCACACAACCGCGAAATGGCCCTTTTTCCCGCAGCTCTTGCAGATAGCTGCGCGGGCCGGGCAGCGCTGCCGGGGGTGTTTCGCCTGGCCGCAGAAATAGCAGCGGGCGCCCCCGGTGCGACTTGGCGTTTGGACCGCGCAAGCCTGTGGGGTGTCCGGGGGGGGGGGGGGTGGGTTTGTCGCGACGGGTCGTACGGAGCCCAATGGGCTGCCGTGCGGTCGGGGCCGTAGATGCGGGTATTACGCGCGGCCACGTCTAGGGAGGCTGCTAGGGCCCGGGCCTCTGAGAGTCCCAGCGACTCTCTTTCTAGAAGTCTTTGGCGGATTTGGGAGGAATTAATACCTGCCACAAAAGCATCGCGCATTAACATGTCCGTGTGTTCATTTGCGTTCACCGAAGGGCAGCTGCAGGCTCGTCCCAAAATCAGCAGCGCGGTGTAGAATTCGACCATCGATTCTCCGGGACCTTGCCGTCTCGTCGCGAGCTGGTAGCGAGCGTAGATTTGGTTAACTGGGCGGACATAGAGACTTTTCAGTGCTGCGAACGCCGTCTGGAAATCCTCCGCGTCTTCGATGAGGGAGAAGGTCTCCGTGCTTACCCTCGAGTGCAGGACCTGTAGTTTTTGGTCTTCTGTGACCCGGCCGGTGGCCGTTCTGAGGTAGGCCTCGAAACAAGTCTGCCAGTGCTTGAAGGATGCTGCCGCGTTCACTGCATGGGGGCTGATCCTCAGGCATTCCGGGATGATCCTGAGCTCCATAGTCTTTTTTAGGCACGCTTAATAAATTGTAGCGCACAAAGACTCCGTGAGACGAATAGAGTGAAGTCGATGAGGCTTTATTAAGCGTGTCTGTTCCCCCGCAGCTCGATAGTAGAATGGCCTGCGGGGGAGGACTCCGGCTTCTTATACTCTGCCTTCAGGGCGGAGCTAGAGGTCAACGGCCAACCAGGACCCGGGCGGGATCTGTCAGCCAATGACATTAGGGCTTCCAGTCCCACATGACCCCTAATACATACTACCACACTAACCACGTGCTGTACCTGTCCTGGGAGTGTTTGGTGAGGATCGTGTAGAGGGAGCTTTACTCTGTATCCAACTCCGTGTTGTCACAGTCCTGGGAGTGTTTGATGGGGACAGTGTAGAGGGAGCTTTACTCTGTATCTAACCCCGTGCTGTACCTGTCCTGGGAGTGTTTGAGGGGACAGTGTAGAGGGAGCTTCACTCTGTATCTAACCCCGTGCTGTACCTGTCCTCGGAGTGTTTGATGGGGACAGTGTAGAGGGAGCTTTACTCTGTATCTAACCCCGTGCTGTACCTGTCCTGGGAGTATTTGATGTGGACAGTGTAGAGGGAGCTTTACTCTGTATCTAACCCCGTGCTGTACCTGTCCTGGGAGTGTTAGTTGGGGACAGTGGAGAGGGAGCTTTACTCTGTATCTAACCCCGTGCTGTCCTTGTCCTGGGAGTGTTTGATGGGGACAGTGTAGAGGGAGATTTACTCTGTATCTCACTCCGTACTGTCACTATCCTGGGAGTGTTTGATGGGGACAATGTAGAGGGAACTTTACTCTGTATCTAACCCTGTGCTGAACATGTCCTGGGAGTCTTTGATGGGGACAGTGAAGAGGGAGCTTTACTCTGTAACTAACCCCGTGCTGTACCCGTCCTGGGAGTGTTTGATGGGGACAGTGTAGAGCGAGCTTTACTCTGTATCTAACCCTGCGCTGCACCTGTCCTGGGAGTGTTTGATGGGGTCAGTGTAGAGGGAGCTTTACTCTGTATCTAACCCCATGCTGTACCTGTCCTGGGAGAGTTTGATGGGGACAGTGTAGAGGGAGCTTTACCCTGTGTCTACCCCGCGCTGTACCTGTCCTGGGAGAGTTTGATGAGGACCATGTAGAGGGAGTTTTACTTTGTATCTAGCTCCGTGTTGTCCCAGTCCTGGGAGTGTTTGATGGGGACAGTGTAGAGGGAGCTTTACTCTGTATCTAACCCCGTGCTGTACCTGTCCTGGGAGTGTTTGATGGGGACAGTGTAGAGGGAGCTTTACTCTGTATCTAACCCCGTGCTGTACCTGTCCTGGGAGTGTTTGATGGGGACAGTGTAGAGGGAGCTTTACTCTGTTTCTAACCCCGTGCTGTACCGGTCCTGGGAGAGTTTGATGGGAACAGTGCAGAGGGAGATTTACTCTGTATCTAACCCCGTGCTGTACCTGTCCTGGGAGAGTTTGATGAGGACCATGTAGAGGGAGTTTTACTTTGTATCTAGCTCCGTGTTGTCCCAGTCCTGGGAGTGTTTGATGGGGACAGTGTAGAGGGAGCTTTACTCTGTATCTAACCCCGTGCTGTACCTGTCCTGGGAGTGTTTGATGGGGACAGTGTAGAGGGAGCTTTACTCTGTATCTAACCCCGTGCTGTACCTGTCCTGGGAGTGTTTGATGGGGACAGTGTAGAGGGAGCTTTACTCTGTTTCTAACCCCGTGCTGTACCGGTCCTGGGAGAGTTTGATGGGAACAGTGCAGAGGGAGATTTACTCTGTATCTAACCCCGTGCTGTACCTGTCCTGGGAGTGTTTGAGGGGACAGTGTAGAGGGAGCTTCACTCTGTATCTAACCCCGTGCTGTACCTGTCCTCGGAGTGTTTGATGGGGACAGTGTGGAGGGAGCTTTACTCTGTATCTAACCCCGTGCTGTACCTGTCCTGGGAGTATTTGATGTGGACAGTGTAGAGGGAGCTTTACTCTGTATCTAACCCCGTGCTGTACCTGTCCTGGGAGTGTTAGTTGGGGACAGTGGAGAGGGAGCTTTACTCTATATCTAACCCCGTGCTGTCCCTGTCCTGGGAGTGTTTGATGGGGACAGTGTAGAGGGAGCTTTACTCTGTATCTCACTCCGTACTGTCCCAATCCTGGGAGTGTTTGATGGGGACAATGTAGAGGGAACTTAACTCTGTATCTAACCCTGTGCTGAACATGTCCTGGGAGTCTTTGATGGGGACAGTGAAGAGGGAGCTTTACTCTGTATCTAACCCCGTGCTGCACCTGTCCTGGGAGTGTTTGATGAGGATCATGTAGAGGGAGCTTTACTCTGTATCTAACCCTGTGCTGCACCTGCCCTGGGAATGTTGTTGAGGATCATGTAGAGGGAGCTTTACTCTGTATCTAATCCCGTGCTGTCCCAGTCCTGGGAGTGTTTGATGGGGACAGTGTAGAGGGAGCTTTACTCTGTATCTAACCCCGTGTTGTACCCGTCCTGGGAGTGTTTGATGGGGACAGTGTAGAGGGAGCTTTACTCTGTATCTAACCCGTACCTGTCCTGGGAGAGTTTGATGGGGACAGTGTAGAGGGAGCTTTACCCTGTGTCTACGCCGCGCTGTACCTGTCCTGGGAGAGTTTGATGAGGACCATGTAGAGGGAGTTTTACTTTGTATCTAGCTCCGTGTTGTCCCAGTCCTGCGAGTATTTGATGGGGACAGTGTAGAGGGAGCTTTACTCTGTATCTAACCCCGTGCTGTACCTGTCCTGGGAGTGTTTGATGGGGACAGTGTAGAGGGAGCTTTACTCTGTATCTAACCCCGTGCTGTACCTGTCCTGGGAGTGTTTGATGGGGACAGTGTAGAGGGAGCTTTACTCTGTTTCTAACCCCGTGCTGTACCGGTCCTGGGAGAGTTTGATGGGAACAGTGCAGAGGGAGATTTACTCTGTATCTAACCACGTGCTGTACCTGTCCTGGGAGTGTTTGATGAGGATCATGTAGAGGGAGCTTTACTCTGTACCTAACCCTGTGCTGCACCTGTCCTGGGAGTGTTTGATGGGGACAGTGTAGAGGGAGCTTTACTCTGTATCTAACCCTGTGCTGCACTTGTCCTGGGAGTGTTTGATGGGGACAGTGTAGAGGGAGCTTTACTCTGTATCTAACCCCGTGCTGTACCTGTCCTGGGAGTGTTTGATGGGGACAGTGTAAAGGGAGCTTTACTCTGTATCTAACCCCATGCTGTACCTGTCCTGGGAGTGTTTGATGGGGACAGTGTAGAGGGAGCTTTACTCTGTATCTAACCCCATGCTGTACCTGTCCTGGGAGTGTTTGATGGGGACAGTGTAGATGGAGCTTTACTCTGTATCTAATCTCGTGCTGTACCTGTCCTGGGAGTGTTTGATGGGGACAGTGTAGAGGGAGCTTTACTCTGTATCTAACCCCGTGCAGTACCTGTCCTGGGAGTGTTTGATGGGAAGAGTGTAGAGGGAGCTTTACCCTCTGTGAAACCAATGCCTTTGAAGAGGGACAAATGTTGGCCAGGAAACAGAGAAACTTTAGGAATGGCAATCCTAACCGTTGATCCTGTTCAGCTGTTCAATGAAAAAATGAATGATCTGTAACTCCAATAATCTGGCTTTGCTTTATTTTCCCAAAAATCCGAAGGGGTGACCTAATTGAGGTGTTTCATATGATAATGTGTTTGACAAGGTCAAATGATAAAGACAATTCTATATTGAAGGCATTTGCCTTTAGAACGCACCCTCCACAACCACAGGACATCCCAGAGTGCTGCACAGCAAGCAAAATATTTTGATGTACTGTCACTGTCATGCAGGAAACGTGGTGACCAATTTTTGCAAAGCACGATCACACAAAGAGCAATGGGATAATGACCAGATGAATTGTTTTAGTGATGTTGACAGGACACACGGAAACTATTTTCTCTTGTGGAGGCATTAAAACAAAAGGAGGCGATTTAAAATTAGCACTTATCCATTCATGAGTGATATCAGGAACAACTTTGCAAATACTGCAATGTTTCATGTCAATGCTGGATGAGCTGTCAAGGCACCAAATGAAGTCATGGGAGAGATGACAAAATCTGAGAGAATTGAAATTCTGGGTGTTTCCTCTCCGAGCCCCTTGGGTGATCGAAACGGGTTCAGGAAAAGACTTTGCTCTTGATCATCCTATTCTGTGCCCATGTCCCGGTACAAGGTGATATCCACCCCAGCCACTTGTTCATATTTGTCACAAGGTCTTATCGGGAGTCGGCCATTTGAAAGTGAGATGAGGAGAGATTTCTTCTCTCAGGGGACTGTGAATCTTTGGAATTTTCTACCTCAGAGAGATGTGGATGCTCATTCATTGAGTCTATTTAAAATAGAGGTCGATTTGGACACTGGGTGTAATGCAGGAAGATGGCATTGAGCCGAAGGTCGGGTGTAATCTGATTGAATGGTGCAGCAGGCTCAAAAGGCAAAATGGCCGACTCCAACTCTTATTTCCACGAAAGGTGGAGATTGCCACAGGAGCCATGGACACAAAGACAAAGGGAATGGAAATGATGGTGATAAAGTCGTGGAAGGGTGCTGATAGTGGCACATTCTGAGATCAGAATTTGTTAATGACAGAACAAAGGTAAGCAGTGTGTCAAAGGTCAACTTGGAACATGGAGCTGATAGCCTTAGTGGGGTGGGGGTGGGGGGGGAGGGAAGACAATGGTGAGGGGAAAACAGGTCAATGGAAGGAATGAAAATAAATTAATGGAAATAAAAATGGGTTGAAGGTGGAGGAGAGTTCACAGTCTGAAGTTGTTGAACTCCATGTTAAGTCCGAAGGCGTGTTTGGTGGGAGGATGGGATCGTTGTTATTGATATGGGGATTGACATTGCATTCATTACTGATTATTGTTTATTGTTGGGTGTAAATTTGGGAGAAAATGTGAAAAAGGAGGAGAATAAAAAATGTTTTTTTTAAAGTCCGAAGGTACAGCCTTTGTCAACCTCCACCTATCGCTGGACTTCCCTCCAACCCCACTCTCCACCCCCCCAACCCCCCCCCCCCCCCCCCCCCCCCCCCACCACCACCACCACCACCACCACCACCACAACAGTATAAATCTGACCCTGTTTCCAGTTCTCTGCAGCTTTGACAAAGAATCATAGAGTCATAGATGTTTACAGCTTGGAAACAGGCCCTTCGGCCCAGCTTGTCCATGCCGCCCAGTTTCTATCACTAAGCTAGTCCCACTTGCCCGCATTTGGCCCGTATCCCTCTATACCCACCCTGCCCATGTAACTAACTGTTTTTTAAAGGAAAAAATTCGACCCGCCTCTACCACTGCCTCTGGCAGCCCATTCCAGATCCTCACCACCCGCTGTGTGAAGAAATTGCCCCTCTGGACCCTTTTGTATCTCTCTCCTCTCACCTTAAACCTATGCCCTCTAGTTTTAGACTCCCCTACCTTTGGGAAAAGATGTTGACTGTCTACCTTATCAATGCTCCTCATTATTTTATAGACCTCTATAAGATCACCCCTAAGCCTCCTACGCTCCAAGGAAAAAAGTCCCAGCCTATCCAGCCTCTCCTTATAATTCAGACCATCAAGTCCTGGTAGCATCCTCGTAAATCTCTTCTGCACTCTTTCCAGTTTAACAATATCCTTCCTGTAATAGGGTGACCAGAACTGAACACAGTATTCCATGTGTGGTCTTACCAATGTCTTGTACAACTTCAACAAGACGTCCCAACTCATGTATTCAAAATTCTGACCAATAAAACCTAGCATGCTGAATGCCGTCTTCACCGCCCTGTCCACCTGCAACTCCACCTTCAAGGAGCTATGAACCTGTACCCCTAGATCTCTTTGTTCTGTAACTCTCCCCAAATCTACCAAAATGTATCACCTTACATTTATCCAAATTAAGCTCCATCTGCCATTCATCGGCCCACTGGCCCAATTGGTCAAGATCCTGTTGCAATCTGATATAACCTTCTTCACTATCCACTATGCTACCAATCTTGGTGTCATCTGGAAACTTACGAACCATGCCTCCCACATTCTCATCCAGATCATTATATATATAACAAATAAAGGTGGAATAACTGCTTGTAGAAATAATCATGGCTTCTATGTTAACCTGATAACAGAGGGGTTGGGCAGAATTGGAAATATAGGAATGCATCCTCAAAACGGTGTGCAAATGGATATTCTAGTGTCAAGACTGTCCCTTCATTAATATATTTAAACTGAGCTCCCAGAGCTTAACTGCCTCCAAACTCGAGACGTTATCTCCCTTCTCTCTCCACAGAGGCTGTCAGACCTGCTGAGATTGTCCAGCATTTTCTGTTTCTGTTTCAGATTCCAGCATCCGCAGTAATTGGCTTTTATTCTGTTTCTTAGGCTTTTGTGGGAACAGCTATCCAGGCCCTCAGTTCCGGAATTCCTTCTCTAAACCTCTCTGTCTCTTTAACTCTCTCTCCTTTGTCAGGACGCTCTATCAAACTTGAATCTGTAACCAGGCTTTTGGTCACCTGCCCCAATATCACCGTACGTCTCTGAGTGCTTGATACCCTCCTGCAAAGCTCCTTGGGATGTTTTCCTACGTCAAAAGTGCGATAAAAATCAAGTTGTTCTGGCTGTTGAAAGGGGGGGGGGGGGGGGGGCTGAGATGGGCATACAGGGAATAATTTCAAAAATTGCAGATCATACAAAATTTGGCAAAGTAAACAATGAGGAGGTTAGTAAGGAGGTCATAGTCAGAATGGTGAAATTGACAAACACTTGGATGATGACATTTAATGCATAGAAGTGTGAATTGATACATTTTGGCAGGAAGAATAAGGAGGTAATATTGGATTGGATTTGTTTATTGTCACGTGTACCGAGATACAGTGAAAAGTATTTTTCTGCGAGCAGCTCAACAGATCATTAAGTACATGAGAAGAAAAGGGAATAAAAGAAAATATATAATAGGGCAACATAACATATACAATGTAACTACATAAGCACTGGCATCGGATGAAGCATACAGGGTGTAGGGTTAATGAAGTCAGTCCATAAGAGGGTCATTTAGGAGTCTGGTAACAGCGGGGAAGAAGCTGTTTTTGAGTCTGTTCGTGAGTGTTCTCAGACTTCTGCATCTCCTGCCCGATGGAAGAAGTTGGAAGAGTGAGAAAGCCGGGTGGGAGGGATCTTTGATTATACTGCCCGCTTTCCCCAGGCAGCGGGAGGTGTAGATAGAGTCGATGGGTGGGAGGCAGGTTCGTGTGATGGACTGGGCGGTGTTCACGACTCTCTGAACTTTCTTGCAGTATTCGTGCAATTTTAAAGAGGTGCAGGAACAGAGGAGACTGGGGCAGTCGACAAACAAATATTTGAAGTAGGTGGGACTTAAAATGAGCAGGGGACCCTTGACTTTATTGATGGAGGGATAGAGTACAAAACACAGCACGGTAGTCTTGTGGATAGCACAATTGCTTCACAGCTCCAGGGTCCCAGGTTCGATTCTGGCTTGGGTCACTGTCTGTGCGGAGTCTGCACATCCTCCCCGTATCTGCGTGGGTTTCCTCCGGGTGCTCCGGTTTCCTCCCACAGTCCAAAGATGTGCGGGTTAGGTGGATTGGCCATGATAAATTGCCCTTAGTGTCCAAAATTGCCCTTAGTGTTGGGTGGGGTTACTGGGTTATGGGGATAGGGTGGCAGTGTTGACCTTGGGTAGGGTGCTCTTTCCAAGAGCCGGTGCAGACTCGATGGGCCGAATGGCCTCCTTCTGCACTGTAAATTCTATGAAACTCTATGAAACAAGGAAGGTTTGCTGTACTTATATAAAATACTGGTAAGGTTTCAGTTTTTAAAAAAATGTAATGGGATGTGTCATCAGTGGCTAGGCCAGCATTTATTGCCCTTCCCTAATTGCCTTTGAGAAGGTGGTGGTGAGCTACCTTCTTGAACCGCTGCAGTCCAGGTGCTTTAGGTACACCCGCAGTGCTGTCAGGGAGCGAGTTCCTGGATTTCGACCCAGCGACAGTGAAGGAACGGCAACCTATTTCCAAGTCAGGGCGGTGAGTGACTTGGAGGGGAACCTCCAGGTGGTGGGGTTCCCAGGTATCTGCTGCACTTGTCCTTCTAGATGGCAAAGGTCACAGGTTTGGAAGGTTTTGTGAAAGGAACCTTGATGAGTCTCTGCTTGCATCTTGTAGATGGCACACTCTAATACAGAGTGGCAGTGCAGGAGGGAGTGAATGGTGAGGGGGATGGATGGAGTGCCAATCAAGCAGCTGCTTTGTCCTGGATGGTGTCAGACTCTTGAGTGTTGTTGGAGCTGCACTCACCCAGCCAAGTGGAGATTATTCCATTTCACTCCTGACTTGTGCCTTGTAAATGGTGAACAGGCTTTGAGGGGTCAGGAGGTGAGTTCCTCGCCACAGGACCCCTAGCCCCTGATCTGCTCTTGTAGCCACAGTATTTATAAAGCGAGTCCAGTTCAGCTTCTGATCAGTGATAATCCCCAGGATGTTGATTGTGGCGGATTCTACGATGGCAATGCCATTGAATGTCAAAGAGTTTGGCTACATTCTTGTTAGTGATTCGTCTGCCCAACATCAGCTGGCATGTTTACGCCATACTTAAATAAATACCAGTCCAGCACATTCATATCACTCTCCCCACCAGACCGTGTAGGATGTCGACCCAGAGGAAAAAGGTTAGCAGCCTCAAGAAGAAACCTGTTCCTCGATTCAACCACCCTCCCCCCGAGCCCATCCCCTAGCCCACTTGGTCCTCTACCCCCCGCCTCTGGAGTATCCATGCATCTCCTTCCAGTGACTAATGTGGTATCCCTTTGATCTTGGTGAGCTTTTCATCCAGCCTTGGCTGGGCCCAGCTTCCCTCCTCCCGATCTTCCCTCTGCCTTCCATTGTTCATCCTCTTCACCTACCTCTTTGCTCCTCCTGCCATCGTGAGGATGGTGCTCTCCATAAGACAAGCTCAGCATGGAGATGGAGGGCAGGAACCAGTCTGCCCCGGCAGGGTGGTCAACAGTGCATCAGGAGCGGTGCAGCGCTATGGAAGGCAGCTTTGTTGAAGTCACCTCACCTCAATGTCCCTTGTGAACTGAGGGCCATCTTTTGAACACCATTCTTCAGACAGACGTAATTTCCCGCTGGTGTGACGCAGGATTTGAAGGCCTGATGGGATACCAGCCGGCAGCTGTTATGATGAGCATTCATGAGATGCAAATTGCATTCGCGCCACCAGCCAGCCGGGAGACTGTCCCACCATTGGGAGAATTGCAACATGATTCTACGCCAGCGGGATTCTGACATTTTGGCTCTCGCTAGAATGTCCCCTCACGCCTGCCGCCAAACCCACATTGGACGGGGTGGCAGAATTCGACCCTGAGTGTCAGTGAGCAGGTTATACACTCAGATAGAGAGCTGTGTCCAACTCTAGACATCATCCTTTAGGAAGGACGTCAAAGGGCAGCACGGTGGCGCAGTGGGTTAGCACAGCTGCCTCACGGCGCCGAGGTCCCAGGTTCGATCCCGGCTCTGGGTCACTGTCCGTGTGGAGTTTGCACATTCTCCCCGTGTTTGCGTGGGTTTTGCCCCCACAACCCAAAAATGTGCAGGGTAGGTGGCCACGCTAAATTGCCCCTTAATTGGAAAAAATGACTTGGGTACTCTAAATTTACAATTTAAAAAAAGGAAGGACGTCAAGCTATTGGAGAGGGTGCAGAGGAGGTTTTCCAGAATTGTATCAATGATGAGGGACTTTATTTAATTTGAAGAGACTGGAGAATTTGAGGTTGTTTTATTAGAACACAAGGGTTTGGCGGAGATTTAATGAAGATGTACAAAATCATGAAGGGTTTTGATAGAGTAAATAAGGAGGAATGGTTCCCAGTGGCAGGTAGGTCAATGACCAGGGAACACAGATAATTGGTAAAAGAATCAGAAGCAACGTGAGGAAAGATGATTTGTTGTGATATGAATAGCTCTGCCTGCGGGGGAAATGTGGAGATGCCGGCGTTGGACTGGGGTGGGCACAGTAAGAAGTCTTACAACACCAGGTTAAAGTCCAACAGGTTTGTTTCGAATCACTAGCTTTCGGAGCACTGCTCCTCAAGAGCTGTGCTCCGAAAGCTTTTTTTTTTCAAAAAAATATACTTTATTCTATACTAAACATTACAGACCATTTCGAATCGTCTTGACTGTACATTTCCATCAGAGTTACACATTCCCTTGACTTTCTTCCATTCAATTTTGATAACATTACACACATATCGCTCTTTACGTTACAATTCTTTCTTAAACATTTACATTGTCATGTTTCTTTTATACATTGGAGTGTTAATGGCCCAGACTGAGGGGGGTTTACACTGTTCCCCGCCCCTCGGTGTACATTTGCTGGTAAGACCTTACACAGTGGTCTTTCCCCATTGCGCCTTGGCGGCAGCTGCCCAAAGGTTAGTGATTCGAAACAAACCTGTTGGATTTTAACCTGGTGTTGTAAGACTTCTTACTGAAGGGGAGATGGAAGCAGATAGTCTTTTAAAAAGGAATTGAATAAATACCTGAAGGAGAAATGATGTGCAGGCTTTGGGGAAAGAGAAGGGGGCAGAGGGTCCCATTGAATAATTGTTTCAAAGGGCTAGCACGGATACCATGGACCAAATGGCCTCCCTCCTCGCAGCCTGATTCTGTGTCGAACTGACAAATGCATTCAGCTCAGCCTGCTAATGCATAGCAAAGAGTCTGCACAAACTGACTCAAGCAGAGGAAATAAAACTTTATCTGTGAGCATCAATTGTGCTTATTGTAAAACCATTACAGGCCATATTCAGGAAATATTATTGGTGCTTGTGATCCGCTGCTATTTATAACACTTACATAGGAAACAATCGTACTGCAATGTGTTCATACAAAGTTTCAGCTTGATTGGTTTGTTTGAGCTACGGGTTCAGAGTAGATAACTGCCACTCTTTCATCATCTGCATTACCACACAGCTAAACCACAGACTCAAGATTCTATGAAAATGACCAAGGTTCTGTTGCTAGATGGGCCAGTTAAAAGAGTTTTTGTGACTCATTTTTGTGTGCATTCTTACCTCAATCAAGATGCGGGCATGTGATCTTCTTTTGGTTCTGGGTGGGGATGGACAACACATTAAGTATTTCCTGTTGAAAGCCAGGCCCTTCCGGTTCTTAGACTGAAATCACAGCCAGTCAGGGATTCGTTTGTGACAACGCAGGTGGCAAAGAGCAGAGGGGGAACACAGTTTTGATTCTATAAATGGCCTTGATAGTCTGAGAGGAGATCACGTTAGAGGCTGACAGCGCTGGAGGTGTGGTCTCTGGGACTTTTGAAATGTTTCCGAATGTTATTTTTCCAGCGTTCAACTGGAAATGGAAATGAAATTCTCTAGCACCATTCATGCCCTCAGGACATTAGCCAATGAAATACTTTGAAATGAAGTGTAGTCACTGTGCAACATAGGAAATTCAGCAGCTACGTTGTGCACAGCAAGCTCCCGCAAACAGCAATGTGGTAAATGACCGGAAAACCCAATTTTGTGATATTGTTAGAGAGATAAATATTGGCCCTGTGACATCAGGGAGAACGCCCTCCTGCTCTTCTTTGAAATGCTATCCACGTGATCTTTTACTCCCACATAATAATTATTATCTTTATTGTCACAAGTAGGCTTACATTAACACTGCAATGAAGTTACTGTGAAAAGCCCCTAGTCGCCACACTCCGGCGCCTGTTCGGGTACACAGAGGGAGAATTCAGAATGTCCAATTCACCTAACAGCACATCTTTCGGGACTTGTGGGAGGAAACCGGAGCACCCGGAGGAAACCCACGCAGACACGGGGAGAACGTGCAGACTCCGCACAGACAGTGACCCAAGCCGGGAATCGAACCTGAGACCCTGGTGCTGTGAAGCAACAGTGCTAACCACTGTGCTACCGTGTCTCCCCTCACTGTGCTACCGTGCAGCCCAGAGAGGGCAGGTAAAGCCTCAGTTTCACAATTCATTCAAAAGAAGACACCTGCAATAGTGTTGGGCTCCCCTCACAGAGTCACAGCTAGCATTTCTCAATCCTCTGGACTATCTAGACTATTCCAGCTTTACAACAGTAGCCACATTTCAAAAGCACTTCCATTGGCACGAAAGTGCTTTGGGAGCACTGTAATAGGTGCTCTTCATGAAGACCGTGCCTTCTCAACCTCACCCCCTCGCCTGAGGTGTGGTGGTCCTCAAGTTAAACTACCACCAGTCAACTCTCCCCCTCAAAGGGGAAAGCAGCCTATGGTCCTCTGGGACTATGGAGACTTTACCTTACCTAGAAATGCCAAGTTTGTTTGAGCTCTTATGTTCTCCCTGTCGAATATTTTGTTAACTTTTCCTGGGTGTCTATAGAACATATGTGTCACTTGTTGCAATTCTCTCTTAATGCTCAGTCAGTTCCTCTCTTATTAAAATATGCCCAGCATTGGGACTGGTTCGAATCCTGGCTCTGGGTCACTGTCCATGTGGAGTTTGTACATTCTCCCCGTGTCTGCATGGGTTTCACCCCCACAACCCAAAGATGTGCTGGTTAGGTGGATTGGCCACGCTAAATTGCCCCTTAATTGGAAAAAAAAAAATAATTGGGTACTCTAAATTTACAAAAAAAAACATAGAACATAGAACATAGAACAATACAGCGCAGTACAGGCCCTTCGGCCCACGATGTTGCACCGAAACAAAAGCCATCTAACCTACACTATGCCATTATCATCCATATGTTTATCCAATAAACTTTTAAATGCCCTCAATGTTGGCGAGTTCACTACTGTAGCAGGTAGGGCATTCCACGGCCTCACTACTCTTTGCGTAAAGAACCTACCTCTGACCTCTGTCCTATATCTATTACCCCTCAGTTTAAAGTTATGTCCCCTCGTGCCAGCCATTTTCATCCGCGGGAGAAGGCTCTCACTGTCCACCCTATCCAACCCCCTGATCATTTTGTATGCCTCTATTAAGTCTCCTCTTAACCTTCTTCTCTCCAACGAAAACAACCTCAAGTCCATCAGCCTTTCCTCATAAGATTTTCCCTCCATACCAGGCAACATCCTGGTAAATCTCCTCTGCACCCGCTCCAAAGCCTCCACGTCCTTCCTATAATGTGGTGACCAGAACTGTACGCAATACTCCAAATGCGGCCGTACCAGAGTTCTGTACAGCTGCAACATGACCTCCCGACTCCGGAACTCAATCCCTCTACCAATAAAGGCCAACACTCCATAGGCCTTCTTCACAACCCTATCAACCTGGGTGGCAGCTTTCAGGGATCTATGTACATGGACACCTAGATCCCTCTGCTCATCCACACTTTCAAGAACTTTACCATTAGCCAAATATTCCGCATTCCTGTTATTCCTTCCAAAGTGAATCACCTCACACTTCTCTACATTAAACTCCATTTGCCACCTCTCAGCCCAGCTCTGCAGCTTATCTATATCCCTCTGTAACCTGCTACATCCTTCCACACTATCGACAACACCACCGACTTTAGTATCATCTGCAAATTTACTCACCCACCCTTCTGCGCCTTCCTCTAGGTCATTGATAAAAATGACAAACAGCAACGGCCCCAGAACAGATCCTTGTGGTACTCCACTTGTGACTGTACTCCATTCTGAACATTGCCCATCAACCACCACCCTCTGTCTTCTTTCAGCTAGCCAATTTCTGATCCACATCTCTAAATCACCCTCAATCAACAGCCTCCGTATTTTCTGCAATAGCCTACCGTGGGGAACCTTATCAAATGCTTTGCTGAAATCCATATACACCACATCAACTGCTCTACCCTCATCTACCTGTTCAGTCACCTTCTCAAAGAACTCAATAAGGTTTGTGAGGCATGACCTACCCTTCACAAAGCCATGCTGACTATCCCTGATCATATTATTCCTATCTAGATGATTATAAGTCTTGTCTCTTATAATCCCCTCCAAGACTTTACCCACTACAGACGTGAGGCTCACCGGTCTATAGTTGCCGGGGTTGTCTCTGCTCCCCTTTTTGAACAAAGGTCCCCTTTTTGAACAAAGGAATGTAAACATGTAAATTTCTCAAATTAGCCAAGCCCAGTGAGAAAGAAGCAACATTTTAAAAATATTTTTATATTTCTCATCTCAACCTGAAAGAAAGAGAAGAAAGAATGGGTCGGCAAATGGACATCTGGCAGTACAGAAACCAAAACGATTTATTGGTGTGTCAGATTTGTGCTTTACCTTTCAAAATAAATATCAAACACAACAGCACAGAAGCAAAACATTTTGACTGTGCCAGAGGGTGATAGGACAGGGTGGGTCAGCATCACGCAGTGTTTTGATTGGTGACAGATTTGTAAGATTCTGAGATGACCATCCCTTAATATAGTTAATAGATCCTCTTGCCCTCTCTGAAGCACAAGTCAGGGGTGTGATGGAATACTCTCCACTTGCCTGTATGAGCGCAGCGCCAACAACACTCGGGAAGCTCGACACCATCCAGGACAAAGCAGCCCGCTTGATTGGCACTCCATCCACATTCAAACCTCATCCTCCGATGCACAATGGCAGCCGTGTGTACCATCTACAAGATGCACTGCAGTAACTCACCGAGGCTCCTGAGTCAGCACCTTCCAAACCCACAACCGCTACCATCCAGAAGGACAAGAGCAGCAGATACCTGGGAACCCCACCACCTGGAGGTTACCCACCAAGCCTCCTGCACTCTTCATTGAACCAAGGTTGATGTCCTGGCTTGGTGATTAAGATAGAGTAGACTCAAGGATATGTAGGGCAGCATGGTAGCACAAGTGGATAGCAGTGTGGCTTCACAGCGCCTGGGTACCAGGTTCGATTCCCCGCTGGGTCACTGTCTATGCGAGTCTGCACATTCTCCTCGTGTCTGCGTGGGTTTCCTCCGGGTGCTCCGGTTTCTGAATAGCCGAATAGCCTCCTTCTGCACTATATGTTCTATGTTCTGACTCAATCTTGAGTTGTCAGACCTGTTTGAAGTCCATCCAATTTAGAACGGTGGTAGTGCCACACAATATGATGGAGAGGATCTTTCAATGTGAAGGATGACTTTGTCTCCACAGGGACTTTGCGGTGGTCACTCCTATTGATACTGCCATGGACCGGTACATCTGCAGGCAGGTTGGTGAGGGTGAGGTCAAGCATGTTTTCACTCGTGTTATTTCACATATCGCCTGCTGCATACTAAGTCTAGCAGTTATGTCCTTTCGGACCCGGTCAGCTCGGTCTCTGGTGGTGGTACTGGGACTTTGTCTGTAAGGTATCATTCCGTGCATAAGGCTATGTCAGGTTGGTGCTTGACTAGTTTATGAGACAGTCTCCCAATTGTGGCACAAGCCCCCCCCAGGTCAATGGGACTGGGTCTGCCATTGTCAATTTCAAAGCCCAAATCACTGCCGGGCGATCCGGCTGGTTTCATTCCATTTTATTAGCTTTGTAATGGTTTGATACAATTAAGTGGCTTGCCATGCCACTTTAGAGGATATATTATTCAGCCACATTGCTGTGGGTCTGGAGTCACATGTGGGCCAGACCGGGTAAGGATGGCAGACTTCCTTCCCTAAAGGACATTAGTGAACCAGATGGGTTTTTATGACAATCGGCAATGGTTTTATCTGCCCAGGTGGAATTCAAACCTCGGTTCACAGAGCATTACCCTGGGCCTCAACATTGCTAGTCCAGTGATAATACTCCCACCACCTCCCCATCTCTTCTGATTCAACAGGAGTCACAAAGCAGCAATGTAAAGCAATTGAAGGTGTTCAGAAAGGGGATTGCTGATCACTCTTAGCCTGATTCTCAGCTTCTCAGCTGCTGTCCACGTTTCCAATCTGGAGACACTCAAGAACAGAGGTGATCAACTCCACCATTCTTTCACGAGATTGCTGCCAATCTCCAGTTATCCACAGACTTCACAACAGCTGCCAGCTACAGAACTTAAAACAATCGAATTAAGATGTAAAGTGACAAGATTTAAGAATCGTCCAATGCAGCATTACACTGAATAAACTCTAACGGCTGTTAAAACCTGAACCCCTAAAAACCCAAATCTAATCATAGAATTATAAAATTTACAGTGCAGAAGGAGGTCATTCAGCGCACTGAGTCTGCACCGGCCCTTGCAAAGAGCACCCCATTCAATCTCCCCATGATTATTGTGCTATCTTTCTATGCTCTATCATTTTTGTATTTTAATATTATACTTGGAAAATTATTAATTGCAAACTTTACCTCAGTTTGAAATTCTAAATTAACTTCTAGGCCCTACTGGCTCCTCCATTGGCGGCTGAGATTCAGAAGGCTCACCCCTCTCAACACAAACCCCAGGAAGTCTACATGAACCTTGGCCTGATTGATCGCTGCTCACGTTGGCGCAGGAGTACGTAATTCAGCCCCTCGAGCCTGGTGCACCATTCAGTGAGATCATGCTGATCTTCTACATCAACTCCGTCACCCTGCTCTAGTGCCATATCCTTCCATTCCTTTAGTGCCCCAAACCCTATCGATCTCCGTCTCGAATACACTTCACAACTGAGCATCCAAACCCTCTGGGATAGAAAATTCTAAACAGTCACCAATCCCTGGGTGAAGGTATTTCTTAGTTCACAGTTCTAAATGCCGACTCCATTTCCTGACACTGTGAAACTCCCCCTACCTTGCTCTTAATCCATTCCTTTGGTATATCTTTTACTTTTATCGAGTCCTTGCATGTGTCCTTCACACACCTCAGAAAATGCAGCACTCCGACTTGGGGGCCAAATATTGGGCTCAAACTTGGCAATTTCCTGACTTGCACTCACAGAGACACCTTGCACGGCCAAATAAAGGAATCAGCCTTTGCTTTACTCTGTATCTAACCCCGTGCTGTACCTGTCCTGGGAGTGTTTGATGGGGACAGTGTCGAAGGAGCTTTACTCTGTATCTAACCGCGAGCTGTACCTGTCCTGGGAGTGTTTGATGGGGACAGTGTAGAAGGAGCTTTACTCTGCATCTAACCCCGTGCTGTGCCTGTCCTGGGAGTGTTTGCTGGGGACAGTGTAGAGGGAGCTTTACTCTGTATCTAACCCCGTGCTGTACCTGTCCTGGGAGTGTTTGATGGGGACAGTGTAGAGGGAGCTTTACTCTGTATCTAACCCCGTGCTGTACCTGTCCTGGGAGTGTTTGATGGGGACAGTGTAGAGGGAGCTTTACTCTGTATCTAACCCCGCGCTGTACTCATAGATTATCATAGAATTAACAGTGCAGAAGGAGGCCATTCGGCCCATCGAGTCTGCACCGGCTCTTGGAAAGAGCACCCTACCCAAGGTCCACACCCCCACCCCATCCCCATAACCCAGTAACCCCACCCAACACTAAGAGCAATTTTGAACACTAAGGGCAATTTATCATGGCCAATCCACCTAACCTGCACAACTATGCCCTGGGAGTGTTTGATGGGGACAGTGTAGAGGGAGCTTTACTCTGTATCTAACCCTGTGCTGTACCTGGCCTTGGAGTGTTTGATGGGGACAGTGTAGAGGGAGCTTTACTCTGTATCTAATCCCGTGCTGTACCTGGCCTTGGAGTGTTTGATGGGGACAGTGTAGAGGGAGCTTTACTCTGTATCTAACCCTGTGCTGTACCTGTCCTGGGAGTGTTTGATGGGGACAGTGTAGAGGGAGCTTTACTCTGTATCTAACCCCGTGCTAAACCTGTCCTGGGGGTGTTAAATGTGGCCACTGTAGAGGGAGCTTTATTCTGTATCTAACCCCGTGCTGTAACTGTCCTGGGAGTGTTTGATGGGGACAGTGTAGAGGGAGCTTTACTCTGTATCTAACCCTGTGCTGTACCTGTCCTGGGAGTGTTTGATGGGGACAATGTAGAGGGAGCTTTACTCTGTGTCTAACCCCGTGCTGTAGCTGTCCTGGGAGTGTTTGATGGGGACAGTCTAGAGGGAGCTTTACTCTGTATCTAACCCCGTGCTGTAGCTGTCCTGGGAGTGTTTGATGGGGACAATGTAGAGGGAGCTTTACTCTGAATCTAACCCCGTGCTTTAGCTGCCCTGGGAGTGTTTGATGTGGACAGTGTAGAGGGAGCTTTACTCTGTATCTAACCCCGTGCTGTACCTGTCCTTGGAGTGTTTGATGGGGACAGTGTAAAGGGAGCTTTACTCTGTATCTAACCCTGTGCTGTACCTGTCCGGGGAGTGTTTGATGGGGACAGTGTAGAGGGAGCTTTACTCTGTATCTAACCCCGTGCTGTACCTGTCCTGGGAATGTTTGCTGGGGACAGTGTAGAGGGAGCTTAACTCTGGATCTAACCCCGTGCTGTACCTGTCCTGGGAGTGTTTGATGGGGACAGTGTAGAGGGAGCTTTACTCTGTATCTAACCCCGTGCTGTACCTGTCCTGGGAGTGTTTGATGGGGACAGTGTAGAGGGAGCTTTACTCTGTATCTAACCCCGTGCTGTGCCTGTCCTGGGAGTGTTTGATGGGGATAGTGTAGAGGGAGCTTTACTCTGTATCTAACCCCGCG
The DNA here is from genome assembly GCF_047496885.1 of Scyliorhinus torazame. Lineage (NCBI taxonomy): Eukaryota > Metazoa > Chordata > Chondrichthyes > Carcharhiniformes > Scyliorhinidae > Scyliorhinus > Scyliorhinus torazame. The sequence goes on from NC_092719.1 coordinate 218,225,542, forward strand.
CTGTACTCATAGATTATCATAGAATTAACAGTGCAGAAGGAGGCCATTCGGCCCATCGAGTCTGCACCGGCTCTTGGAAAGAGCACCCTACCCAAGGTCCACACCTCCACCCCATCCCCATAACCCAGTAACCCCACCCAACACTAAGAGCAATTTTGAACACTAAGGGCAATTTATCATGGCCAATCCACCTAACCTGCACAACTATGCCCTGGGAGTGTTTGATGGGGACAGTGTAGAGGGAGCTTTACTCTGTATCTAACTCTGTGCTGTACCTGTCCTGGGAGTGTTTGATGGAGACCGTGTAGAGGGAGCTTTACTCTGTATCTAACCCCGTGCTGTACCTACCCTGGGAGTGTTTGATGGGGACAGTGTTGAGGGAGCTTTACTCTGTATCTAACCCCGTGCTGTACCTGTCCTGGGAGTGTTTGATGGGGACAGTGTAGAGGGAGCTTTACTCTGTATCTAATCCCATGCTGTACCTGTCCTTGGAGTATTTGATGGGGATAGTGTGGAGGGAGCTTTACTCTGTATCTAACCCTGTGCTGTACCTGGCCTTGGAGTGTTTGATGGGGACAGTGTCGAGGGAGCTTTACTCTGTATCTAATCCCGTGCTGTACCTGGCCTTGGAGTGTTAGATGTGGCCACTGTAGAGGGAGCTTTACTCTGTATCTAACCCCGTGCTGTAACTGTCCTGGGAGTGTTTGATGGGGACAGTGTAGAGGGAGCTTTACTCTGTATCTAACCCTGTGCTGTACCTGTCCTGGGAGTGTTTGATGGGGACAATGTAGAGGGAGCTTTACTCTGTGTCTAACCCTGTGCTATAGCTGTCCTGGGAGTGTTTGATGGGGACATTCTAGAGGGAGCTTTACTCTGTATCTAACCCCGTGCTGTAGCTGTCCTGGGAGTGTTTGATGGGGACAATGTAGAGGGAGCTTTACTCTGAATCTAACCCCGTGCTTTAGCTGTCCTGGGAGTGTTTGATGTGGACAGTGTAGAGGGAGCTTTACTCTGTATCTAACCCCGTGCTGTACCTGTCCTTGGAGTGTTTGATGGGGACAGTGTAAAGGGAGCTTTACTCTGTATCTAACCCTGTGCTGTACCTGTCCGGGGAGTGTTTGATGGGGACAGTGTAGAGGGAGCTTTACTCTGTATCTAACCACGTGCTGTACCTGTCCTTGGAGTGTTTGATGGGGACAGTGTAGAGGGAGCTTTACTCTGTATCTAACCCTGTGCTGTACCTGTCCGGGGAGTGTTTGATGGGGACAGTGTAGAGGGAGCTTTACTCTGAATCTAACCCCGTGCTGTACCTGTCCTGTCAGTCTTTGATGAGGACAGTGTAGAGGGAGCTTTACTCTGTATTTAACCCTGTACTACCTGTCCTGGGAGTGTTTGATGGGGACAGTATAGAGGGAGCTTTACTCTGTATCTAACCCCGTGCTGTACGTGTCCTGGGAGTGTTTGATGGGGACAATGTAGAGGGAGTTTTACTCTGTATTTAACCCTGTACTACCTGTCCTGGGAGTGTTTGATGGGGACAGTATAGAGGGAGCTTTACTGTGTATCTAACCCCGTGTTGTACCTGTCCTGGGAGTGTTTGATGGGGACAGTGTAGAGGGAGCTTTGCTCTGTATCTAACCCCATGCTGTACCTGTCCTGGGAGGATTTGATGGGGACAGTGAAGAGGGAGCTTTACTCTGTATCTAACCCCGTGCTGTACCTGTCCTGGGAGTGTTTGATGGGGACAGTGTAGAGGGAGCTTTACTCTGTATCTAACCCCGTGCTGCACCTGTCCTGGGAGTGTTTGATGGGGACAGTGTAGAGGGAGCTTTACTCTGTATCTAACCCCGTGCTGTATCTGTCCTGGGAGTGTTTGATGGGGACAGTGTAGAGGGAGCTTTAGTCTGTATCTAACCCCGTGCTGTACCTGTCCTGGGAGTGTTTGATGGGGACAGTGTAGAGGGAGCTTTACTCTGTATCTAAGCCTGTGCTGTACCTGTCTGGGGAGTATTTGATGGGGACAGTGTAGAGGGAGCTTTACTCCGTATCTAACCCCGTGCTGTACCTGTCCTTGGAGTGTTTGATGGGGACAGTGTAGAGGGAGCTTTACTCTGTATCTAACCCCGTGCTGTACCTGTCCTGGGCGTGTTTGATGGGGACAGTGTAGAGGGAGCTTTACTCTGTGTCTAACCCAGTGCTGTACCTGTCCTGGGAGTGTTTGATGGGGACAGTGTAGAGGGAGCCTGACTCTGTATCTAACCCCGTGCTGTACCTGTCCTGGGAGTGTTTGATGGGGACAGTGTAGAGGCAGCTTTACTCTGTATCTAACCCCATGCTGTACCTGTCCTGGGAGTGTTTGATGGGGACAGTGTAGAGGGAGCTTTACTCTGTATCTAACCCCATGCTGTACCTGTCCTGGGAGGATTTGATGGGGACAGTGTAGAGGGAGCTTTAGTCTGTATCTAACCCCGTGCTGTACCTGTCCTGGGAGTGTTTGATGGGGACAGTGTAGAGGGAGCTTTACTCTGTATCTAAGCCTGTGCTGTACCTGTCTGGGGAGTATTTGATGGGGACAGTGTAGAGGGAGCTTTACTCTGTATCTAACCCCGTGCTGTACCTGTCCTTGGAGTGTTTGATGGGGACAGTGTAGAGGGAGCTTTACTCTGTATCTAACCCCGTGCTGTACCTGTCCTGGGCGTGTTTGATGGGGACAGTGTAGAGGGAGCTTTACTCTGTGTCTAACCCAGTGCTGTACCTGTCCTGGGAGTGTTTGATGGGGACAGTGTAGAGGGAGCCTGACTCTGTATCTAACCCCGTGCTGTACCTGTCCTGGGAGTGTTTGATGGGGACAGTGTAGAGGCAGCTTTACTCTGTATCTAACCCCGTGCTGTACCTGTCCTGGGAGTGTTTGATGGGGACAGTGTAGAGGGAGCTTTACTCTGTATCTAACCCCATGCTGTACCTGTCCTGGGAGGATTTGATGGGGACAGTGTAGAGGGAGCTTTACTCTGTATCTAACCCCGTGCTGTACCTGTCCTGGGAGTGTTTGATGGGGACAGTGTAGAGGGAGCTTTACTCTGTATCTAACCCCGTGCTGTACCTGTCCTGGGAGTGTTTGATGGGGACAGTGTAGAGGGAGCTTTACTCTGTATCTAACCCCGTGCTGTGCCTGTCCTGGGAGTGTTTGATGGGGATAGTGTAGAGGGAGCTTTACTCTGTATCTAACCCCGCGCTGTACTCATAGATTATCATAGAATTAACAGTGCAGAAGGAGGCCATTCGGCCCATCGAGTCTGCACCGGCTCTTGGAAAGAGCACCCTACCCAAGGTCAACACCTCCACCCCATCCCCATAACCCAGTAACCCCACCCAACACTAAGAGCAATTTTGAACACTAAGGGCAATTTATCATGGCCAATCCACCTAACCTGCACAACTATGCCCTGGGAGTGTTTGATGGGGACAGTGTAGAGGGAGCTTTACTCTGTATCTAACTCTGTGCTGTACCTGTCCTGGGAGTGTTTGATGGAGACCGTGTAGAGGGAGCTTTACTCTGTATCTAACCCCGTGCTGTACCTACCCTGGGAGTGTTTGATGGGGACAGTGTTGAGGGAGCTTTACTCTGTATCTAACCCCGTGCTGTACCTGTCCTGGGAGTGTTTGATGGGGACAGTGTAGAGGGAGCTTTACTCTGTATCTAATCCCATGCTGTACCTGTCCTTGGAGTATTTGATGGGGACAGTGTGGAGGGAGCTTTACTCTGTATCTAACCCTGTGCTGTACCTGGCCTTGGAGTGTTTGATGGGGACAGTGTCGAGGGAGCTTTACTCTGTATCTAATCCCGTGCTGTACCTGGCCTTGGAGTGTTAGATGTGGCCACTGTAGAGGGAGCTTTACTCTGTATCTAACCGCGTGCTGTAACTGTCCTGGGAGTGTTTGATGGGGACAGTGTAGAGGGAGCTTTACTCTGTATCTAACCCTGTGCTGTACCTGTCCTGGGAGTGTTTGATGGGGACAATGTAGAGGGAGCTTTAATCTGTGTCTAACCCTGTGCTATAGCTGTCCTGGGAGTGTTTGATGGGGACATTCTAGAGGGAGCTTTACTCTGTATCTAACCCCGTGCTGTAGCTGTCCTGGGAGTGTTTGATGGGGACAATGTAGAGGGAGCTTTACTCTGAATCTAACCCCGTGCTTTAGCTGTCCTGGGAGTGTTTGATGTGGACAGTGTAGAGGGAGCTTTACTCTGTATCTAACCCCGTGCTGTACCTGTCCTTGGAGTGTTTGATGGGGACAGTGTAAAGGGAGCTTTACTCTGTATCTAACCCTGTGCTGTACCTGTCCGGGGAGTGTTTGATGGGGACAGTGTAGAGGGAGCTTTACTCTGTATCTAACCCCGTGCTGTACCTGTCCTTGGAGTGTTTGATGGGGACAGTGTAGAGGGAGCTTTACTCTGTATCTAACCCTGTGCTGTACCTGTCCGGGGAGTGTTTGATGGGGACAGTGTAGAGGGAGCTTTACTCTGAATCTAACCCCGTGCTGTACCTGTCCTGTCAGTCTTTGATGAGGACAGTGTAGAGGGAGCTTTACTCTGTATTTAACCCTGTACTACCTGTCCTGGGAGTGTTTGATGGGGACAGTATAGAGGGAGCTTTACTCTGTATCTAACCCCGTGCTGTACCTGTCCTGGGAGTGTTTGATGGGGACAATGTAGAGGGAGTTTTACTCTGTATTTAACCCTGTACTACCTGTCCTGGGAGTGTTTGATGGGGACAGTATAGAGGGAGCTTTACTGTGTATCTAACCCCGTGTTGTACCTGTCCTGGGAGTGTTTGATGGGGACAGTGTAGAGGGAGCTTTGCTCTGTATCTAACCCCATGCTGTACCTGTCCTGGGAGGATTTGATGGGGACAGTGTAGAGGGAGCTTTACTCTGTATCTAACCCCGTGCTGTACCTGTCCTGGGAGTGTTTGATGGGGACAGTGTAGAGGGAGCTTTACTCTGTATCTAACCCCGTGCTGCACCTGTCCTGGGAGTGTTTGATGGGCACAGTGTAGAGGGAGCTTTACTCTGTATCTAACCCCGTGCTGTATCTGTCCTGGGAGTGTTTGATGGGGACAGTGTAGAGGGAGCTTTAGTCTGTATCTAACCCCGTGCTGTACCTGTCCTGGGAGTGTTTGATGGGGACAGTGTAGAGGGAGCTTTACTCTGTATCTAAGCCTGTGCTGTACCTGTCTGGGGAGTATTTGATGGGGACAGTGTAGAGGGAGCTTTACTCTGTATCTAACCCCGTGCTGTACCTGTCCTTGGAGTGTTTGATGGGGACAGTGTAGAGGGAGCTTTACTCTGTATCTAACCCCGTGCTGTACCTGTCCTGGGAGTGTTTGATGGGGACAGTGTAGAGGCAGCTTTACTCTGTATCTAACCCCGTGCTGTACCTGTCCTGGGAGTGTTTGATGGGGACAGTGTAGAGTGAGATTTACTCTGTATCTAACCCCGTGCTGTACCTGTCCTGGGAGTGTTTGATGGGGACAGTGTAGAGGGAGCTTTACTCTGTATCTAACCCCGTGCTGTACCTGTCCTGGGAGTGTTTGATGGGGACAGTGTAGAGGGAGCTTTACTCTGTATCTAACCCCGTGCTGTATCTGTCCTGGGAGTGTTTGATGGGGACAGTGTAGAGGGAGCTTGAGTCTGTATCTAACCCCGTGCTGTACCTGTCCTGGGTGTGTTTGATGGGGACAGTGTAGAGGGAGCTTTACTCTGTATCTAACCCTGTGCTGTACCTGTCTGGGGAGTATTTGATGGGGACAGTGTAGAGGGAGCTTTACTCTGTATCTAACCCCGTGCTGTACCTGTCCTGGGCGTGTTTGATGGGGACAGTGTAGAGGGAGCCTGTCTCTGTATCTAACCCCGTGCTGTACCTGTCCTGGGAGTGTTTGATGGGGACAGTGTAGAGGGAGCCTGTCTCTGTATCTAACCCCGTGCTGTACCTGTCCTGGGAGTGTTTGATGGGGACAGTGTCGAGGGAGCTTTACTCTGTATCTAACCCCGTGCTGTACCTGTCCTGGGAGTGTTTGATGGGGACAGTGTAGAGGGAGCCTGTCTCTGTATCTAACCCCGTGCTGTACCTGTCCTGGTAGTGTTTGATGCGGACAGTGTAGAGGGAGCTTTACTCTGTATCTAACCCTGTGCTGTACCTGTCCTGGGAGTGTTTGATCGGGACAGTGTAGAGGGAGCTTTACTCTGTATCTAACCCCGTGCTGTACCTGTCCTGGGAGTGCTGGATGGGGACAGTGTAGAGGGAGCTTTACTCTGTATCTAACCCCGTGCTGTACCTGTCCTGGGAGTGTTTGATGGGGACAGTGTAGAGGGAGCTTGAGTCTGTATCTAACCCCGTGCTGTACCTGTCCTTGGAGTGTTTGATGGGGACAGTGTAGAGGCAGCTTTACTCTGTATCTAACCCTGTGCTGTACCTGTCTGGGGAGTATTTGATGGGGACAGTGTAGAGGGAGCTTTACTCTGTATCTAACGCGGTGCTGTCCCTGTCCTGGGCGTGTTTGATGGGGACAGTGTAGAGGGAGCCTGTCTCTGTATCTAACCCCGTGCTGTACCTGTCCTGGGAGTGTTTGATGGGGACAGTGTAGAGGCAGCTTTACTCTGTATCTAACCCCGTGCTGTACCTGTCCTGGGAGTGTTTGATGGGGACAGTGTAGAGTGAGCTTTACTCTGTATCTAACCCCGTGCTGTACCTGTCCTGGGAGTGTTTGATGGGGACTGTGTAGAGGGAGCTTTACTCTGTATCTAACCCCGTGCTGTATCTGTCCTGGGAGTGTTTGATGGGGACAGTGTAGAGGGAGCTTGAGTCTGTATCTAACCCCGTGCTGTACCTGTCCTGGGTGTGTTTGATGGGGACAGTGTAGAGGGAGCTTTACTCTGTATCTAACCCTGTGCTGTACCTGTCTGGGGAGTATTTGATGGGGACAGTGTAGAGGGAGCTTTACTCTGTATCTAACCCCGTGCTGTACCTGTCCTGGGCGTGTTTGATGGGGACAGTGTAGAGGGAGCCTGTCTCTGTATCTAACCCCGTGCTGTACCTGTCCTGGGAGTGTTTGATGGGGACAGTGTAGAGGCAGCTTTACTCTGTATCTAACCCCGTGCTGTACCTGTCCTGGGAGTGTTTGATGGGGACAGTGTCGTGTGAGCTTTACTCTGTATCTAACCCCGTGCTGTACCTGTCCTGGGAGTGTTTGATGGGGACAGTGTAGAGGGAGCTTAATTCTGTATCTAACCCCGTGCTGTACCTGTCCTGGGAGTGTTTGATGGGGACAGTGTAGAGGGAGCTTTACTCTGTATCTAACCCCGTGCTGTATCTGTCCTGGGATTGTTTGATGGCGACAGTGTAGAGGGAGCTTGAGTCTGTATCTAACCCCGTGCTGTACCTGTCCTGGGTGTGTTTGATGGGGACAGTGTAGAGGGAGCTTTACTCTGTATCTAACCCTGTGCTGTACCTGTCTGGGGAGTATTTGATGGGGACAGTGTAGAGGGAGCTTTACTCTGTATCTAACCCCGTGCTGTACCTGTCCTGGGAGTGTTTGATGGGGACAGTGTAGAGGGAGCTTTACTCTGTATCTAACCCCGTGCTGTATCTGTCCTGGGAGTGTTTGATGGCGACAGTGTAGAGGGAGCTTGAGTCTGTATCTAACCCCGTGCTGTACCTGTCCTGGGTGTGTTTGATGGGGACAGTGTAGAGGGAGCTTTACTCTGTATCTAACCCTGTGCTGTACCTGTCTGGGGAGTATTTGATGGGGACAGTGTAGAGGGAGCTTTACTCTGTATCTAACCCCGTGCTGTACCTGTCCTGGGCGTGTTTGATGGGGACAGTGTAGAGGGAGCCTGTCTCTGTATCTAACCCCGTGCTGTACCTGTCCTGGGAGTGTTTGATGGGGACAGTGTAGAGGGAGCCTGTCTCTGTATCTAACCCCGTGCTGTACCTGTCCTGGGAGTGTTTGATGGGGACAGTGTCGAGGGAGCTTTACTCTGTATCTAACCCCGTGCTGTACCTGTCCTGGGAGTGTTTGATGGGGACAGTGTAGAGGGAGCCTGTCTCTGTATCTAACCCCGTGATGTACCTGTCCTGGTAGTGTTTGATGCGGACAGTGTAGAGGGAGCTTTACTCTGTATCTAACCCTGTGCTGTACCTGTCCTGGGAGTGTTTGATGGGGACAGTGTAGAGGGAGCCTGACTCTGTATCTAACCCCGTGCTGTACCTGTCCTGGGAGTGTTTGATGGGGACAGTGTAGAGGGAGCTTTACTCTGTATCTAACCCCGTGCTGTACCTGTCCTGGGAGTGTTTGATGGGGACAGTGTAGAGGGAGCTTTACTCTGTATCTAACCCCGTGCTGTACCTGTCCTGGGAGTGTTTGATGGGGACAGTGTAGAGGGAGCTTGAGTCTGTATCTAACCCCGTGCTGTACCTGTCCTGGGAGTGTTTGATGGATAAAGTGTAGAGGCAGCTTTACTCTGTATCTAACCCTGTGCTGTACCTGTCTGGGGAGTATTTGATGGGGACAGTGTAGAGGGAGCTTTACTCTGTATCTAACCCCGTGCTGTACCTGTCCTGGGCGTGTTTGATGGGGACAGTGTAGAGGGAGCCTATCTCTGTATCTAACCCCGTGCTGTACCTGTCCTGGGAGTGTTTGATGGGGACAGTGTAGAGGCAGCTTTACTCTGTATCTAACCCCGTGCTGTACCTGTCCTGGGAGTGTTTGATGGGGACAGTGTAGAGTGAGCTTTACTCTGTATCTAACCCCGTGCTGTACCTGTCCTGGGAGTGTTTGATGGGGACAGTGTAGAGGGAGCTTTACTCTGTATCTAACCCCGTGCTGTATCTGTCCTGGGAGTGTTTGATGGGGACAGTGTAGAGGGAGCTTGAGTCTGTATCTAACCCCGTGCTGTACCTGTCCTGGGTGTGTTTGATGGGGACAGTGTAGAGGGAGCTTTACTCTGTATCTAACCCTGTGCTGTACCTGTCTGGGGAGTATTTGATGGGGACAGTGTAGAGGGAGCTTTACTCTGTATCTAACCCCGTGCTGTACCTGTCCTGGGCGTGTTTGATGGGGACAGTGTAGAGGGAGCCTGTCTCTGTATCTAACCCCGTGCTGTACCTGTCCTTGGAGTGTTTGATGGGGACAGTGTAAAGGGAGCTTTACTCTGTATCTAACCCTGTGCTGTACCTGTCCGGGGAGTGTTTGATGGGGACAGTGTAGAGGGAGCTTTACTCTGTATCTAACCCCGTGCTGTACCTGTCCTTGGAGTGTTTGATGGGGACAGTGTAGAGGGAGCTTTACTCTGTATCTAACCCTGTGCTGTACCTGTCCGGGGAGTGTTTGATGGGGACAGTGTAGAGGGAGCTTTACTCTGAATCTAACCCCGTGCTGTACCTGTCCTGTCAGTGTTTGATGAGGACAGTGTAGAGGGAGCTTTACTCTGTATTTAACCCTGTACTACCTGTCCTGGGAGTGTTTGATGGGGACAGTATAGAGGGAGCTTTACTCTGTATCTAACCCCGTGCTGTACCTGTCCTGGGAGTGTTTGATGGGGACAATGTAGAGGGAGTTTTACTCTGTATTTAACCCTGTACTACCTGTCCTGGGAGTGTTTGATGGGGACAGTATAGAGGGAGCTTTACTGTGTATCTAACCCCGTGTTGTACCTGTCCTGGGAGTGTTTGATGGGGACCGTGTAGAGGGAGCTTTGCTCTGTATCTAACCCCATGCTGTACCTGTCCTGGGAGGATTTGATGGGGACAGTGTAGAGGGAGCTTTACTCTGTATCTAACCCCGTGCTGTACCTGTCCTGGGAGTGTTTGATGGGGACAGTGTAGAGGGAGCTTTACTCTGTATCTAACCCCGTTCTGCACCTGTCCTGGGAGTGTTTGATGGGGACAGTGTAGAGGGAGCTTTACTCTGTATCTAACCCCGTGCTGTATCTGTCCTGGGAGTGTTTGATGGGGACAGTGTAGAGGGAGCTTTAGTCTGTATCTAACCCCGTGCTGTACCTGTCCTGGGAGTGTTTGATGGGGACAGTGTAGAGGGAGCTTTACTCTGTATCTAAGCCTGTGCTGTACCTGTCTGGGGAGTATTTGATGGGGACAGTGTAGAGGGAGCTTTACTCTGTATCTAACCCCGTGCTGTACCTGTCCTTGGAGTGTTTGATGGGGACAGTGTAGAGGGAGCTTTACTCTGTATCTAACCCCGTGCTGTACCTGTCCTGGGAGTGTTTTATGGGGACAGTGTAGAGGCAGCTTTACTCTGTATCTAACCCCGTGCTGTACCTGTCCTGGGAGTGTTTGATGGGGACAGTGTAGAGTGAGATTTACTCTGTATCTAACCCCGTGCTGTACCTGTCCTGGGAGTGTTTGATGGGGACAGTGTAGAGGGAGCTTTACTCTGTATCTAACCCCGTGCTGTACCTGTCCTGGGAGTGTTTGATGGGGACAGTGTAGAGGGAGCTTTACTCTGTATCTAACCCCGTGCTGTATCTGTCCTGGGAGTGTTTGATGGGGACAGTGTAGAGGGAGCTTGAGTCTGTATCTAACCCCGTGCTGTAACTGTCCTGGGTGTGTTTGATGGGGACAGTGTAGAGGGAGCTTTACTCTGTATCTAACCCTGTGCTGTACCTGTCTGGGGAGTATTTGATGGGGACAGTGTAGAGGGAGCTTTACTCTGTATCTAACCCCGTGCTGTACCTGTCCTGGGCGTGTTTGATGGGGACAGTGTAGAGGGAGCCTGTCTCTGTATCTAACCCCGTGCTGTACCTGTCCTGGGAGTGTTTGATGGGGACAGTGTAGAGGGAGCCTGTCTCTGTATCTAACCCCGTGCTGTACCTGTCCTGGGAGTGTTTGATGGGGACAGTGTCGAGGGAGCTTTACTCTGTATCTAACCCCGTGCTGTACCTGTCCTGGGAGTGTTTGATGGGGACAGTGTAGAGGGAGCCTGTCTCTGTATCTAACCCCGTGCTGTACCTGTCCTGGTAGTGTTTGATGCGGACAGTGTAGAGGGAGCTTTACTCTGTATCTAACCCTGTGCTGTACCTGTCCTGGGAGTGTTTGATGGGGACAGTGTAGAGGGAGCTTTACTCTGTATCTAACCCCGTGCTGTACCTGTCCTGGGAGTGTTTGATGGGGACAGTGTAGAGGGAGCTTTACTCTGTATCTAACCCCGTGCTGTACCTGTCCTGGGAGTGTTTGATGGGGACAGTGTAGAGGGAGCTTGAGTCTGTATCTAACCCCGTGCTGTACCTGTCCTTGGAGTGTTTGATGGGGACAGTGTAGAGGCAGCTTTACTCTGTATCTAACCCTGTGCTGTACCTGTCTGGGGAGTATTTGATGGGGACAGTGTAGAGGGAGCTTTACTCTGTATCTAACGCCGTGCTGTCCCTGTCCTGGGCGTGTTTGATGGGGTCAGTGTAGAGGGAGCCTGTCTCTGTATCTAACCCCGTGCTGTACCTGTCCTGGGAGTGTTTGATGGGGACAGTGTAGAGGCAGCTTTACTCTGTATCTAACCCCGTGCTGTACCTGTCCTGGGAGTGTTTGATGGGGACAGTGTAGAGTGAGCTTTACTCTGTATCTAACCCCGTGCTGTACCTGTCCTGGGAGTGTTTGATGGGGACAGTGTAGAGGGAGCTTTACTCTGTATCTAACCCCGTGCTGTATCTGTCCTGGGAGTGTTTGATGGGGACAGTGTAGAGGGAGCTTGAGTCTGTATCTAACCCCGTGCTGTACCTGTCCTGGGTGTGTTTGATGGGGACAGTGTAGAGGGAGCTTTACTCTGTATCTAACCCTGTGCTGTACCTGTCTGGGGAGTATTTGATGGGGACAGTGTAGAGGGAGCTTTACTCTGTATCTAACCCCGTGCTGTACCTGTCCTGGGCGTGTTTGATGGGGACAGTGTAGAGGGAGCCTGTCTCTGTATCTAACCCCGTGCTGTACCTGTCCTGGGAGTGTTTGATGGGGACAGTGTAGAGGCAGCTTTACTCTGTATCTAACCCCGTGCTGTACCTGTCCTGGGAGTGTTTGATGGGGACAGTGTCGTGTGAGCTTTACTCTGTATCTAACCCCGTGCTGTACCTGTCCTGGGAGTGTTTGATGGGGACAGTGTAGAGGGAGCTTAATTCTGTATCTAACCCCGTGCTGTACCTGTCCTGGGAGTGTTTGATGGGGACAGTGTAGAGGGAGCTTTACTCTGTATCTAACCCCGTGCTGTATCTGTCCTGGGATTGTTTGATGGCGACAGTGTAGAGGGAGCTTGAGTCTGTATCTAACCCCGTGCTGTACCTGTCCTGGGTGTGTTTGATGGGGACAGTGTAGAGGGAGCTTTACTCTGTATCTAACCCTGTGCTGTACCTGTCTGGGGAGTATTTGATGGGGACAGTGTAGAGGGAGCTTTACTCTGTATCTAACCCCGTGCTGTACCTGTCCTGGGCGTGTTTGATGGGGACAGTGTAGAGGGAGCCTGTCTCTGTATCTAACCCCGTGCTGTACCTGTCCTGGGAGTGTTTGATGGGGACAGTGTAGAGGGAGCCTGTCTCTGTATCTAACCCCGTGCTGTACCTGTCCTGGGAGTGTTTGATGGGGACAGTGTCGAGGGAGCTTTACTCTGTATCTAACCCCGTGCTGTACCTGTCCTGGGAGTGTTTGATGGGGACAGTGTAGAGGGAGCCTGTCTCTGTATCTAACCCCGTGCTGTACCTGTCCTGGTAATGTTTGATGCGGACAGTGTAGAGGGAGCTTTACTCTGTATCTAACCCTGTGCTGTACCTGTCCTGGGAGTGTTTGATGGGGACAGTGTAGAGGGAGCCTGACTCTGTATCTAACCCCGTGCTGTACCTGTCCTGGGAGTGTTTGATGGGGACAGTGTAGAGGGAGCTTTACTCTGTATCTAACCCCGTGCTGTACCTGTCCTGGGAGTGTTTGATGGGGACAGTGTAGAGGGAGCTTTACTCTGTATCTAACCCCGTGCTGTACCTGTCCTGGGAGTGTTTGATGGGGACAGTGTAGAGGGAGCTTGAGTCTGTATCTAACCCCGTGCTGTACCTGTCCTGGGAGTGTTTGATGGGGACAGTGTAGAGGCAGCTTTACTCTGTATCTAACCCTGTGCTGTACCTGTCTGGGGAGTATTTGATGGGGACAGTGTAGAGGGAGCTTTACTCTGTATCTAACCCCGTGCTGTACCTGTCCTGGGCGTGTTTGATGGGGACAGTGTAGAGGGAGCCTGTCTCTGTATCTAACCCCGTGCTGTACCTGTCCTGGGAGTGTTTGATGGGGACAGTGTAGAGGCAGCTTTACTCTGTATCTAACCCCGTGCTGTACCTGTCCTGGGAGTGTTTGATGGGGACAGTGTAGAGTGAGCTTTACTCTGTATCTAACCCCGTGCTGTACCTGTCCTGGGAGTGTTTGATGGGGACAGTGTAGAGGGAGCTTTACTCTGTATCTAACCCCGTGCTGTATCTGTCCTGGGAGTGTTTGATGGGGACAGTGTAGAGGGAGCTTGAGTCTGTATCTAACCCCGTGCTGTACCTGTCCTGGGTGTGTTTGATGGGGACAGTGTAGAGGGAGCTTTACTCTGTATCTAACCCTGTGCTGTACCTGTCTGGGGAGTATTTGATGGGGACAGTGTAGAGGGAGCTTTACTCTGTATCTAACCCCGTGCTGTACCTGTCCTGGGCGTGTTTGATGGGGACAGTGTAGAGGGAGCCTGTCTCTGTATCTAACCCCGTGCTGTACCTGTCCTGGGAGTGTTTGATGGGGACAGTGTAGAGGGAGCCTGTCTCTGTATCTAACCCCGTGCTGTACCTGTCCTGGGAGTGTTTGATGGGGACAGTGTCGAGGGTGCTTTACTCTGTATCTAACCCCGTGCTGTACCTGTCCTGGGAGTGTTTGATGGGGACAGTGTAGAGGGAGCCTGTCTCTGTATCTAACCTCGTGCTTCACCTGTCCTGGGAGTGTTTGATGGGGACAGTGTAGAGGGAGCTTTACTCTGTATCTAACCCTGTGCTGTACCTGTCCTGGGAGTGTTTGATGGGGACAGTGTAGAGGGAGCCTGACTCTGTATCTAACCCCGTGCTGTACCTGTCCTGGGAGTGTTTGATGGGGACAGTGTAGAGGGAGCTTTACTCTGTATCTAACCCCGTGCTGTACCTGTCCTGGGAGTGTTTGATGGGGACAGTGTAGAGGGAGCTTTACTCTGTATCTAACCCCGTGCTGTACCTGTCCTGGGAGTGTTTGATGGGGACAGTGTAGAGGGAGCTTTACTCTGTATCTAACCCCGTGCTGTACCTGTCCTGGGAGTGTTTGATGGGGACAGTGTACAGCAGTATTTTCCAAAGTGCGGGTGGTGACACACTGGGGGCAATTCTCCGATATGGAGGCCAAGTGTTCGCGCCATCGTTAACGGCGTCGCCACAGGGGCTAGCACGGCACTGGTGCAGTTCACGCCACTCCAGCCTCCTTACGCTGTACCAAATAGGTGCCGCGCCCACCCACGCATGCGCAGTTGGGCCAGCTCAATCCAGCGCATGCGCAGTTGGACCGCGCCGCCCTGCGCATGCGTGGGGAACGTCTTCCGCGCGCCGGCCCCGACCCAACATGGGGTCAGTGTTCAGGGGCCGGCCGCACCAGGAAGTAGGCCCGGGGGGAAGAGGCCGGCCCGCCGATTGGTGGGCCCCGATCGCGGGCCAGACCCCATCGGAGCCCCCCCCCCCCCCCCCCCGGGTGAAGGAGCACCCCCCCCCCCCCGCCCCGAGCATTCCCGCAGAGTTCCAGCCGGCAGCGACCAGGGGCGAACGCGCCAGCGGGACTCTGTCTTCCTGATTCCAGCGGCCTGCGGCCGACCCCGCGCCAAACGCGCCGGCGCAAATGGCGCCGATTCTCCGCACCTCGGAGAATCGGGCGCCGGCGTCATGGCGTGGTTGCGCCAATTCTCCGGCCCGTCATGGGGCTCGGAGAATCACCTCCACTATTCCTGTGGCAATCCCGATCTTGGACAAGCGCCCAACAACCACTATCGGCTTTAAATGAAAAGGCAAGAGGTTGTGTGCAGTCTTCCACCCAGAAGTGGCAGCAGTGAGCAGGCCATGTGCCTTGCATGTTAACTTGACGTTAAGCGCCCTCCACATCTGTCCTTTGGGCATCAAATCAGAGAGCAGAGCGGCTTTCATTTTCTAGCTGCTGGCCAGCAAGGGATGAAGACTGTGAAAATACATTATTTCCGTAAAAGTTAGAGATGAACTGAGACTCAAATTGTAGACCACCTACTGGACAGGATATCACATCTGAATCTGCTGGAGTGGGCTGCACAGGAGAGTCCAGGCCCTACTAGTGTTAGCTCTGTACAGAGCTCCAGGGCCTTTGGTTCACAGCCCACAAAGAAGAAACTTAACTCGGGAACAAAACAGCATAAAGATGATTTCTTGAGGTCTGGTTTTGTTGATTGTGCCACTGCAAACAAGGATGCAGGACCCATGTGTGTTACATGCAAGGAAGTACTAAGAAATAAATGAATTTCAGATTTTGACAGAGAATTGGTGGATAAAAGATTCCTTTTAAGGTTGAGACCCTCGAGTCAGTTATTAACTTACAGTTGACTCCAAATTAAAAGACTACACTGCTGTATCTGACCTGTGACAGCACATTCAAAACATTCCAAAATCTCACGAGACTATCAGCATTCTGGAGTAGCAGCTCCCAGGATTATCCAGTACTGATCAAAACAAGCATTTTGTTGCTATTGCCCTTCAGGATGACCTATATCTGCGAGGTTTTCCATTTTCGTAAAGATAGAGAAGGCACAAAGGAACTGACTGAAGTCTGCATCTGATATGCAAATATCCACCCCTCCTGTGAACCGGATTCAAGTGAGATCGCGAGGACTAAGCCGGCTTTCCTTTCGTATTAAAGGTAAGCGACCATGGCGTGGGTCACGAAGGTCAGTCGGCGTGGGTCACGAAGGTCAGCCCGTATGTGCCATGAAACGTCTGCTCATAGGCAAAAGTGGGTACCAGGAAAAACAGTTTGAAAAGTATGGGTGCAGAGGGAGCATTACTCTATCTAATCCCCTGCCTTGCCTGTCCTGGGAGTGTTTGATGGGGACAGTGTAGAGGGAGCTTTACTCTGTATCTACCCCCGTGCTGTACCTGTCCTGGGAGTGTTTGATGGGGACAGTGTAGAGGGAGCTTTACTCTGTATCTAACCCCGTGCTGTACCTGTCCTGGGAGCGTTTGATGGGGACAGTGTAGAGGGAGCTTTACTCTGTATCTAATCCCCTGCCTTGCCTGTCCTGGGAGTGTTTGATGGAGACAGTGTAGTGGGAGCTTTACTCTGTATCTAACCCCGTGCTGTGCCTGTCTTGGGAAGTTTGATGGAGACAGTGTAGAGGGAGCTTTACTCTTTAGTTGTACATCTCACATAATGAGAAAACATTTCAGTTTCTGCTGGAGCTCTCACACTGACAGAAACACCAAAATGTTACAGACTGTTGCTAAAAACAAAATTTTGAATAATTTTTTTATTATTACTTTTAGCAATGTTCATGAGGAATAATGATGATAACATACACATTTATACAGATAATTATATAAACATGTTGTACATATTTAACCAATAACTTAATCTACCCAAAAAAAATAAAACAAGGAAAAGAATGTAAATACTGCGAGAAAACAAAATATGCTCATGGTGATCGATACAAAATAATTTAAAAATCTTCACTGCTGAAAAGACTACATTGCAGTGAGTGACAATATATTGCACCTTGTCCTCTCAATCTGATTTTACTTTTAGTTTTTTTTCTTAAAAAATATTTTTGTCAGTAACTCTCCCCAACCTTGACATTCCCAGATGAAAAAAAAATCAGATTCCTTTCAAATTAATATTCATTGTACCATATTTTTTTTAAAACACTCACCAGGGCCTCAATTTACTTGATGAAAGAGAAAAAAGAATTTTTTTGAAATTGTATCACAAACGTGACATCAATTGCCCTCCCTCTCTCCCACCCCATTTAATATTATATATAACCTATACAAAGTGCAGCTATATATGCTGAGTGCCACTAGCAAACCATCTTCGAAACGTTTAAAGCGGACTTTTAATATGGCTATTTGGTCCTTGAGAAATATTCATGAAATATTTTTATCAACCCGATTTATTATTTATGAAGTTGAAAAGAAAAGTGATTAGATTACCACCTGAAGATAAAATTTGCTGTCTCCCTTTATACCATCCCAAGGAATAGTTAGACCGCTGAAGAGTTTTGTTTTGTATAGTTCTTGTTTTTTTTTTCAAAAGCCGCTTACATACATTCTAGCTCAGACATGATCAGGAGTGGAGTTGACTACAAGTGCAAACTTGCATTTATATCATGCCTTTTTCAAATTCTGAAAGCAACACTTCACAACAATAGACCAAGACCAGTCGCTGTTTTTTAAAATAAATTTAGTGAACCCAATTCATTTTTTTTTCAATTTAAGGGGCAATTTAGCGTAGCCAAACCATCTTTGGGTCGTGGGGGTGAGTCCCACGCAGATACGGGGAGAATGTGCAAACTCCACACGGACAGTGACCCGGAGTCGAACCCGGGTCCTTGGTGAAGTGAGGCAGCAGTGTTAACCATTGCGCCACCGTGCTGCCCACTGTTGCTATGTGGTCAATTTCTGGAATATTGGACATTTTATGGCAGTTGCTATTTCGATGGAATGTTCAGGCCAGAAAATATTTCAGGATTCGGGAGGAGGAAAGATGCTGCTCGATTGCAGCTCCCGTGAGTTTTTCCTTTGGGAGCTGCTCATATCGTCATCCCAGTTCCCCAATGTTCTCCTCAGCCCCATAGTCATCAGATCTCAAGAACGAGCGTAGACCTATCCTTCCGCCATGTAGAGACTCACACAGCACAAGCACAAGTGTCGGAGTCGGAGATATATTTACTATGACATCCTCTTCTCTCCTTTCTCCCATGTCCAGTTCAACCCCTCACAATTCAGACTTCCTTGATTTCATTTGGCAAAAATAATCTAAGTGGACAGGGTTGGTGTAAGAGGATAGAAGAGAATTGTTTGCAAAAATAAATTTTCAGAGAGTTAGAATTAGACGTTTAAAATAATGATGAGACCTCTTTATTGTTTCCCATTTCCAGCTCCCATCTACAAGGATCCAGTTTAATTTAAACCGTATGATGCTTTTGCAGAACCTCAAACCAAATGGTCATCATAAAAAAATATGGTTCTCAAAGCAAATGACATTAAAATCCATGTAATAAACTCCTTCCTCTCAAATACTTTCCTCCTCTAAGACATTCCTTAAAAATTATCTCTTTTACCCATCTTCCGCTTACCTGCCCAAAAATCCCCTTATGTGACTATGTCAAATTTGTCTGATTTACGCTCATTTGACGTGTTTTGAGATGTTGCTCTGTATTAGAGGCACTATATAAATGCAAATTGTTGCTGTTGTTTAATTTGGTGGCATGTTCTTAGGTCCAAGATTGGTGTTCGGGTTAAAGTGTTCCGGAATACAGTAAATAGTGTTGTAACTGATTCACAGACACCCAGCATTCTCAGATTTGGGGCCTTTTAGTTGCTGAATCATCATGTTAAAGGCACAATGTCACTTTTTGAAATGTAAAGTGGAAGCAGTGTTCTGTTACATTAAATTAAAATAAGATGAAGATGGCAAAATTTCTGAAGAATTCATATGTATTTCTCTGCTAGCTTGTGAAGTATTAATAATAATGTACAACAATTAATTATCTACACTGAAACCTCTTCACTTATAAAGTTGGCGTGTGTGTGACACTGAGAACTGACTTTGAAGGTCAAGACTGATTCGTTAACATGGAGGCTCTGACTGCATCCTCATTCCCCCCCATATCCTCTTGTTGCGTTGGGATGATTCCCCCCACCCTTTCTCCGGCACCTCTTCTAACTAACCTTCTTCACCCAAGCCCACAAATAAATAGCGGCCCCCCACCTTACACTGGTGAACTCAACGCGGACACAGGACTGAACCCAGGGCCACATTCTAACCCCACACCAGACAGGACACTTACCTCACTGGCAGTCCTGTTAATCCAGGACCTGTCTCCCCTGACCTGTAAGTTGCCACAACGCAGAACCAGCAACAAAACCTTCCTCTCAAAAAAATAAAATATCTGCACATGAAATAATTAAAGCAAGACAAACAGAAAGAAATATACTTCAAAGTTAAGTGACTTTGCTTATTTTTTGTGAATGTTTTTTTTGTTTTGTTTTAACAATGAAAAAAGAATTAGGTCTTAGCAATCAATTTATCCCGAATTCTCAGATTTACAATATTCACATCGATAACAAGGACGACAGTCCTTTCTACCTTTCTGACGCAATTCTCCCTCTTTTGTGTCTTTCAAGTCAGTCTGAACAGAGCAATGCCAATCCCGCACAATCTCTCCGATGTGTCCATGAAGGAGGCAACAGTCAAATGCTTATTTCATTTGACTGAAACTCTCCTACCCAAAAGTCTTGCAAAGCAACCAGTCAAACATTGGGGTAGCATTCATCCCTGTTCCTCAAACCCCAAAATGTTTCCAAACAACACATTGTCCGTGATTTTTCTTTTCCTTTTTTTCCCAAAAAAGATAAAGGCAAAAACCTTGTGCGCTGTCTGTTTTTCTCGCTTCCCTCTTGTCTCTCTCTCTCTCTTCCTCCGAGGGAGTCTCCCGTTCCTTCTAGCCCATGGCACTCACCATGCTGGACGGGTGGGGATGCGCAAATGAGAGGCTGGACGATGGGTGAATGGGGGTGGGCGTGGGCAGCACGTGACCCGCGTGGCTGAACTGGGGAAGATGCGCCATGTGCTGCATGTGATCCGCCAAGCTGAAGGATGACACCTTGTCTTGCATGCACTTAGACAGCTCCTCAAAACCGTCTGACATCCTCTTGTTTTTCTTTGACTTGCTGGACATCTTCCGGTTCCGGGTCTGAATGCCCTCCTTTTTCATCGTCAGGGGCCGGTTCACCTAAATGAGGCAGAACGCAAAAAACACTCACGTCAACAAACTTCACCAAATGATACCTGGACTTGGTAATCCCTCGATGCGTAGAATTCTAGAATGAAACTACAAAGAAGACCAGTCAGCCCATCATCTCCCTGCTGGTTCTCTGTAGTTCATCAAATCCCACTCGCCACCTTTCCCGCACAGCCCTGAACTTATTTTCTCTTCAGATAATTATCCAGATCCCTTTTGAAATCCACAGTTGGATCTGCGCCCAACAATCTCTCAGACAGTACATTCCAGATTCTAACCACTCGCTGTGCGAATCTGCCTCCACCACACTCAGACAGACCATTCCAGATCCTAACCACTCGCTGTGTGAATCTGCCTCCACCACACTCACAGACAGAACATTCCAGATTCTAACCACTCGCTGTGTGAATCTGCCTCCACCACACTCAGACAGACCATTCCAGATCCTAACTACTCGCTGTGTGAATCTGCCTCCACCACACTCACAGACAGAACATTCCAGATTCTAACCACTCGCTGTGTGAATCTGCCTCCACCACACTCAGACAGACCATTCCAGATCCTAACTACTCGCTGTGTGAATCTGCCTCCACCACACTCTCAGACAGAACATTCCAGATCCTAACCACTCGCTGTGTGAATCTGCCTCCACCACACTCACAGACAGTACATTCCAGATTCTAACCACTCGCTGTGGGAATCTGCCTCCACCACACTCAGACAGACCATTCCAGATCCTAACCACTCGCTGTGTGAATCTGCCTCCACCACACTCTCAGACAGAACATTCCAGATCCTAACCACTCGCTGTGTGAATCTGCCTCCACCACATTCACAGACAGTACATTCTGGATCCTAACCACTCGCTGTGTGAATCTGTCTCCACCACACTCACAGACAGTACATTCCAGATCCTAACCACTCGCTGTGTGAATCTGCCTCCACCACACTCACAGACAGTACATTCTGGATCCTAACCACTCGCTGTGTGAATCTGTCTCCACCACACTCACAGACAGTACATTCCAGATCCTAACCACTCGCTGTGTGAATCTGCCTCCACCACACTCACAGACAGTACATTCCAGATCCTAACCACTCGCTGTGTGAATCTGTCTCCGCCACACTCACAGACAGTACATTCTGGATCCTAACCACTCGCTGTGTGAATCTGTCTCCACCACACTCACAGACAGTTCATTCCAGATCCTAACCACTCGCTGTGTGAATCTGTCTCCACCATACTCACAGACAGAACGTTCAAGATCCTAACCACTCGCTCTGTGAATCTGTCTCCACCACACTCACAGACAGTACATTCCAGATCCTAACCACTCGCTGTGTGAATCTGTCTCCACCACACTCACAGACAGTACATTCCAGATCCTAACCACTCGCTGTGTGAATCTGTCTCCACCACACTCTCAGACAGTACATTCCAGATCCTAACCACTCGCTGTGTGAATCTGCCTCCACCACGCTCACAGACAGTACATTCCAGATCCTAACCACTCGCTGTGTGAATCTGCCTCCACCACACTCACAGACAGTACATTCCAGATCTTAACCACTCGCTGCGTGAATCTGCCTCCACCACACTCACAGACAGTACATTCCAGATCCTAACCACTCGCTGTGTGAATCTGCCTCCACCACACTCACAGACAGTACATTCCAGATCCTAACCACTCGCTGTGTGAATCTGCCTCCACCACACTCACAGACAGTACATTCCAGATCCTAACCACTCGCTGTGTGAATCTGCCTCCACCACACTCACAGGCAGAACATTCCGATCCTAACCATTCGCTGCTGGAATGGCTTTTCCTCGTGTCACCTTTGACTTTTTTGCCAAACATTTTTTTTTTAATGAATTCACAGGACCTGGACATTCCTGGCTAGGCCAGCATTCATTGCCCATCCCTACTTGCCCTTGAGAAGATGGCCTTCTTGAACCACTGTAATTCATGTGATGTAGGTACTGCAACAGAGCTATTGGTGAGGATGTCCACCTTATAAGGCCATATGACATAGGAGCAGAATTAAGCCATTCGGCCCATCGAGCCTGCTCCGCCATTCAATCATGGCTGATATTTTTCTCATCCCCATTTTCCTCCCTTCTCCCTACAACCCCTGGTCCTCTTATTAATCAAGAACCTATCTATCTCTGTATTAAAGACACTCAGTGATTTGGCCTCCACAGCCTTCTGCGGCAAAGAGTTCCACAGATTCACCACCCTCTGGCTGAAGAAATTCCTCCTCATCTCTGTTTTAAAGGATCGTCCCTTCAGTCTGAGGCTGTGCCCTCAGATTCTACTTTCTCCTGCTAGTGGAAATATCCTCTCCACACCCACGCTATCCAGGCCTCTCAGTATTCTGTACGTTTCTTCTTGTTTTTTTAATTTTTTTTCCAATTAAGGGGAATTCCTGTGAATCTCCTCTGGACCCTCTCCAAGGCCAGTACATTCATCCTTCGATACAGTGTCCAAAACTTCTCTTAGAATTCCATATGGGGGTCTGACCAGAGCCTTATACAGCCTCAGAAGTACATCCCTGCACTTGTATTCTAGCCCTCTCGACATGAATGCTAACATTGTATTTGCCTTCCTAACTGCCGACTGAACCTGCATGTTAGCCGTAAGAGAATCTTGAACAATGACTCCCAAAACACTTTGTGCTTCTGATTTCTGAAGCCTTTTCCCATGTAGAAAATAGTCTGTGCCTCTATTCGTCCTGCCAAAGTGCACAACCTCACACTTTTCCACATTGTATTCCAACTGCCACTTCTTTGCCCACTCTCTTAGCCTGTCCAAGTCCTTCTGCAGCCCCCCCCCCTGCTTCCTCAATAACACTGACCCCTGCGGAGCATCACTAGTCACCGGCTGCCATCCTGAAAAGGACCCCGTTATCCGCACTCTCTGCCAGTCAGCCAATCCTCTATCCATGCCAGTACCTTGCCCCTAACACCATGGGCTCTTATCTTATTTGGCTGCCTCCTGTACGGCACCTTGTCAAAGGCCTTCTGGAAATCCAAAGAGATCATGTCCACTGTATATCACTTATATCAGTGTCCTCTGGTTATCAATGCCAATGGAATCTCTCATGACTTTGAACTTTACGTATAGAATATTAACTGAGATGTTTACGGTTTATTTTGTTCTTTTTAAAAATAAATTTAGAGTACCCAATTCATTTTTCCAATTAAGGGGCGATTTAGCGTGGCCAATCCACCTAGCCTGCACATCTTTGGGTTGTGGGGGCAAAACCCACACAGACACGGGGAGAATGTGCAAACTCCACACGGACAGTAACCCAGAGCCGGGATTGAACCTGGGACCTTGGCGCCGCAAGGCGGCAGTGCTAACCACTGTGCCACCGTGCTGCCCGAGATGTTTAAGTTGATCGAAGGATTTGGTAAAGGTTGATGGGGAGAAACTGTTTCTTCTGATGGGTGGGGGGGGGGGGGGGGGGGGAGAGCGCGCGCGGGGTGGGAGGGGAGGAGTCGGGTATACGGGGGCAGAACTTTGCATTGAGAGCCAGGCCATTGAGGGTGATGTCAGGAAGCACTTCCTCACACGAAGGGGAAACGAAACTTGGAAATCTCTCAATCTCTCCCCCCAAAAAGCTGTTGAGGCTGGAAGGTCAATTGAAAGATTCTGTTGAGTCAGGATATCATGGGTTATGAAACCAAGGAGCTGGATCCAGATTAGCTCAAACTCCTCCATCTGTCCCTAGATCACTACCAGGTTTCCCGGGCAAGTGGACAGCCAACTAACAGCCAACTGGGTTTAGTCGATGATCTGCCCAATGACCCCTGTTCTGTTTTAATTCTCCCTTCCTCTGATTCTATCCCCAAAGCACTGACTTCACACTGAGAAAGGTGGATGTTTTTTTTTATAAACTTGAAAACCCAATTAGTTTCTCCCAATTGAGGGGCAATTTAGTGTGGCCAATCCATCTACCCTCCACATCTTTTGGGTTGTGGAGGTGAGACCACCCAAACATGGGGAGAATGTGCAAACTCCACACGGACAGTGACCCAGGCCAGGATCGGCCCCGGGTCCTCGGCGCTGTGAGGCAGCAGTGCTAACCAATGCACTACCATGCCGCCCAAAGGTGCATGTTTTCACCAGCAGTTCTGTGGCACCACATCGCATGTGGCCAATTCTCTAACTTTGGACTTGGACAGTGATTGTCAATGAGCTGTGATGCTATTGAAAAGAATGACACCCAATTTATGGGACAGAAATGGACCATTCAGCCCAGTCTTGGTGGTGTTTAAGCTCCATGTGGGCCTCCACTCTTTGGAATTCTCTTACCCATTGATCAGTGGAGTAACTTCATATATTCGAGGACGAGTCGACAAATTTTTTCTTAAATTTAGTTTTTCCAATTAAAGGGGCAATTTAGCATGGCTAATCCACCTTGCACGCCCTTGAATTGTGGGGGTGCGACCCACACGGGGGGAATGTGCAAATTCCACATGGACAGTGACCCGGGGCTGGGGTCAAACCCGGGTCCACGGCGCTGTGAGGCAGCAGTGCTAGCCACTGTGCCACCTTGCCCTTTTGACAGTTTTTGATTGCCACGGGAGTCAAAGGTTATTGATGGGAGACAGGCAGGGAAGTGGAGTCGAGGTTGCAATCAGGTCAGCCCTTATCTTATTGAATGGCAGATTGGGGCAGAATGGCCAATCCGGCTCCTCTTTCATATTGTGGGCTTGTTAAGATCCTCTCCCCACTCTGTCTTATCCTATCAGCTTCTCCTTCTCTTCCTTTCTAACTCGTGTGATAAATTTTTCTAGTTTTCCTTCAAATGCATCTGCCAATTACAGGGTCTCAGGCTCACCCCATGTCCAAAAGTGACTCAGTCAACAGTGGGAGTTCTGGCTGATTGTTTTCACTTCCTTCATCCCAGGGCACTGGCTTGAGGTGGTCTGAGCACTGGCACTGTAGCTCACTAGGAAAGGCTGTGGCATGAACACACTCCAAATGTATTGATAGTGCAACTCCATGTCCCTTATCATGTGAAGCCCCTTGGGATGTTTTACTGAGTGAGAGGTGTAGAAAATCAAATTGTTGTGTTAGTGGAATTGATCAGCCTGTAGCAAAACGGTGGACGGAGATATCATTAGGTTTCAACCTGTCCCGTTTCTACCCACTTATAGAATAACCCCAGGTTCCATCTTAAAACTGCAGCTTTTGGGGCAGCACGGTGGTGCAGTGGTTAGCACTGCTGCCTCACGCCGCCGAGGTCGCGGGTTCGATCCCGGGTCACTGTCCGTGTGGAGTTTGCACATTCTCCCCGTGTCGGCGTGGGTCCCACCACCACAACCCAAAGATGTGCAGGTTAGATGGATTGGCCGCGCTAAATTCCCCCTTAATTGGAAAAGAAAGAATTGGGTACGCTGAATCTATTTCAAAGAATAAATAAAACTGCAGCTTGCTTGGATAAGCAAACCTACTAACTCACAAACAGCTTAGTAAGCAGCCTCAGAAATATCACTCCTTCTCTCTCCCTCCTTTTCTTACACAAAGATTTAAAAAGTCATGATATCAGTGAGGAAGGTGCCACGTTGTGCCTATTCCTGTGGAGGTGGGGGGCTGGGGCAGCAGGGCACCACGCTTGTTGTTCAACAAGAGCTGGTTATTATCCATAGGATCACTGGTAAAATTTGCAATGTCTGTTAGCCTCCAGCTGCCCTGCAAACCTTTAGTTGTCTTTAAGTCAGCTTGTTACGTGCTTATTGTAGAATTACACAATGCAGATGAAGGCCATTCAGCCCATCACCCAGCTCTTTGCAAGAGTTATTTAATCAGTGCAGTTCTTTTCCCTTCGCCCTTGTGACTCCACCCCCCCCCCCCCCCCCCCATCCCCGCACCACCCTTTGGGAAAGACTGCCCTGCACCCTGCTACATTTCAGTGGGTGTGAGACAAGCTCCCAAGGTGGTCCCACAAAGCTCTCTGAAAAAGAATCCCAGTCACAATTAGTAACAGCCATACCTGGGACTCAGTGTTGGGCCAGGTTCACCTCATTCAGGGGACTATCAGGGTTACACTGTGATTGCAAAGGGCTTTTTTATAGCTACTCATTCACTGGATGTGGGCTTTGCTGGCCAGAGTGAAATTTCTGCCTGTCCCTCATTGCTCTTACCAGGGAGCAGCCTCTTTGAATACAACTGAGCATCTCGCTCGGCCATTTCAGAGTCAATCCACATTGCTGTGGGTCTGGAGTCATGTGTAGGCCAGACCAGGTAATGACGACAGATTTCCTTCCCTAAAGGACATTAGTGAACCAGATGGATTTGTACAAGAATCTGGAAGCTTATTAGTTTCCATGACTGATACTAGCTTTTTAATTCAAGCTTTTATTTAATTAAAGTTAAACTCCCCAGTTGCCACGGTGAGACAATCAGACAGGTGACCAAAGACCTGGTCAAAGAAGTTTATTTTAAGGTTTGACACAGATGCCTGAAAATGATCAATATTTCCATGCGTTGGGATAAGATTCATTATATATTGCTTTGGGCAGCAGGGCGGCGCAGTGGTTAGCACTGCTGCCTCATAGCGCCGAGGACCCGGGTTTGATCCTGGCCCCGGGTCATGTCCGCGTGGCGTTTGCACAGTCCCCCCCGTGTCTGCGTGGGTCTCACCCCCACAACCCAAAAAGATGTGCAGAATAGGTGAATTGGCCACGTCAAATTGCCCCTTAATTGGGAAAAAAAACAATTGGGCAATCTAAATGTTTTTTAAATTGTGTGCCGAGTTGGCAGAGTGCAGGCTGGGTTCAAGCTTTTATTATCCAATGTTGCAGAGGGGAGGGCGGAAACTAGCCCTGTCTCATGGAACAAGAACATGAAAAGCACACAATATGTGTTCTGTTGCTGTTATATCAAACATTCCAGTCTAAGCTCACACAATTCTGGTGGAAATCTAACATCAAACTATACAAGGGTGTGTCAGTTTCCTGGGTTATAATCCGTTATCCCCCTCTTCTCCCACCCACCTTTGCCTTCCCCACCCCCCCAACCATCAATGTTTGCCAAAGCACTATTATGGCAGCTGCATTCTTAACAGTGAGATTCGACTCGGCCAGAATGTTAACCCAAAGATATCCAACTGGTCTTTAGGATTAACCAGCAAGTATCTATGGTGAGGCACAGATATGTGCCCACCAGGAAGCCACGCTCCCACACTGGGCACACAGAGCCACATCTCAAACTGATAGGAAGCCAGCTGCAAGGGGAAAGCTACAGTGTTAATGCTGAAGGCCTGGGCGGCCTTCGTCCTTTCTAATGTGGCAGCATTTCAGTTCCCAGTGCAGGCTCAACAATGGCATCAGAGTGCGAGGCTCGCTGGGGCCCAGGAGTATAGAGTGCCGCACGATGGGAAGACGGGAGGGCATGGTAAACAAACAAATAGGGACAATCTGACTTTTAAATAAGGTCAGTCAGGAGGGTTAATTATTTTCTCTGAAAGTTGGCTGAGAATAAATAACTTTCACCAAGTAGGAACAATATAAGAGTGCAAAGCAGAGAGCAAAAATCATCTCGTCAACCCAAGGTTACAAATTGGGAAAAGTAATTGTTTTGGCAAGCTATCTTAAACGTGGAAGGCTTAAACAATCTACATACTTTTGCTATTCCCAGCTGTTAGATAACTGGCCTCATTTCTTTCATGTCAAACACAGTTATCTTAAACACTAACTCAGAGTAATCAACAAACAGGCGTTTCAACTTGACATTTGGAACAGTGGGAGAGATAAAAATCAACCTCTAAATTTACTGCAAGTTGGAGACTTGACTGTGGTTCCAGTCTGATATCCAAATATTGAGATGTTTAACCAAAATATTGCTCATTCTGGACACAGAATAGAAGGAACAGAGCTGGGAAATGTCAGCTTTTACACACATAATAATTTATCATATTTTAAAAGGTTAATTTTATTTTTGTTTGTCTTTTTGACTCCTGTCGGTTACGTCTAGGGGTCGGCTTGTTAATTTTGATTCCCATCGATGTAACTGTGTGACTTTATTATAATAAGCTGCTTGTCTGGGGAAGGGGAGGGGGGTATATGTGTACATATGTTAAATTAAACAACTGCGTCTATCGTTTCCACAAAAGAAAATAAGGTGAATGCACAAAAGGTTGGAACGAGTTTAAGTTTATAAACATATGATTTATTAAGGGGCACTCGCAGTTAAACAAACCCTCTTAAAATCAGTCCCCTGCTTAATTTAAGATGCATTTCCAAACCTAGGACACAGGCCAAAGCAATTAGAGCAGAAATAAATTCCGAACTACCATACTATATTTATCACGGCTGAACTGTCCCCCCCCCCCGTCCCCCGTCCCCCGTCAAAAACAAAAGGGCAACTTTTGAGAGTCAATAACCTGTGATTTCCCCTTTGGACCTATTATCCACCCCCCACCCCTCCCCAGAATAATTAGGAATTCTCCTCTGCTTTTTGTTAACAATCTGATTGGAATGATCACTCACGTTGTGTAGTTTGAAGTAGAGGCCACAGGCATTACACACGGGGTCCCCGTTAGCGTTCCGTCTCCATAAGGTGGTGGTGCTCGTCTGACAGTTAGCACAAGATGTCCCAGCTCTCCTGGCCGCCGACTGCATGGAAATGAAAGGCGGATATTTTATTGGGAGCTTCGCCTGGTGTCAGGGGGTTGGTTCGGAAGGGAGGCGGGAGACACACAATCGGGATTCGTTTAGAAAGCAAAGCTGTATCCATCCTCAAAGCAGAGGTGGCCTGTCGGTAAATACCATCACATTGTACAGGACACCTAGTGTAAGTACACAGTCCTGGGGGTGGGGGGGGGCGTTTAATCTGACCGATTTCACATAAATCATTCCCCCCTCCAAAAAAAAGGCCATTCACTCTGCATGTGGTGGCCTCAACAAGTAGCGTTAACCCCGTTAACGATTTCAGCCTCCAGCCAATCCTGTCTACGGCAGAACATCAAATCTTTACACCTCAAGCAATAATAGTCGCCCTTTTTGCATTTCACCCCCTCCAGGCCGTTCAATCAGTTTGAGGTCCCTGAAATAATTGTATTTAAACAAGACAGACAAGCGATGTGAGTGGGGGAGGAGAACTCGCTATTCAAAATCGACAGTTTAATTCAACAATCCTGTATTTAACGGGATTAAAACTATTTTAAGAACTATTCCAGAATCTCAGGGAATTCCAATTTCTCCTGGATTCAGATTCCCAGTGGAAGTAAATGCACCCAGTCTGCGGGGGGGGGGGGGGGGGGGGGATTCATCCAGCTGGGCTTTGGGAGCGGGTGTCGGTGCATACCTCTCCCTCACTGCACGTTCTGACCTGGGCCATTGCCACACAAGCGAAAGAATCTCAAGTTTGCCCCGATCTGCTCTTTAAATTTCCAACTCCCCATCCCGGGGAAAAGATTTGAGGAAGGGATTCCGGGGCGATTGCAAAGACTTTTATCGTTTTATCTTTGAAAAGACTTGCATCATTATTATTTGTTTTAAATTCCACCCCCCCCCCCCCCCCCACCCCCCCCCAACCCCCACTTACCGAGCAGAATGGCAAGATTTTTAAACAAGACTGCTCGATAGAAACTTGAAAATCTCTCGCTGGTACAGAACACAACAGCCCAGTTCCTTATCTTTTGCGAACAGACATCCGGTTTGGAACCTGCTGTCAGTATTTATAAAGGCTATTTCAGACCACTTAAACGAAAGTGCAAATTATTGGCCGTTACCACAAAGAAAACTGTTTTTTCTTTTTAAAAAAAAATAAATATACCTCAATACATACACACACACACACATTGGGAACAGTGTAGGATAAATCCAGACTGTCTCATTATGAGTCTGGACTTGAAAAGAAAATAAATACTGAACAAAAATATTATTAAATGAATACAGGTTTTTTTTCACCGATTGGTTTTATCTCCGCTGTCAATAATTGTCCCTTCCGATTGTCAACTAAAAAAAATACTAGAGATTCCACCAACCCACTTTTCTTTTATTCCCTTTGGGACCTTAACATTTACCCTCCCTGTTTCAATATTAATATTAATTAGCACTGAATTCTGTTTAAACAAAATGAAGCAACTCCTGTTTGAGGAGGGTTCGGCGGCCATATTACTGAGCCGGGCCCTGAGATGGGAGATCTGAGCATGTTGAGATCATTAGCATCCTGCTTTGGAAAGTGACGTGATCTCTGGTGGAGATCTTTTATTGAAGTTACATCCAGGAAAGTACATTCACACACAATCTCTCACACACACACAGTACCCGCAACACGAACCATTTGTCAAATGTCCCAATTCAAATGCTCAGCAGTGGTTTAGATTATTGCATATTTGGGGGACCTACCAATCTCCTCTTAGGTTTAATCAGGGGTCTGTTCTGCCCGTTCATCTTATGGTACAGGCCACAGGCATTGCACAGGTAATGCCCTGTTCCATCTCTTCTCCACAGCGGGGTGGATGTTGCTCCACAATTCACGCACTCCCGCCCCTCTGCAATCAGACAGAAGTAAAAGTTTAACATCACAGCCACAAAAAGCAGGGACGTACATCTCCGCGTCCACAGACCATCCGTTTAAAGAAAACTCTCCGCTAACACGACCCCAGTGCAAGACAAGATTGCTCATTTATTTTGGAATAAATATTGTCTCCAATTATATTGCCCAGTCTGACTGATGGTGCAGGAAAGCCCCGTTTTTATTGTGTGTATCAATGTACACGATGCAACTCAAAGCAATGTCAAAACCTTCAGCGTCCAACTGTAACTGTCCCCCAATCTGGGAACTCTCCTCTCGTGGCGAAATTCTCTTATTTGTTATTGCGCACACCACCCCAATCCACCTCCTCATTTATCCCCCCACCCCAACCCGCACTAATCTTCTCATAAATTCCAACCCAGACATTCGATTGGGAGGGGTAGCGGAAATTAACCAGCGGGGTTCAATTAAACAGTTAATTTTAATCTTTATTTGAGAAAACGAAGCTATTCCTGAGCGAATTGAAGGGGCAGGATTGTCAGGAGTGATCTGCCTTTCGTGGTTCGCGAATTTCCAGCGATTGGGGGTGGAGATTCCACAGTTAAATCTGTGT